>NC_073232.2:120670833-120990000 GCF_029281585.2 Gorilla gorilla gorilla | reverse complement strand
TAAAAGTGGTGTGCCAATATTAGTTCCCTACTGTGCCTTTCTGACACCACGAGGAGGGAAAACACATATCTGAATCACATCACTTTATTGTTTTAAGTTGAGGCCTGCTGCTTAGCTCCACACTGGGCCTCACTGACATTAGGGGAAGAATGGGAATAAACAAAGTGCTAACCAACTTCATTTCCCAGGCCCTTGTTAAATGGGGGTGGGAGTGGAGACTCAGCTTGCCCCTGGAATCCACTAATTCTACCCTGGCAGGATAATCAGAGTATGTTCTAGAGTATCTGGCTTCCACCAGATAAAGGATGATGATCCGCTCCCTACTCTGACCCAGTGACACTACTGGAGCATGAGATTTGGAGCATTCCTTCTCTAAATAAATAAAGAATTGATGGTCAACTCCCTATTCAGTCCTGTAGACATCACTAGGCAGAAGATTTGGAGCATCACTGCCTGCTTCTACAGGATGCTTCTCTAGTGGTAGGGTAGAAGGTCAGCTCCCAGTTGGCCCGAGTGAAACTGTGGGAGTGGTATGCGATTGGGATTTCTGTGGTGTTTGCCTGGAGTAGGTTGTGTATTGGGATTTTTTTTCCTCCTTAGGTCACCCATTTTCTGTTCTTTTGGCTAAAGGAGACAGGCTTTTCTTGGATAATTTTTTTTTCCATGCCTGTTGGCCATTACAGGTTAAAGGCTTATGCAATATCCTGCCCAAGATATATGGGAGAAAGTAAGAAAACTGAGGATATTCATTACCATGTTGTTCAAGTACTGAGTACTTGAGGCAATCCATCTTCAATACTCTTCCAAAGCTTGTTTATTATGTTATGTCCAGAGTTTTTAGTTGGGCTAAATAAAAATGACCACTCCATCTTTGCCAGAATCAGAAATCCTCTGATAATCTGCTTTTAGAAGTCCAACCCAAATGTAAAAACACATTGCCAAGAACAAATCCTAGAAGCAATAATGCAGGCAAGTATATTAAGAAAAATTTACATTACTTAAAAAGATAGGCTTTTTTAAGTCTCTCTGGGAACATTATTTTCATTCTAACAGTAAATATGGTAACGACAAATTTTCAGAATTAGTTCACTAAAGCATTCTCATTATGGAATTATTTTTGGTAGCATTTTATTACACAGATTGTGGTTATTGTGCCTTTTAAATGTATTTCATAATTCTTATTTTTCCAAAATTTAAATGTTTATTACTTTATTTAATAAACTAGTATGTCATTCGTTTTCAAAACCTGAGTTAATGAAGATTAAAATTCATGTTGAAGACTATTCTTTTATTTAAATATGTATTTAAAGCTCATTATATATTTAAATATATATTTAAATCTTACATATAAACATACATGCGTACATATATATGTGTGATATATATACACACAATGTATATTTATACACACATATAATATGTAAAAATACATATACACATATGTAATACATACATACATCATTTAGTGCCTAGAAGATCATTTACATCACATAAAAGTCAGCACTGTCATTTATCTGTTACTCTTTCTATATGGGTACATAATGTGTTTTGTGTAAGTGATGCTGAGCCCCAGCTTAGCAAGATCTTTTTCCAAATATGTATTTATCAAGGATGCACTTGTGCTGTGTTACAAGCGCTAATGTATGGACAAAGCTAATTATTAATTACAAATGCTGCTAATTATTTTAGAAGTTTATAATTATATACAAGATGGAAGGAGCTTGCAATCTGGTATGATGAATTGAATTTACAAAATCCTTAATGATTCCACAAAATCACAGCCAGAATCCTTGAGACACTCTGGAGCCTTAATTGTATAACACTATTGGCCCAATCTGGAGGCAGAAGGCAGGACTTTTATACCCACAAGTCAGCCAATATTTATCTGTGGCCTACTTATCTCTCAGTGATAGAGGATAAATATGCAGGCAAAGCAGCTTCTGTTTGAAAGCAGTTCTCAGAGGTAGGAGGCTCCTGTGGAGTATTAGCTGACAACACTCACAAGAATTATGGGACGAATGCTCCTGTACATGTTTTATGGTTTGAATTGTGTCCCCTGTAAAATTCATATGTCGATGTGCTAACTCTAAGCACCTAAGAGTGTGACCTTCTTTGGAGACAGTATCTTTACAGAGGAAGTCAAGGTGAGGTCATTAAAATGAACCACAAGCCAATATGGCTGGTATACATAAAAAAGGAGAATTCAGATGGAGAGACACACACAGAAAAAAAGACAAAATGAAGAGACCCGGTGAGAAGACAGACCTCTGCAAGCCAAGGAAGAGGCCTGAAACAGATCCTTTACTCACAGCCTTCAAAAGAAACCAACACTGCTTCAGCTCGATCTCTGACTTGTAGCCACCGGTTAACCCATAGTATTATCATTACAGAGAGCCCACATGAGTCTCAGTCTGGGTGCTAAATACCACTTTTGTTTAATGCTTCCCTTTTGTTTCTCAAACATCAAATCCTTCTTTTTATCCACACAAAACATCTTATGATGCTAACCAAGACAATAGATTACTATTGACAAGTTTGTCAGTTCTCAGTTCATGGATGTGGTGTTGCCTCCTTTCCCTATTACCCCTCTACTAACCTACAAAGGCAGATGGGGTATGATATGGTTTGGGTTTTTGTCCTGACCCAAATATCCTGTCATATTGTAATCCCCAAGGTTGGAGGATGGGCCTGTTGGAAGGTGATTAGATTATGGGGGTGGATTCCTCCCTTGCTGTTCTCATGAGAGCGAGTGAGTTCTCATGATATCTGGTGGTTTAAAAGTGTGTGCCACCTCCCCCTATTCTCTATTCCTCCTGCTCTGCCATATAAGATGAGCCCTTTGCCTTCTATTATGATTGTAAGTTTCCTGGGGCCCCCCAGCCATGCTTCCTGTACAGCCTAAAAAACTAGGAGTCAATTAGACATATTTTCATTTTAAATGACCCAATCTCAGGTATCTTTATAGCAATGTGAGAATAAACTAAATTGGTACAGATAGGGGGGCATTGCTATAAAGATACCTGAAAATGTAGAAGCAGCTTTGGAACTGGATAATGGGCAGAGGTTTGAACAGTTTGGAGAGCTCAGAAGAAGAAAGGAAGATGAGAGAAAGTTTGGAATTTCTTAGAGACTTGTAAATTTGTTGTGATTAAAGTGCTGATAGTGATATGCACAATGAAATCCATGCTAAGGTGATTTTAGATGAAGATGAAGAACTTACTGGGAACTGGAGCAGAGGCCACTTTGTTATGCATTAGCAAAGAGGTTGGAGGCATTGCGCTTCCATGCTAGAGATCTGTGGAACTTTGAACTTGAGAGAGATGATTTAGAGTATCTGAAGGAAGAAATTTCTAAGCAGCAATACAATCAAGATGTGGCCTGGGTGCTTCTAGCATTCTATGCTCAAATTTGTGAGTCAAAAAATGATATAAAATTGAAACTTATTTTTAAAAGGGAAGCAGAGCATACAAGTTTGAAAAATGTGCAGCCTGGTCATATGGGAGAAAAGAAAACCCATTTTGTGGGGAGGAATTCTAGAAAGCTGCAGAAATTTGCACAAGTAAAGAGGAGCCAAATGTTGACAACTAAGGTAATGGGAAAAATGCCTTGAAGGCATTTCAGAGACCTTCGTGGCAGGCCCTTCCATCACAGGCCCAGAGACCTAGGAGGGAAGAACAGTTTCATGGGCCAGGCCCAGAACCCACTGCTCTGTGCAGCATCAGGACATGGCACCCTCTATCATGGCTGCTCCAGCTCCAGCAGTGGCTAAAAGGGACCAATGTATAGCTTGAGCCGTTGCTTCAGAGGGTGCAAGCCAAAAGCTTAGGTGGCTTCCACATAGTGTTAGGCCTGTGGGTAGAGAGAAGGCAAGAGTTGTAGCTTGGGATCTGTATTAGTTTGTTTTCATACTGCTGATAAAGACATACCCGAGACTGTGTAATTTATAAAGAAAAAGATATTTAATGGACTCACAGTTCCATGTGGCTGGGGAGGCCTCACAATCATGGCAGAAGGTGAAAGCATGTCTTACATGACAGCAAACAAGAGAGAATGAGAGCCAAGTGAAAGAGGTTTCCCCTTGTAAAACCATCAGATCTCATGAGACTTATTCACTAACATGAGAAGAGTGTGAGGGGAACCACCCCCATGATTCAATTATCTCCCACTGGGTCCCTCCAAAAACACATGGGAATTAAAAGAGCTGCAATTTAAGATGAGATTTGGGTGGAGACATAGCCAAACCATATCATTCTGCCTTTGGCCCCTCCCGAATCTCATGTCCTCATATTTCAAATCCAATCATTCCTTCAGCATTAACTCAAAAGTCCACAGTCCGAGGTCTCATCTGAGACAAGGCAAGTCCCTTCTCCCTATGAGCCTGTAAAATCAAAAGCAAGTTAGTTATTTCCTAGACACAATGGTGGTACAGGCATTGCATAAATATACCCATTCCAAATGGGAGAAATTGGCCAAACCTGGGGCTAAAGGTTACATGCAACTCCAAAATCCAGAGCAGACAAATCTTAAAGCTCCCAAATGATCTCCTTTGACTCCATGTCTTACATCCAGATCACACTGATGCAAGAGATGGGTTCCAATGGACTTGGGCCTTTGGCCCTGTGTCTTTTCAGGGTACAGCCTCCTTCCCAGCTTCTTTCATGGGCTGGCATTGAGTGTCTGTGGCTTTTCCAGGCACACAGTGCAGTCTGTCAGTGGATCTATGATTCTGGGGTTTATAGGATGGTGGCCTTCTTCTCACAGCTCCACTAGGCACTGTCCCAGTGGAGACTCTGTGTGGAGGCTCTGACCCCATATTTTCCTTCCACACTGCCTAGCAGAGGTTCTCCATGAGGGCCCTGCTCCTGCAGCAAACTTCTGCCTGGACATCCAGGCTTTTTCATACATCCTCTGAAGTCTAGGATGGGTTCTCAAACCTCAGTTCTTGACTTCTGTGTACCTGCAGGCTCAACAGCACATGGAAGCTGCCAAGGCTTGAGGCTAGCAACCTCTGAAGCCAAGCCTGAGTTGTACCTTGGCCTCTTTTAGACATGGCTAGAGTGGCTGGAACTCAAGGAACGAAGTCCCTAGGCTGCACACAGCAGGGGGGCCCTGGGCCACGCCCATGAGACCATTTTTCCTCCTAGGCCTCCAGGCCTGTGATAGGAGGACCTATGGCAATGGTCTCTGACATGTGCTGGAGACATCTTCCCCATTTTCTTGGTCATTAACATTTGGCTCCTTGTTACTTATGCAAATTTCTGCAGCTGGCTTGAATTTTTACTCAGGAAATTTTGTTTTCTTTTTTAATTGCATTTTCAGGCTACAAATTTTTTGAAATTTTATACTCTGTTTCCCTTTTATAACTGAATGCTTTTAACAGCACCCAAGTCACGTCTTGAATGCTTTGCTGCTTAGAACGTTCTTTTGCCAAATACCCTAAATCAACTCCCTCTAGTTCAAAGTTCCATAGATCTCTAGGGTGTGGCAAAATACCATCAGTCTCTTTGCATAGCAAGAGTCACCTTTACTTCAGTTCCCAACAAATTCCTCATCACCATCTGAGACCACCTCAACCTGGATTTCATTGTTCATATCATTATCAGCATTTCAGTCAATGCCATTCAACAAGTCTCTATAAAGTTCCAAGCTTTCCCACACGTTCCCGTCTTCTTCTGAGCCCTCCAAACTGTTCCAACCTCTGCCTGTTACACAGATCCAAAGTCACTTCCACATTTTTGGGAATCTTTACAGCAGTGCCCCACTCTACTGGTACCAACTTACTCTATTAGCCCATTTTCACACTGCTGATGAAGACATACCTGAGACTGGGTAATTTATAAAGAAAAAGATTCAAGATGAGACTTAAGTGGGAGACACAGCCAAACCATATGAGGAGCCATTGACTAGATTTCAGTGGATGAATGTAAACAGCTGAATATCCAGGCAGAAGCTGCTGCATGGGTGAAGCTGTCATGTAGAACCTCTACTAGGGCAGTGCAGAGGGGAAATGTGGGTTGGAGCCCCCACACAGAGCTCCCACTATTAGGCTGCCTAGTGGGGCTTTGAGAAGAAGGCCGCTGTCCTCCAGATCCCAGAATGGTAGATACACTGACAACTTGCACCATGCACCTGGAAAAGCCCAGACACTCAATGCCAGCCTGCGAAAGCAGCCTCAGGGGCTGTACCCTGAAGAGCCACAGCAGCAGAGCTGTTCAAAGCCTTGGGAGCCCAACCCTTGTGTCAGTGTGGCCTGTGTGAGACACGGACTTAAAGGAGATTATTTTGGAGCTTTATTTAATGACTGCCCTGCTGGATTTTGGAATTATATGGGCCCTGTAGCCCCTTTGTTTTGGCCAATTTCTCCCTTTTGGAAAGGGAGTATTTACCCCACACCTCTATCCCCATTGTATCTTGGAAGTAATGAAATTGTGTTTTTTTGTTTTTGTTTTTTGTTTTTGAGACAGAGTCTTGCTCTGTCACCAGGCTGGAGTGCAGTGGCACAATCTCAGCTCACTGCAATCTCTGCCTCCCAAGTTCAAGCGATTCTCCTGCCTCAGCCTTCCAAGTAGCTGGGATTACAGGTCCGCGCCACCACACCCAGCTAATTTTTGTGTGTGTGTGTTTTTACTAGAGACGGTGCTTCACCATGTTGGCCAGGATGGTCTCGAACTCCTGACCTAATGATCCATCTGTCTTGGCCTCCCAAAGTGCTGGGATTACAGGCATAAGCCACTGTGCCTGACCCTTGTTTTTTATTTTATATGTTCACAGGGGAAACGGACTAGCTTTGTCTCAGGTGACATTTTGGACTTTTGAGTTAATGCTGGAATGAGTTAAAACTTTGGGGAACCATTGAGAAGGAATGATTATATTTTGACATGTGAAAAAGACATGAGATTTGGAAGGGGCCCAGGACAGAAAGACATGGTTTGGAGTTGTGTCTCCACCCAAATATCATGTAGAATTATAATCCCCAATGTTGGAGCAGTGGCCTGGTGGCGGATGATTAAATCATGGGGACAGATATCCCCCCCTTGCCGTTTTCATGATAGTGAGTGAGTTCTCACAAGATCTGTTTCTTTAAAAGTGTGTAGCATTTCCCCCTGATCTCTCTTCCTCCTACTCTGGCCATGTAAGACATGCCCTTTGCATTCCAACATGATTGTAAATTTCCTGAGGCTTCCTCAGCCATGCTTCATGTATATCCTGCAGAACTGTGAGTCAGTTAAACCTCTTTTCTTTATAAATTACCCAGTCTCAGGTAGTTCTTTATAGCAATGTGAGAACAGACTAATATGGGTGGAAGGTGGTTAAAATTTGTGCTGGGAGGAACAAGTGGCTTGTTGGCATTGGACTAGTATTGCTTACCTGCTGAGAAGAAGCAGGTAAGTTTCCAAGTTATTATTTGTACTACAGTATTAAGTTTGGACATCACATAATGATGTTTTGTATTATGCTTTTATTTTCTAGAAGTAAATAAAGTCATAATGAAAACATAATGCTATCTATGGGAAATATTATGTGTGAACAGGGCTAGTGTAGCTCTAAGACCTACATGTGGATTGTTCTACAACAGATGATGTCTACCTCTAGGCCAGGCAGAGAATTAGGTGGTAACAGATAAGGGAATTGTATCTCTAGCCACAGAGGCTAGAACATTACCTCAAATGGAAGATTTTCACTGAGGTTTGAGAATATGCCAGGTATGTGAAGAGAATATTCAACATAAATAATTGCCCAATTTGTATATATTTTCATGAGGAGAAAAATATAATTTAGAAAGTCAACTTAGGAAACAAATAATTCAATCTATTTAACAGATATATTTAGTAGGCAAAACACTTATTTAGTTAAGGTGGAGAGAATGATTTAAATGCAATGTATTTATCCTATTGACATATTTTTCCAGTTCTATTCTCAAATAATCTGCAAGACAGGGAGGTTGGGCTTGATTTATCTGTTAGGGGTTTTGTACAGACCTGTCATGGACTCTGAGAGCCGGTGACTCAACATCGTGCTTTGTGGACTGTGCAGGAAACACAGGATCCTGAAGGTGGACAGAAAAAAATCTCTAGTTTTTATTTGCAATTAGTATTTATCTACTCCAATAACCAGTCTGCTTTGGAAATATTCCCTGTGCCTTCCTTAAAGATTAACTGCTTTTTAAAAAGCTATGGTAAACAGTTAACATTTTTGTCCTCTATAATGTCATTTACCTGAGACTTCCTTTCAGGTGGTGTCTCAGGGGACCATCGGAAATATTTGAAGTTATCCATGACTAAATTTATGTTGGCGCCATTACTACCTGAAGCACTGAAATGAAAGAAATTTCAGTAAGCATTTTACTCAGAGAATTATTCTGACAACCTTTCAAAACATTTAATGTTGTGTTAACAGGTGATGGATCTGGTTATCCTTGGAAAGAGAAATAAATTCACACAGCATGTTATAGATCAATATTAATGGTCTGGTTAAATGTCTATAGCAGTTGCAGAAATAGGCTCTTTCATGAAGTTTTCAAGACATCTTAAGCCTGTTTGAAGTCTTGGTAATTTTTTATGCTTCATGATATCATTATGTTTATCATCATCATCAAAATAATAAATATGAAAATACGTACTGATACATACCAGACTCTGGCCTAAGGACTTTAACTACATTATTTAATTATCTACAACATGCATTTAGGCATGTACACACACACACACACACACACACACACACAACATGAAATAGCTATTTTTATCGTCACTATTTTACAGGCAAAACATAGAAAGACTAAGTAACTTGTCCCAGGAAACTAATAAGAGCAGAGTCAGGATTTTGTGTCTTTTTGAATCAGTCTCAGGGTTTATCTATGGGCCACATCACATCTTATCTGAAAGACTATCTGAAACCTTTAAAGCAAAGGTCTTGGAACCTGTCCCAACCATCAATTAACTTTTTCCTTTGTCCTTGAGACATACTTGTATTACAGAGCGTAGGACTAAACTTTTCTTTTCTTTTTTTTTTTTTTCGAGACAGAGTCTCACTCTGTCACCCACGCTGGAGTGCAATGATACAATCTCGGCTCACTGAAACCTCTGCCTCCCAGGTTCAAGCAATTCTTCCTGCCTCAGCCTCCCAAGTAGCTGAGATTACAGGTGCCCGCCATCATGCCCAGCTAATTTTTGTATTTTTAGTAGAGACGGGGTTTTGCCATGTTGGCCAGTCTTGTCTCAAACTCCTGACCTCAGGTGATCCGCCCGCCTGGGCCTCCCAAAGTGGTGGGATTATAGGCGTGAGCCACTGTGCCTGGCCAGGATTAACCTTTTAATACCTAAATTCTTAGTGTTTCTTCTTTGCCAAAGAATGTAATTACAAGGGATGTGAAAGTATTTGTTCTATACTTATTATATGCCAGGTTTTGACATCGCTTATTTTATTCTCAAAGCAATCATGAAATGTTATTTTATTAATTTTGGATACGGTGTAACTGAGGCTCAGAAAAGTGAAGTAACTTCCCCAAGGCCATAGTAAAATTGCAAAGATCGGACAGAAACCCAAGAGTCCTGGGCTAACCACTAAGCAATCCTATCTCTAACACAGTTGTTAACAGTCATTCACTTCTTGGTGTCAAGACTTGAGACAAGGCTGAGATACAGAAAAATGAGGGGAAACTGAGAGTATTAAAAGCTTAGCGGGACAGAAGTGGGGCTAAGGCACAAGGGATTTGTGAGGTATATGAAGAAAGGTAGCAGGCACATGGGTTGGTGGGCAGGGAAGTGAAACCAAGAGTGGGGGGTAGGGACTGTGCAGGCGCTGCTGTGTATTTGTCTCAGGCTGGCTCCAGAAATGAAACGAGGAGGGAAAAAATAATCTGTGCAGTGCTGCTTATTCCAGATAAAGACTATTGCTCCTGTTCCTCCCTCTCTATTTAATAGCTTAAGTAAGACCCACCCTTATATGGAAGTCTCCCAGCATACCTCCGCTGTTGCCTAGGGGATTGGCGAGAATGATGATAGGAAGATTCTGTTCTGGTGGGAGAGGGTGAAGTCACAATGCAGTATTTTATTTTTCTCCATGTTTCGGTTGTTATTGTCACAGCTGATAAACCCATAAATACAATTTGCTATTTCAACTATGTACACATTATATACTATAATTAAAAAATAAGAAAACCCTGGATAAATAAAATCACAGACAAATAATGTAGCCAGAAATAATAATAATAATAATAAAAGGTAGCTGTTCAGTAAGAACATCCCATTTCTAAAATGAGTGTGGGAGAGGGACCTTCAGATGAGAAAATTTGGATCAGGACCGGGGTCTCATAGAGCACTGGCCGCTCTGAGATTTGGCTCCTGACAATTGGTTTTAAACACATGGCTGTCGAGCTGGTATTGAACCCTTGAAGAAAAATATAATGCTCAGGATGGTTCCTACCCAATGTATTTCTTTTCAGACTTTGCCCCACTTCAGTGACATAAGTACCATCTTGGAATGGGCGTCAATTTTACATAATGTGGAATAAAATCTAATACGCAAAATAAATTTGCCTTAATCAAAGAGATTCAAAATTAAAAATAGATGGCATTACAATTTATCTGGTCTCTAACCGATTCCAACCAAGTCAACTTAATCAAATCTGAAATTAGTGATTCATTAATCCCATCTACTTCTTGAAAAGTAAACAATGCTGGCTTTCTTAAAATGGGTATTGGTTAATTGCATAAGAAAAGCAGGCTTAATTGCATAAGAAAAGACAAAACTTGAGAATGTTTTGTCAGGCCCATGCTCCATCCAATGCAGTGTGTGTATACATATATTCTGAGGACGAAGTATATGCAGTCATTTCTGTGATAATATTATATTTTAAAAACATGAATTTCTTCTAATAACTGATATACTAGGGATTGATTTGAGCACAACACAAATTTTGTGTTTGCCTATGCATATTGTTGTTCATGTGAAATACTATGTGAACTTAGAAAGCTTCACCAAGCTGAACAGACTCTGTAGAAATATACAAAACAAGCATACCTGCATACACCTCAAACACCTATAAGCTACCTCAGTTCACTGCAGGTGTGTTTTGAGCCACATTCATGCACATCTGGTGTTATAACTTTCTGTCTGATTTCAGACAACACTCCTTCTACTACTTTAGAATTACTCACAAGCTACACCCTTCAAGTGCCTGCTTCCACAAGCAAACTTCAGCTCTCTTAAAGGTAAAGTGTCACATTTATTAGGGATTATGTATTTCTTAACTATTTTATATATGCAAAACTGTGCTACTATCCTTTTTGAATGCTCTTATCTTTCCCACCCCCACCCCCCAACCACTAATGATGTTTTTGAGTGTCAGGCCACTAATCCCATTTTCCCCCATAATTCTTGTTGCTTTTACGACCTTTTTTTTTTTTTTTTTTTTCTTGAGATGGAGTCTCGCTCTGTCACCCAGGCTGGAGTGCAGTGGTGAGTAAGGATATTCAGTCCCACATTATTTAATTTCTGAAACCATTAAAATAGCTTCAGAAGTTCAACAACAGGAAAATGGTTAAGTAAGCCACAGTTTATTCATTAGAAGAAATAACAAGCAGCAATTTAATGGCTAGACAGACCATATAGCAGAGTGAAACATGGTTATACTAGGCCAAGTGAAAAAAGGTAAAAAATTAAATGAACACTGACAGTGACTTTTAAGAACACTTACAGGGACAAGGAAATGTTTGAAAAAAAAAAAACGTGCTGAAAAAAACTAGTTTAAGGCCAGTGAATGCTATTATGAACATGTGTAATACACATTAGAGAGATGGGGAGCATGAGTGGTGTTAGCCAACTGTGGAAAACTGCTGTGTGATGTTCAGATAATGAATGTAATAAACCACTCCAGGAAGACCATCTGTATGTTGTTCACTGTTCTGATTCAAGCCAGACAAATGCTCATATAGAAGGTTCACACCCCTACCACAAATCCTCTCTGACAAATCATAATCATGTTACATAAACAACAAACCCAGAATCATTGGGAAGCAGGCAGAAGATGGAGCAAGCATAGTATTAGAAGTGGACATGGTCTGGAAATAGAGATAAATTGTTTTGAAGGTAATCTTGTACCCATGCTTGAGAAATAAACTCAGTACCTTCACTACCAGTACCACCAAAGGCGTTTTGAAAGAGCTATGTTTAAAAATATGTTAATACATATTTGTTGAGAGAAAGTGGGGCCAGGACCTATATTGCATGTATGCGAGGCTACATTTTCTGCATTTTCTGCTTATTTTCATAATTACCCTGTGAACTAGCTGTATGTCTTTTTGTATAAATGGGAAACATGAGTCTCAGAGAAGTTAAGTGACTTGCCTAAAGACATAGTTAATATGTGATTGGCCAAGATTCAAACTCCATTCTTTCTCCATAATTCTTGTCCTGCCCATGGAACTAAGCTAAAAATGGAAGAATGGAACTAAGGGGACAAGTTATTCACTTATGCACATACATTTCCATGTCCCTGTCAAGGTTTAGTTTCTTGTCTGTCACTCTGTCTTGATCTCTTGTCCTCGTTTTATTTCTATTTCTGCCATCTTGCCATATGTAAATATCTTGCCATTTACTTATCTTTCTGCAAATAGGCAGATTGATATGGACCAATTTGAGAAAACTGTGTTAGACCATTCACGATCATCTGTGCCCTTGAAAAAAATCTTGAAAAAAATTCTTGGGAAAATAAGTTGATTTACCCTCTGAAGGATTTGAAAAATAGTTCTTAAGGTTGGATTTTCTTACACTATCTGTCAACATGGAGCACCATCATATATATGATTAGGAGTAAAAAAGATTAGTTTCCCAGCACTTTGGGAGGCTGAGGCAGGAAGATCACAAGGTCAAGAGATGGAGACCATCCTGGCCAACATGGTGAAACCCCTTCTCTACTAAAAATACAAACATTAATTGGGCACGGTGGTGGGCACCTGTAGTCCCGGCTGTTGGAAAGGTTGAGGCAGGAGAATTGCTTGAACCCAGGAGGCGGAAGTTGCAGTGAGCCAGATCGCGCCACTGCACTCCAGCCTGGGCAACAGAGTGAGATTCTGTCTCAAAAAAAAAAAAAAAAAAAAAAAAAAAAAAGATTAGCTCAGCAGAAGGAAAGCTAGTGATTCGTGATAGTATATCAGATTTGTATCGTGAGGGTATGATACATGTATTAGCCCTGTGAAACAATCTCTTCTCTTGCACTTATTTGGTGCCAGTCAAAACAGTATTGGAAATTGAGCCTCTTTACTGACCAAGGTTGCAGTGAATCACTGCCTTCTACCTTATACTAACAGTAAGCCGAAGCGATTTAGTTTTCTCTTTATCCTTAAAAGAAATGCAATTTAGAAAGATAACTGAGATGGCAATAATATTATTGGAGATAATGAATTCACTTATAAAGTTTCAAAGGAGAACCAGTTAACTATAGTCTTGAATGTTTTGTTTATAACTTTATATGATGCTGAAATGCAACAAATTATGCTTTGGTATATATGTTGTTAGGAAAGTTAAAAATGCTACCTGGATGTTATTTTAGTAAAGATATGAAAGCGGTTCAAGCTGATCTCCACAGATATAATTTCATTTTCATTTTATGGTTGGATGATTTGAATAACATTCAACAAATTTCAATTTAAGGAAAAATACTCAGCTTATCATTAAGCAGGGCTTTCAAAATGTTGCAAATAAATATGAAACCCAGTTAATGTCTACAGAAGAAAAGAACATACAGTAAAGTAATACATTGAGTGAGAGGAGAACATTCAGTATATTATTGTATTAGGAACATGGTTAGACTGTATTGTGAAAGTTAATTTAATTACCTAATATTTTTGATTAACTATAGAAGTAGAAACTAATTGGGTTCCTGCTGTGAAATATATAAAATTAATATACAAGTGAGGACACACAAAGCCCCTTTTAATAATGACCATTTATGACTTTAAGCAGGCTATCTCCCTGATAATAAATGATTTACCTTGTATTTGCTCATTCTTTTTTTCTGTTGCAGACTTTAGTCATTGGCACCTGGCTGTGACAAACATTCTTAATTCATGTGTCATGAGTGTTTTGCTTTAGGATGCTGATGCTGACTTTTCTCTGTGGTGCAAATGTTGCTACGAAGTCCAGTAAATGTTCAATTGCACTTTTAGTACTATTCTCATTTGACTGTCCTTCCAGCTATGGTCAGAGTTGCTATTTTAGGGCCTGTCATTATAGCTTACTTGACATTTGAATTTCTAGTTGGCCCAAAACACTTGTTCAATCTCAGCAGCTCCACCTCTTTTCAAATCCTGCGGAATAGATGGGCCTATTTATCTTGCCCTCACGTCATGTCCAACTAGGCACACTACTACATTCACATGTAAACATCAGAGTAATCTTTAAGGTATTGGTCTGCATTTGTGCAACCCCCTCTGGATGTGATTTAAAAGCTAAACTGTGCCATGAGGTAGGGTGGTTTATGACAGCTTAGAGATGGGAGGTGGTCTGAGATGATGCCTCAAATCATTGAATAGTGATTCACGTGGCATTTAAACAAATCATCTCAAACTCATTATATTCTACCATAAAATTGCTCATCTGAAGTTGATAGATTCAGAGAAAACCAGCTTCTATTAGGTTGGTGCAAAAATAATTGCAGTTTTTGCCAGGTAAAAATAATGACAAAAACTGCAATTACTTTTGCACCAACCTAATAGTAGGGGTCAGTGACTCATTTTGCTTCAGAGGATTGCTGCACTTAATCAAAATTCGTTTCCATGGGCCTTCCTGGCTAGAGTGACAGTTGCGGAAAATTGTGTTTCTTTATTGATTTTTTTTCTCTTTCCTTCACCTTAGTCTCTTCCTCTTCTACTTGGCTGTGCTTATGAAAGGTCTTCATTTCATATGTCACATCATGCATTCCTTCCATGTTCCTGCTTTGAATCCTATGTTTTTGCTATTTTGAATTAAAATGGCTGGTTTTAAAAGGCTATCTCCACGTGGAATTTTTAACTGCTGCAGCTCACTCTCAGCCCAAAATCCTACAGCCTCCTCTGATTCATGGAGCTTTCCAGGGAGCTCCTCAAAACACCTCCTTCTTAGGATTCATCATCTCATTAGTGACATCACCATCTCCTTGGCTATTCAGGCCAGAGACCTTCTGCTATGGCTTGAATGTTTTTGTCATCTCCAAAATTCATGCTCAAACCTAATTCCCAGCTCAATAGTACCATGAGGCATGGCCTTTGAATTCGTGAATGAGATTAGGCAACTTTATAAAAGGGCTAGATGGAGGAAGTTCATCCCTTTTGCCCTTCTGCTTTCTTCCATGTGAGGACACAGAATGGGTCCCCTTTTCCCTTTTTGCCTTCTACTGTGTAAAGACATGGCGTTTCTTTTGTCTGGATGACTCAGCTTTCAAGGTGTCATCTTGGAAGCAGAGTATTCCTCACCAGACAACAGAATCTGATGGTGCCTTGATCTTGGACTTCCCAGCCTCCAGAATTATGAGAAAATAAATTTGTAGGTTTAAAAAAATAAATTTTGGTTCTTTATAAGTGTGTCTTAGACATTTTGTCATAATAGTATAAAATCAACTAAGAAACCCTCTTTTCTCCTCCTTCTTTCTAAATTAGTCACTGACTCCTGTTAATTATACATTTATTTATTTTCACAATGTCACTCTGCCTACACCTCCACCTCCTACGTACATCAGCACACACACATGCATACTCACACATTAAAAGATTTGTCACCTGCTATATTTCTTGCCTGGATACTACAACAGCTTTCAACCTTCTTTCTCTGCCTTCAGCCTTACTGGAGCCAGTGTTACCAGCTGTAAACACAACAGACCACTCCTGATGTAATATGTCTGCTGAGGACTGGGAAGAAAACGCCATAGGCCTCTATCCATGCTCTATGATCCAAGGGCTTTGGCTGGGGAAGGGGTGAGTTGAAAGTCAGGGTTGGGTCTAAGCTGTGAGTTTGCTAAGACCTCCAGACGTATTTTCTGCCTTCGGAAATCAAGATTGTGGCTATACCAGACCATTAACTTCTACAAAGTAGAGGCAAATCCTGGGTTGTCAGAATAGTACTTACTAGTGTCATGTTAATGCTGGGTGAGAATGAAAGCAGAAATTGTATATTCGTTTAGATAGAGAAGAGGCAGAAAAAAGAAAATGCCTGAAAAAGGCAAGTCATTCAACCTGGGGGCATCTGCGGGCTATTAGGAAACTCTTTTAAAATTATTTTCATCACCTACTTATCCTTGGTGACTGAAATTCCACATAAAGATTTATTCTTCTGGCCTAATGTACTGTTTTCTCTCTCTCTCTCTCTCTCTCTCTCTCTCTCTATAGATATATATATATATATATCTATATATATAGATATACATATCTATATATATAGATAGATATATCTCTATCTATCTGTCTATATGCCTTTCTCATATATATACACATACACATATATATATATGCCTTTTTCTTTCTCTCTCTCACTGTCTCTCTCTCTCTGTGTATATATATATATATATATATTCCCTGAGAAAGGTGATATATTTTGTGAAGTTATTCCTTAACTTTTTATCTTTCCTTCCAATCTTCCCACTGGCCTTTTTTTTTTCTCTCTCTCTCTCTCGCTTTTTTTTTTTCTTAAATTCACTAACAGTTGAGCACCCACTCTGTGTTACATAGCCGTGAAGAAGTTAAATAGCAGACCATTCAAGTGGAAACTCGAAGTGGATCACTTTGGGTGTCCGCTTGGCATTAAAGACTGATGTCCAGAGGTGCAAAGGGGCTGATTGAGGATTAGAGGCATATTAGTATCTGATTTCAGGGTTTCTACGTCCAGTTCTGCATTTTGATGTTATTGCTCTTAATTCTCCCACTATAAACCACCTTAGTTTAGCTCACTAAACTAAGTTTATTTTCAATATTTGCCCTATCTTTGTTTCATATATCTATATTTAACAATATATCTGTATACATCTATATATTTCTTATCTGCTACATATAGATAATAACTGTAAAAATAAAAAATATAAATACAATGAAAATAAAATAATGTTATCAAACCTAACTTGACATAATAGCTTCAAACTGAGACTTTGCCTTTATTAAAACAAAATAATTAAAATAATTGTAAAGGACAAACTTTCTTCATTTAGGTGATTCAGTTCACAGCAATGGCTCTTAACCTTTATTACCCATTATCATCACCTGAGGAAGCTTTTAAAAATTAACTTTTGCGTAGGGTTCCAGAAAGTCTTATTAAATTGGGAGAATAATCCTGGCATTAATCATCTAAAAAATTTCTCAATTAATGATAATTTGCACAGTCAGGCTGAGGCACTGCTAGCTCAGGAGCAAAGACCCCAGATTCTAGGATCAGACTGCCTAGGTTCAAATCCTGCTTTATCACTGTGTGACCTTGGTCTTTTACTTTGCTAAGCTTCAACTTTCTTATCTGTAAAATAGAAATGAATATGTATCCATGTCATAAGGCTGTATGAGAATTAGTTGAGTTAATAAACAGAAAACACAGAACAAAGTCTTGTATATGATAAATGTTAAATGAGTGTTTAGTTTAATTGTTATTTTTATCAATGTTTGGGTTCTTGCAGCATTTGAGGTTATCTTGAATGCACAGAAAGACATAATTTCCAGACTTTGCAGCAACAATCCTTTGCTAAAGAATTTTCCCCAAAGTAGTAAAAATACACAGTAAGTACTTTGTGACAGGGTGATGGGAGGCTTACAGGAACCATGCCTGTATGTTCTCCACAACCAGCTATCATGTTAGAGTCCAGTCAGCATAAAGGTACCAGACTCTGGAAGTACAAGAGATAAGTCGTACCAGGTGGATGGGAGATGGGAATAGAAAGAGTAAAAGGTGAGAGTAAAAGAAAAACACGCCTTCAGTTTTCTTCTACTAAAAGCTAAAGCTAAAGAAAATAAAAAAACACAAAACAAAATAAAACATGAAGAAGGTGGTTACTACCACTGTGTGCATGCCACAGCTCCTTTTCTTCCTCCCTCCCTTCATTGTTTCTTTCTTTCTTCTCATTTTCCCTCCCTTCCCTTCTGCTTTTCCCTCCCTTGGCAACCCTCCTCCTCCCTCTCCCTCTCCGTCCCTTGCCTACCCTCTTCCTCCCTTCTCCTCCTCCTCCTTCTCCTCCTCCTCCTCCTTCTCCTCCTCCTCCTTCTCCTCCTCCTCCTCCTTCTCCTTCTCCTCCTCCTCTCTCTGCTTCTCTAAAGAGAGTAAACTTTCTTTATCTGGGTCACACGCCAGGGAATTGATCCTGAGACACAAGAAAAAGTGAGAAGCACAGAATGAGCTCTGTCTGTCACTGAACTTGGCCTTGCAGATCCACAACTCTAATACTCATTGAGGTTCCTCAGGTCCTCATGCTGAGCATGAAAGGTTATCAAGTACTCAGTTCTGACCATTTGGAAGAGGTCAAAGTCAGTATTTGAGAGACATAGTAGTTTGTTGTGACACTTTCTCCAAGGTAGATGCTTAAGACTGTCTCAAGATGTGTTATACAGAGAAAGGAGCATTAGCCATGAAAAAGGATGAGTTCATGTCCTTTGCAGGGATATGGATGAAGCTGGAAACCATCATTCTCAGCAAACTAACACAGGAACAGAAAAACAAACACTGCATGTTCTCACTCATAAGTGGGAGTTGAACAATGAGAATGCATGAACACAGAGAGGGGAACATCACACACAGGGGCCTGTTGGAGGGTGGGGGGGCTAGGCAAGGGATAGCATTAGGAGAAATACCTAATGTAGATGGGTTGATGGGTGCAGCAAACCACCATGGCACATGTATACCTGTGTAACAAACCTGCACATTCTGCACATGTATCCCAGAACTTAAAGTATAATAAAAAATTTAAAAATTAAAGAAAAAATGGAGGCCATAGTTTGGATATACCCCAAGGCCAACTGCTCTAAACCAGGTAACCAAAACATGAGTCATTCTGATTTCACTGAAATGCCAGCTCTAATCATAAATGAAATAAAAAAAGGAAGTTATAAGTTCTTATAAGCATGATTCAGTGAAATTAAGACAGTCAGCTATAGACAGAGCAGCTTAAACAGTCGCCTTATCTAAAAAAGAATGCTTAATGGACTTGGTGCAGTGGCTCATGCCTGTAATCCCAGCACCTCGGGAGGCCAAAATGGGAGGATCACTTGAGCCCAGGAGTTCACAACTAACCTGGGCAACACAGTGAGACTCCATGTCAATCAACAAAATTAGCCAGGCATGGTGATTGGTGCTGTAGTCCTATCTACTCTGGAGCCTGAGGTGAGAGAATTCTTTGAACCTGGGAAGTTGAGATTGCAGTGAGCTATGGTCTTGCTCTTGCATGCTACATGCTAGCCTGGGTGACAGAGTGAGACTCTATCTATAAAAAAAAAAAAAGAATGCTAATATGTAACACACAATGCTAATGTATTTTTTAAAAAGGTCAAAATACATTCTCCCTTATTCACTATGAACTGTAACTGTGTAACTGCTGTGAGCAGGCTTCTTACCACTTTTCAGTTGGTAGTTTTTCAGTTCTCAAATTGTTCTTTTATATGTGCAATAAACTAAACATCTTTAATTTGGTCTGATTTGACTTTTGATAGAAAAAAATTACTTTTCAAATGGATATACTACTTTAATGTATAAGATACCACAGCACGTGTATGTAATATCTCCCATTCTAGGACCCTGTGAATTGGTTCTTATCTAGTTATTATTTTTTAAGGTATTTATTAAGATATAATTCACATACTATAAAATTCATCCCTTTAAAGTGCACAATTCAGTGATTTTAATATATTCACTGAGTTGTGCAACCATCACCAATAATTTTAGAACATTCTCATCACCCAACAGAAAACCCCTGTGCCATTTGCAGTCATGTTCCATCCCCCAGTCTGAAGCAACCAATCAGGCATCCTCTGTCTTTACAAATTTTCCTATTCTGGACATTTCATACAAATAGAATTAAATAATATGTCATCTTTGGTGTCTGGACTTTTTATTTATCATAACATTTTCAAAGTTCACCCATGTCGTAGCATTTATCAGCATTTCATTATTTTCAAATGGCCAAATAATCCTCTGTCATATGAATATACCGTTTTGTTTATCCAATCATCAGTTGATAAACATTTGGGTTGTTTCTACTTTTTGGTTATTATGAATAGTGCTGTTATAAATATTCCTGTACAAGTTTTTGTGTGGACATATGTTTTCATTACTCTTTTTTTAATTTTTATTTTATTATTATTATACTTTAAGTTTTAGGGTACATGTGCACAACACGCAGGTTTGTTACATATGTATACATGTGCCATGTTGGTGTGCTGCACCCATTAACTTGTCATTTAGCATTAGGTATATCTCCTAGTGCTCTTGATTATATACCTAGAAGTGAAATTGCTGGGTCATAGAGGAACTCTATATCTAACATTTTGAGAAACTGCCAAGCTTTTTTCTAAAGTGACCACATCATTTCATAGTCCTACTAGCAATGTATATGAGTTTCAATTTCTTCCCATATTCAGCATCACTTTTTAATTTTGGCTCTTTTTGATTATAGCCATCCTAATGGGTATAAAGTAGAGTCTCCCGTTTGTCAATCATGGCTATGATGCTAAAATTCTCATCTTCCTTTTTTAAAGTAAGTTTTCTAATACAGAGTTCCTCCTAAAGAAAGCCCTGCTCCCCTTGGCATGTTTACAGTGACTCTCACATAAAGGGAAAATTAATACAAACATACTGGACATTTTCCATGGGATGGGACCTACAGTAAGCATATATTATCTCACTAGATCTTCTCAACTGCTGTTTTGGATGGACAGGAACATACGACCATGGTAGTCTATTATTCTAAAAAGTTATTGAACAAAATATACCTACTTAAAACCCCAGTTGTAAAACCTCAGTGTCCCCAACCGTCTTGATTTCCCCAAATAGGTTGTTCCATTTCTCTCATCAGTGCCCTTTAAGTATGTCATATTACAAAGGGAATTATTTTTCCAGTGACCTTGGCACACTGAAAACACCCCTGGCAAGCTCATTTAAGCTCACAGAACACCAGAGGAAGTAGTTAGAGAGAAAGCAGGTGGCTTCAATATACTACTTTGGCTTTCAGCTAATAAGTGCTCTCCACATAACTCCTAATCAATGAGGTTTTCAGCAAAAGGTAGGTTGAGGGGAAGAGTGTTAGTGAGGAATGAGAGAGACTGATAAGTATTTGAGGATTACATCACCCAAAATGAAAGACAAACTCATGAATTGAGTGGACAGAAGATTTGACTCATTTGACTCACTCAATTGCTCTATTGATGTAGCCAGATTATTTTCTTTCCTGAAAGTTGCACATAAGAGAATAATCATCTAAAAGATATTCTTATTGTGTACTTTTATTCTATAAATGTTCAAAAGCCAATATGTGCAAAACCATTTAGCAAAATGCCACCATGGGGTTCATAGTTTGTAATTTTAGAAAAGCAACCAAAGGCTGCTGTACCTCATAAATTATGCAGTAAGGAGGTTTGAGTAAGATTGAAAAGTAGAAGTAAAACCTACACTCCCAGCAGGCGAAATATTGTTTGACATTTTTAATCATAATGAAACATACGACCTAGCGGGGCAAAACTAAAACACATTTGCATGTCAAAGAGTAGGTTCCATTTAATTTGTGTAAGTTTCTTTGTTAGCATTTCTGTTTCTTATGAAATATCTTCAAGGTTATGAAGAATATAATAAGTATCTAAATGGTTGAGAGATATGAACACAGATAAAAACAGCTGATTTTCTGGCCAGGCTTTGGAAAGTGAGAAATTTGTATGTAAGAAGCCATTTCCCCCCTTTGCTTCTTTAGTGCAGTTTTATTGCATTTTCAGAAGGCAAGAAAAGTAACCGAAGTTTCGGCCAACTTACATTTACACAATGTTTTGTCTCCTGACTGTGCATACAATTAAGGACTTACACTCTTTTCACATTTTTCGCCCTTACCTCAGGAAAAATGTCATGACAGCAAACCCTTAAGTTTAGGGGTTTACTTACTCATTTTATCCCTGTCTTAAAGGGAATAGAAAGGAGTTGGGCCTGTGATTTAGAGGAAAATTGAATTTCACAAGTTCAGATTTAGAGTTGAGGCAACTCAAAACCTAAATTTTTCTTATCCTGAAAAGCTTTAAGATTATTGAAGAAAACAAAATGAACAAACAAAAAAACCTCTTTCCACATATATAATCAATTTTTTAAATTTTGTGATAGGTTTTTATTTCTCATTGAATAAGCTGAAAAGTAACTTTAATGGCTAGTGAATTGATATAAAGGAACACACATGTTTTCCATTGATTTTCCTCTTTTTAATTAATGCCATAATTTCTAGTTGAGAGAAGACTGAGAGAAACTGTTTGATGCTTAAAAAGATATTCTAACTTACCAGGAAATCATCCTGAGGACCTGTGGTTAAATGATTCATTTGGCTTAACAATGTGTCGAAGAGAGAGTTTTGCAAGTGTTTACACTTCACAAAGACTTTCCAAGAGTTGGATTTTGTTGAGCTGAACTTTAATGCACAGAAGAGGTGTTAGGATTGGAGATACGTGGGTATGCCTCTGTGTTTGTCTGGGTCTATTCTCTTGACTACTGCTTCTAGTAAGGTTGGATGTTCCTCCAGGTCTGGGACAGAGCATGACACCTTTGGTTCTATAGCCCTAGTGTCTGACATTTACTGGAAAATCAAATATTTGAAAGAGTAAATGTGTAACTGCACAAATGAATGAATGAAGTGAAATTATGGCTAAATCTGGTCTCTTGGAAGGAACAGTGTTTCTTTGCATGTGATGGCGTTTAAAGGGATTTATGCAGTTGAATACTCATGGATAGCCAAGTCTAGGGTATGAGCCACAGGCCATTTACATAATTTGAATGAACTCATAAGTGAGTTTATTTTAAAGGGGGACCTAAATATTATTTGTTTTGCTGCAAAATTAGGTGAAACCACTCTTAATTTCCCAAATCTGTAATTTCTCCTACCAACCTCCTTCTCTCACCAGCCTCTCTTACAGCAATTTTCCCAATTCTAGTGTCCTCAGTTTAGCTGGATCTCCAAACCCAATCCTGTCTCTGTCTTCTTCTTGCTATTTTGTTTTGGGTGAATTACCTAATCTCTCCTAAGATAAGTTGTTCATTTGTAAGAGGAGGTGCAAACACACTTCTCAGTGTTATGAGGTTTTAATGCAATCATAGATGTCTTTTACTGAGTACATAGAATCTTGCACATAGAATTAATCTCTTCACATAGTCCCATATTTCTTGAGGCTTCGTTCATTTCTTTTCATTCTTTTTTCTCTAATTTTGTCGTCCCACTTTATTTCATTAATTTAATCTTCCATCACCGATATCCTTTCTTCCACTTGATCAAATCAGCTATTGAAGCTGGTGTGTGCTTCATGAAGTTCTCGTACTGTGGTTTTCAGCTCCATCGGGCCATTTAAGCTCTTCTCTACACTGGTTATTCTAGTTAGCCATTTATCTAACCTTTTTTCAACATTTTTAGCTTCCTTGAAATAGGTTAGAATATGCTCCTTTAGCTCAGAAAAGTTTGTTATTACTGACCTTCTGAAGCCTACTTCTGTCAACTCGTCAAACTCATTCTCTGTCCAGTTTTGTTCCCTTGCTGGCAAGGAGTTGTGTTCCTTTGGAGGAGAAGAGGTGTTCTGGTTTTTGGAATTTTCAGCTTTTCTGCTCTGGTTTGTCCCCATCTTTGTGGTTTTATCTACCTTTGGTCTTTTATGTTTGTGACCTACAGTTGGAGTTTTGGTGTGGATGCCCTTTTTGTGAATGTTGATGCGATTCCTTTCTGTTTGTTAGTTTTCCTTCTAACAGACAGTCCCCCTCACCTGCAGGTCTGTTGGAGTTTTCTGGAGGTCCTCTCCAGAACCTGTTTGCTTGGGTATCACCAGTGGAGGTTGCAGAACAGCAAATACTGCTGCCTGATCCTTCCTCTGGAAGCTTTGTCCCAGAGGGGCACCCACATGTATGAGGTGTCTATCAGCCCCTACTGAGAGGTGTCTCCTAGTCAGGCTACATGGGGGTCAGGGACCCACTTGAGGAGGCAGTCTGTCCATTATCAGAGCACAAACACTGTGCTGGGAAACCACTGATCTCTTCAGAGCTGTCAGGCAGGGATGTTTAAGTCTGCAGAAGCTGTTTGCTGCCTTTTGTTCAGGTATGCCCTGCCCCTAGAGGTGGAATCTAGAGAGGCAGTAGGCCTTGCTGAGCTGCAGTGGGCTCCACCCAGTTTGAGCTTCCCTGCCACTTTGTTTACTATACTCTATGAGTATAGTACTGCCTACTCAAGCCTCAGCAGTAGTGGACAGCCCTCCCCCTGCAAAGCTCCAGCATCCCAGGTCGAACTCAGACTGCTGTCCTAGCAGCAAGAAAGGCTCTGTGAGCATGGGACCCACCAAGACAGGCACAGGATGGAATCTCTTGGTCTGCTGGTTGTCAAGACCTTGGGAAAAGTGCAGTATTTGGGTAGGAATATACCATTCATGCAGGTACAGCCTCTCATGGCTTCCCTTGGCTAGGAAAGGGAAATCTCCCAACCCCTTGCACCTCCCAGGTGATGCAATGCCCCACCCTGCTTCTGCTTGCCCTCCGTGGGCTGCAATCACTGTCCAACCAGTCCCAGTGAAATGAACTAGGTACCTCAGTTGCAAACGCAGAAGTTACCCATCTTCTGCATCAGTCTTGCTGGGAGCTGTAGACCAGAGCTGTTTCTATACAGCCATCTTGGAAGTGATTCCCTCCTTTAGTTCTTTGAGTATCTTTAAGAGAGCTGTTTTAAAGTCTTTTTTTATTAGGTAGATCTGCTATGAAGTCTTTCTCAGGGATAGTTCCTCTTTTGTGAGTGTGTTTTTTGTTTCCCTGTAAATGGGCCATAATTTCCAATTTAATTGTATGCCCTGTAGTTTTGTTGTTGTTGTTGAAAACTGGACATCTGAACTAATAATGTGGCAGCTCAGAAAATCAGATTCTCCTCTTTCTCCAGGACTTGTTTTCAATTTCTGTAGGCTGTCTCTGTGCTGATAATCAACCTGAGGTGTAAACTTAAATTCTCTTCAGGTGTTTTCTGAGCATGAGCCTTTGCCTGGGTATGCACAGTAATTTTTAAAATGTTCCAAAGTATGCAGTTGCTTTTCAATGTCCTAGTGTAGTTTGGCTCCACAAAGAAGAAAAAGAGAAAAAGGAAAGTGATAAGAAAAAAAAAAGGCAGTGGACATTTCAATCTCCTCAATGTCACTTCAACTGAAGGGAATTGGGTTTGTTTTAATGGGGGGAGGTGAAACGATAATAGCTGCTCACCTCTGGCTTAGGCCTCAGTGATTAGAAACAGCAATCAGAGTTCAGAACACAGATCCCCAATATTTAGAAGACAGGTCTTTATTGCTGTCCCACACCCCAGTTCCTATGATATGCATGGAAGCTGCTTCAGGAGCACATGCACCGGTGCCTGCCATAGGGCTGTGCGTGGGGAAGTAGTAGCTGCTGTTGAGCTAAAAGCTGAAATTGACCAAAGTTAACCACAACTGAGTGTTGAAGCCTTCTCTTGGAAGCTTCAAGGCTTTAATAGACTCCATAGATCCAAAATAGTCATATAAGGCAGATTCTGCAAGCTTCATTGTTATGTAAGGGGGAGATAGATTCCTGGTGCTTCTTACCCAGCCGTCTTCCTAGACTCCTCCTCTTGGCTTTCAGTTCTTAGTCTTCTTATCCATGTAGTTTAATAATGGTTTAACAATTGCTGTGAGAATATGTGCACATATTTATATTTACTTATGCTCTTTATGATACTTCTGAGACCTATGAGCTAGAAATTGACTTATGTAAAGTGGCTTACGTATTTCCTTTGGAGAAAAGAATGTTTTGGCTCATTTCAAAGTGTTGCATGCTCTCTAAGGAAAAATGCAATGTTTCTATACATATTTTAAACGAGTAAGAACCACAAAATTGTCTTACCCGTTCATGGAAATAATTGAGTTACTAGTTATTGGAGTACTCTGTCCCATCAGCTTTTTTTCTTCTGAATTGTGAGAGGGCTTGATTTAATGGGCCTGACTTTAGACATCAGAGAATTCTAATTCTATTTCTCCTCTTACTAGTTTGGCAATTTGGGAGAACTATTAACATCTCCATATCTCAAGTCTGTATTTGCTAAAATGGGAATAATAATAACTAACTCAAAGGCATATTGTATACATGGTCAGCAAACATACAAAATGAGATGAAGTATAAATATGCCTAGTCCCTAACTGGGCTTCAGCAAATGCCAGTTTATTTCCCTCCTTGAAGCTGAACTGGGCAGCTTGCTCTGCAGTACAGAGTTGCCTAAAATAATGCAATGATGAGACTGGAATACCAGGTCAGTAGCCTGCCAAGCTCTTTTTTCTAATCTCTCCTACTGATTCTTAAATATGGCCCAGATCCAAACTTCCCTTCAGGAGCTCGTTTTTCTCCACAGCCCAATCTAGAATGTTTGGGTCCTTGACTTAGTCTAGTTCCTGGAGAGGCTTACCTTGTCTGGCCTTTGTCTTTCTCTTTTAATCAATAGGAGTTATGCTTTTAATAAAGAAAAACACAGCATATTTCAGAACAATGTATTATACGATAATTCCAATCACAAAGAGCAAAGTTGACTCTCTGTTTTATCAGTATGTTACTATTTGAATGTTTGTCCTCTTCAAAACTAATCTTGAAATTTAATTGCCATTGTAACTGTATTAAGAGCAAGAAACTTTAAAAGGTGATTGGGCCGTGAAGGCTCCACCTTCAGGGATGGGATTAATGCAATTATAAGAGGTCAAATTTGCTCCCTTTTGACTTTCTCAGCCCTTCCACCTTCTGCTATGTGAGGATCCAGCCTACCTCCCTCCAGAGGATGCAGAGTACAAGGCACATCCTTCTTGGAGGAGGAGAATGGCCTCACCAGACACCAAAACTGCCAATGCCTTGACCTTAGACTTCCAGCCTCCAGACCGTGAGTCAATAAATTTCTGTTAATTAAAAATTATGCAGTCACAGGTATTCTGTTATAGTAGCACAAATGAATTAAGGCAAGTGATCTCTTTTATAAGACTGTAGACCAATCGTTTACAACCAGATGTAGATTTGTATCTGATGGATATCTGGAGATATTTTTGGTTGTCATACCTGCAGGGGGTGCTGCTGGCATCTAGAGGGTAGTAGAAGCCAAGGATACTGCTAAACATTTTACAATTTGCAGGACAGGCCTCATGACAAACAAAATTATCTGGTCCCCAATGTCAATAATAACAAGATTAAGAAGTCCTGATCTAGACTGAGCTGGGTATCCAGCTAGCCCCCTTAAACTCCCTCCCAATAAGCAGGGAGATATTAATCTCCCTGACAGTAAGAGAAGGATGGGCAGCATTCCATTGCCATGGTCATCATACACTTATTAGGTACATGCCAGGGGTTCATCCCAACATGAACCTCTAAGACAAGATGTAAAGTAACTATAGTATATTAGATAACATGCCACAGCTTGGAGTTAGACAGATTTGTATCTGGTTTTTGCTCTGTCACTTAAAGCTATAGTTCTATGAGAAAGTAACTTGTGTTTCTGGAGCTTCAGCAACACTCAACAAAATGGTAGTGGTGGTATGCAGAAATTATGTTTATAATATCTTTAGAATAATGGTTGGAACATGGGAAACAAACAATAAATTGTAGATGTTACAGTTTTGACATCTTCATTACCATCATTGTCGTCGTCATCGTCATCGTCATCATCATCATGTCTCATTAGCCTGACTTATAGCTATCTCCATGTTACAACTTAAGCTGTATGTGCCCACAATTCTGCATTTAACAAAAACCATCTGTATCAATTAACCTACGCATGACACAGTCAGGGAGTCAATTCGAGGAGGGTGAAAGGAAATCAAGCAGTCAGAGAAAATGACATTTCATCAACTTGGCCCTACTTTCTATTAGCTTTTAGATTGATTTTCATGGAAATATATGATATGGGCTGGCATTAGAGGAAAATGTCAACTTGCAAATGTGCTGGTTGTTGACAAGTACCCTATATTGCAGGATATTTTTATTCTTCTTTTCCTTTTTTTCCTAGATAATTTTTACATTTTTTTCTGGCTCTTTCTGAAACACTCAGGCCTTCTCCAGTTTCATGCATTTGTTCACTCTATCACTTTGATCCTTTAAATTAGAAGAAATTTTACTGGTCTAAATTATAGAAAAGTCCAGAATTTCCTAGCTTTAAAGGGATCAGTCTAAGGCTCAAGTTGTATCCTCAGTACCCAGTGTCTTTCCTTATTATCCCCTAAATCTGATCTCAACTGTTTTAGTCTCAGAGTCCCCCAGGTGTCAAGTCACTTGTCAGTAGCTATGGATTTATGTCTTTTCAGATTGAATCCAATGCCATGGGAGAATGTCTGTTTGTCTAATCCCTTAAGATCTTTAAGGGCAAAAAGCATATCTCAGTAATCTTTGAAACTCTTACAGTCTAGCATAGAATCCTACAAGTGTAGGAGTGTACTCACCAAATACATAGAAAAGACAGGTTGAATTAGATTTTCCAAGAATTCATATTGTTAAATATAGATAAGATACTCAAAAGGAAAAAAGAAAGAAAGAAAGTTGACTCCTAGAGAGAAAACGCACTTAAGTTGTACAACTAGTTAGTAGCAGAACATGGGAAACACTATTGATTGCCTGTAAGACAAGATCATCCAATTTCCATTTCCAATAAATGTTGTGATGTGATTGCCGATGAAATGTTAGGAGATGTCTGCCAGTAGGACTTCAGAGAGATGGTATTTTTGGCTTATTTTTAACCTTCAAAATTGACCCATGAAAAGACACAGCCTCATTATTTCGCATAATGCTGCTTAGCAGTATATGCCAGATGGAACTCCAATAGACATTATTTGGCCATGGAAGGGGTGAACACAGAGAGGCTGGCAGAAAAGAAAGTTAGGAGGAGAAACCTAAGCCATGATGATGTCATTAAGCTGTTTAATGAACCAGGAATATCCTACTTCTACAGTTCTTCTTATTATGCAAGACAATAAATGTATTTACCATTTAGGTCAATTGTGTTAGGATTTCTGTTCCTTGCAGCCAAAAATATCCTCCTGGGTACCCAGAGAATGAGGGCTTTTCCCAAGAGATCAATTCACTTATGCAGAAAGAAGACCTTTGTTTGGAATGAAAGCAGTTTTGTTTGGCCTAAACGTATGAAGAACATTGTCACCTGGTCAATAATTTCACAGATTCAAAGTTTGTAGAAAGTCTACTGGCCCCTTTTGATGCCCTTGCAGTCAGCATAATATTGCAAATATAGCTTCTTCCTTCAAGGAGTTTTGGTCTCCCCAGAGACTTGAGAACTGATCTGCTCAGCCTGATAAGGTATGTCATGCCAGCTTACTCTGTTTTTATCTCAGCGCTACCAGGTATGTTGTAGGCATACTCAACATAAAGGTTAATTAACAGATCCAATGACCTAGGTAATATGTATGTAGGAGATGAACATCTCTAGAAATAGATGAAAGGAAAAAGAAATGTGGGAGGGAAGAAAAAATATAAATGACCTTCATTTATCTTATTAATACATTACTTAAATTCTGCTTTTAATTACTAGTAGGTCTGGTCTCAGGAAATGGCAGTAGAGTTGCACTTAGAATTCTGAGTTTTGGAAAAAATGAATGAGAAATATCTCTTCAATTAAAAAGAAGGAGCTGTTCAATGTGACTTCTTCCAAAATATCATCCCAACATGTTAATTAATTTTTGTGGATCCTGAACAACTAAAAAATAATAATTATGGTAAAATACATGTTACATAAAATTTACTATCTTAATCATGTTAAATGTACAATTCAGTGATGTTAATTATCTGCACCTTGTGCAACAGAGCTCTAGAATTTTTGATATCATAAAACTGAAACTCTACACCCACTGAACACCAACTCTTAATTTCTCTTGATCCTTGGAAACCACAATTCTACTTTCTGTTTCCATGAAGGAAATTATATAGTATTTGTCTTGTGACTGTGACTGAGTTATTTTATTTAGCACAAAGATGTCCAGATTTATCCGTGTTGCTACAAATGGCAAAATATTCTTCTTTATGGCTGAATAATACTCCACTGTGTGTGTGTGTTTGTGTGTGTGTGTGTGTGTGTATATATCATATTTTCTTTATCCATTCTTCCATCCTTTGACATCTGGGTTTCTTCCACATTTTTGCTATTGTGAATGATGCTTCAATGCCCATGGTTGTGAAGATATCTCTTCAAGATCCTGATTTGAATTTCTTTGGATGTAACTCAGAAGCAAGATTGCTAGATGATATGGTAATTCTATTTTTAATTTTTCGAGTCACTACCATACTGTTTTCCATAGTGGTTGCACCATTTTACATTTTCACGAGCAATACACAGGTGACCCAATTTCTCAACATCCTTGCAAATACTTGACAATATGTTTTTTTTCTAATTGTGCCCATCCTAGTGGGTGAAAGTGATATGTCATTGTGGTTACGATTTTAATTTCTCCCATGTTTGGTCATGTTAGGATGTATTTTCATAAGCATTTTTTAAATTGGGTTATTTCATTGTTGAGTTGTAGGAGATATTCATATATTCTGGATATAAGCCCCTTATTAGATTTATGATTAGCAGATGTTTACTTTCATTCTGTAGGTTGCCTTTTCACTCCAGTGATTGTTTACTTTGATGTGCAGAACTTTTGGAGTTTGATGCATTCCCATTTGTCTATGTTTGTTTTTATATTGTCTCCAAAATATTATTGCCAAACCCAATTTCATGAAGGTTTTTTCCCAATGCATTTTTTCCGGTTATGATTTTGGGTCTTATTTTTAGTCCTTTAACTCATTATTAGTTAATTCTTGTATATGGCATAAAGGGTCCAACTTTATTCTTTTGCAAGAAAACATAAAATTTTCACAGCACCGTTATTGTAGAGACTGTTATTTCCCCATTGTGTGGCATTAGTTCCCTGCAGATGTTTTTTTTAAGTCAGAAAGCAGATAACAAAATGGGCAGGAACATATTTTTGATATATAATACTTTAATTTATAGTGAGAGTTTGAGCTTCTAAGAGCTACTATGTGTTGCTTAAACATGACATATAACAAGACATGCCAATCCTTAGCCTTAAATTTCTCATTTTTCATGGTTTATTTTTTATGTACTATAAATGAAACTCAGTAGCAGAATTAATTCTGACCTCTAATGAAGATAGGCCAATTAAACATATTTAATGTTTACAGTTGCTGTACACTCTGTGATTTATTTTCTGGAAATAAAGTTGAAATACTTTATTTTCTGAAGCTGGCATTTTCTATAGTCCTTATGAAACCAGTTAAGACATTTTGAATGGTCTAAATTAATTGTACTGTATCTTTTGGTGTGATTTTTTTGGTAGGCAGGTGGAAATCAACCAATTCATTGTGTATTTCCTGAACTTCTACTTTGTGTTTAGCGATGATGTATTAGATGAAAGAGATATTTTTCCTCTTAAGGACTAGATGTTTTAGTAGGAATACTGCATGCATTTAATTATAATATATGCCAGAAACTAAATATCAACAACTGCATCTAGGTAGAGTATGAGCTAGGAATGGAAGTTTATATCTGACTGAGTGCACTAGAAAAGGCTTCCTGAAGGATGAACTTTAGCTGATATTTGAAGGATGCTAAAAACTCTTTTATAATAGTTGATATTTATTGAAATCTCACTATGTCTTCAGGTATTCTTAGGGGTTTAATATGTCTTCAGATACTGTTCTAAGGGCTTTAATACTTTCCTAACCTTTGTAATAATCTTATGAATTAGCTATTATTATCCCATTTTATGAGTAAGTAAATGAAGTCATACTGGAGTTAAGCCACTTGTCCAAGGGCCTACAGCTGACAAGCAATAGAACAAGGATATAAAGCCCTGTTGTCTGACTGCAAAGCCCAGCTTCTAACCACCCTGCTACAGGGCATTCCAGGACAAATGAAGACATTACCATAAAAGCAGGGTCAGGAATATACGAGGAGTTAATGGGAGTTCTCAGTGAGGTCCATCAGTCAAAGCTGAGAAACTTGTGCTTTATTCTGAGGGCAATGAAGCACAATGAAAGGGGTTAGCATCAGGGATTAGTGTGTTTAAAGCTATGATATATGAAAATTGAATGTACAGTAGGGCATAGAATGCTGTCGACTCACAGTGTATCACCTACGTGGTTTGATTATGCTTGTATTGCTGAAAGGGAAAATGAGACTCAGAGATGCTACAGTAAATAACATCCTAAGGTCTCCTAAATAGTAAGTAAAAATAAGATAGCCCAGCTAGCATCAAGACGCCTCCTTTCTCTCTCTCTCTCTCCTGTAAGAAGTGACTTGCAGGTGGAAATGCAGTCAGGTGACTACAATGCCACGGAGGAAGAGGTAACTAAGGCCTGCATTAGGAAGAAAGGGAATGATTGTCAGGGACTTGAGACATTCAGAATCATTTATTTCCACTGTTAATTAGGACTAGGAAATTGTAAAAAAAAGAAAAACCAAAGAGTATTCTATGGGTTTTGATAGCAAAGTAGATACTGGCACCTTTAACAACAACAACAACAACAACAACAACAAACAATGAAATAAAGCATAAGGAATGCATTTTAGGGTAAAGATAAAGAGTACAATTTTGGATTATCTTCCAGGTCCCATCCAGCATCCAAGTAGATAGGACTAGCAAGCTAGACAGGCATGTCAGAAGAAGCACAGAAAGGAAGATGTGGATCTGGAAACTAATATTCTCAGAGAAGTGATGGCTGTTCTTTTCTTTTGAACTGAATGTAAAAATTTTGTTATATAAAGTTAACATGTTCCAATTTTTAAATATGTTTGCTGTTTCCTCATAAATCTTCTTTCAAGGGGTTCTTAATTTGTTTTTTCTTTTTTCTTTTTTTTTTTTTTGCTTTTTGAAGCTTATATAAGCAAGTATATGCATATATTTACACATATTTGTATTTTGTGCCCATGCATATGGAAAGATAGATAAATGGAGAAATAAATAAATGATAGATATTGTCACATTGTATCATATTAAAACAAAAATTACAGCATTTTCCACCTCTGAAGCTAATGAGATTCTGGAATCTCCGTTTTATTCTGCCTCCACTCATTGGCAGAAGACATTGCAGCAAGGACAAGAAAGGAGAAGAAAAAAAATGGCAGAGGAAAAGAAAATTTATGAAAACAGTCTGTCAAAGCCTAGCATCTGGAGTTTGGAATTTCAGGTGACACCAGAGATCTGTCAGGGAATGAGGACTGTATTAATCCTCTAAGTGGGTTAAGCAGGACAAGTGTCTGGGGACAGGGGACAGAGTAGTCCAAGCAAGACTGCTGGAAATGTCAAGGGAAAGATGCTAGAACCAGATTAAAATTTCAAAAATAAGGTAGCTATCAGGTTTCACAGAAACTGAATTATGTGTATTGACATAAGAAAGTTAGTGGTTCCTGTTTCGGCTCTGAGAACCCCAGTTAATAAAGGATAAAAGAACAGACTTATTAATGCTAATACTTGACTTTTTGAATTGAAGTTTACTAAGTTTCCTATGAGAAATATCAGAGATGGTGTCTTTGTCTCCACCCTTAAATCTAGGACGGCCATATGACTGATTGATGGCAGAACAATATTGTAAGAGTTCTGAGCCTAGGTCTGAAGAAGTGTGGTTTACTTTAGGTCATTTTCTTGGAATACCTCTGCTCTTCCCTTGAGAACAAGTCCAGGCTAACCTGCTGGGGGTTAAGAAAACATGTGGAGTAGAGAGCAGCCAACCCAGCTGAGACTTGTTAGATTAACCAGCAGCTGCCAACAATCACAGGAGTGAGCCGAACTAAGACCAGCAAGTCCTGCACTCAGGAGCAGAAACACACAGATATGTCCAGCACAAACTGCTGACTCTCAAGACCACAAAATCATGAGCAGAAAAAAGGGCATTCGTGGTGGAAAAACATGTAATATTGCAAATTATTAGCATTAGGAGAAGCTGGGTGAAGGGTATTCAGAGTCTTTGTATTAATTTTGCAACTGTTCTGTAGTTTAAAATGATCTCAAATAAGAAAATGCTTTTTCGAAAAGGCCAGTATAGTTTATGCCAAATCTTGTTGAGATGTTTGTTTTTGGAACACATTGATTCTACTATAAAGAAGTCAAACAGCCCCATAGAAAGGATGTATGTAGTTTTTTCAGCCACTCCTTAACCTGAGGTCCCAGAGACATGTCAGACATGAGCAAGTGCATCTTCTGATGATTCCAGCTTCTCACAGTCAAACCACTACAGCTGATGCCAATGGAATAAAGAAGAACTGAACCCACATTGCCACCCACATTGCTGGTCTGTGAGTGAAATAAACATTCTTATTGTCTTAGGTTTCAGGATTTTGCAGTGTTTCATTATGCAGCAATGAAAAATGGAGCAGACACAGAAGGTGTAAGGGGCCATTAAATCTGATGAATTATATTTTATTTTTCTTACCTATGTTTCTATTATTATCTCTGAATTTCTACATGAATTTCTTATGTAGTTAAAATAAAACATTGGAAGTAAAAGCACTTACAGAGGCAGGTTTGTATTATCATTGCCTCTCTTAAGTGTTGCAAATAGTTTGTTAGGCTAAGTCATGAATATGTGTGTGAATTCAAGAAAAAAATGAATTCAGCAATAGATAAGGGTTAAAATACTACTAATAATACACATATACACATATATTTGAAAAAAATGAAAACAAATTCTTGCTGTGTCCCCTATCTCATTGTGAGATGCTTAAAAATATGAGGGGAAATATGTGAAATAATTATAGTTAATTTATTTCAATGACTGTTGGTTATTTGGACTCTTGCCACTAAACCAAATTAGCCAAAAGGTTATATCCCATGATTTAACACACATGAAACATGCATATTTATTTCTTATTTATTTTCTTCTTTCATTTGAAATCACAACCACAGTAATAGATTACTCTTCCACTCATTGCACAAAAGCCTGTAAGTAACCAGCACAGATAAAACTTAATGGTATAATTGAAAGACAAAATGATATTAATGAGACAAGGAGTTCTTATGCTCATTAGGTTTGAGTGTATTGGAAAAAGCAACAACAGTATGTTAAAGATTGGCAAAATTATACTACAGAGCCAATCAATATAGATGTGGCAATTTTGTTAGTGAATAATTAATATAAATAATGCTGTCTTGGTTTTAAATACCCAAATAGTGAAGAAAATGATGAAATCAGTGGTAGGAAGCAGATGGATCATTTAATTTATTTCTCAATTATATCTGACACATTAGTTACAGGAATTTTCATGTCATCTATTTTTATGGTTCATTTTACAGCTGTGTTTATTGTTGTAATAAATAAATACATTATATTTTCTTATTAGAGAAAAAAATTGAAATTTACTGTAGCAAAACACATTCGCACATGACTCAAATACCCCAAATGGAACACCTATAAGGGAAAAGGTTTTCTCAACCCCAGAGTAAGGCCTGTGTGTGGTTGAAGTCAAATATAAGAAAAGATGACAAAAAAAAATGGTGACATTTTATTTTTCAAAGGGTTATTGGTACTTAAGAAGATTTACATTTCACATAGTCTTTCTAATAATACAGACACATTCATAAATCTGTTTGTATATTTCCCAGCAACAAATAAATATTGTAAGCTACCGTCTGGGATGCAGATATATAATAAAGTTATTACCTCCATTCTAGACTTACTTTACAACTCGCAGTGGGAAAAGGCTGAGGGGTAATATCTACACCAACTTGATCTTTTAAACGTTCACACATTGGATTAGAAGAATGGGATCTTTAATTTTTCCAGAGACTCCTTATGAGAGTAGAGTGGGATAGATATTGATTATATCAATCAAGTAGAATATACCTATTGAGCACCTACAATTTCTCTAGTACAGTGTTAGGAACTTGTTTGATTTACTAGTGATATAGTTTGCATCTGTGTCCCCAACCAAATCTCAAGTCAAATTGTAATCCCCAATGTGGGAGGTGGGGCCTCATGGGAGATGATTGGATCATGGGGCTGGATCATGAGGGTGGATCTTTCATGAATGGTTTAGCACTCACTCTGCTGTTCTCATGATAGTGAGTAAGTGAGTTTTCGTGAGATCTGGTTGTTTAAAAGTTTATACCACCACCTCCTCCTCCTCTCTCCTGCCCTACCATGTAAGACACTTACTCCCCATTTACCTTCCACCATGAGTAAAATCTCCCTAAGGCCTCCCTAGAAGTAGATGTTGCCATACTTCCTGTACAGCCTGTAGAACTGTGAGCCAATTAAACCTCTTTTATTTATAAATTACTTAGTCTCAGTTATTTCTTTACAGCAGTGTGAGAACAGACTAATATACTTGTGTCCCATGTTGACAGAGATTTACAGAAATAGAAGTGCAATTTAGGAAATGTCTTCCTTGGTTATTTGACTATACTATTCAAACATATAACTATAACATTCTACTCATTTATTATTTTCCTTGACTATTGTGGCCTTGATTAACTGTCCACATGGATGTCCTTTTGTCTATGATTTTGTCCTTGAGAAATTTTAGGTAACCTGAATTTTAGCAACTACTAAGTACTTGAACTTGGAATCAGATATATATAGAAAAGATGAAATTTGAAAGCAATGAATAATGTGATAAAAGCTCCAAAGAGGAGGCCCTAAGTTTCTATGTATAATAAGATGTATAATAGGCAAATTTAATATTTTTCAGGGTAGAAATATATTAATACAATTTGAAAGAAGACTTAATGTTTGATAGATCAGTGAGGTGGCAATAGTTTAGAATGATCTATTGTATATTTCAATCAAAATACTTAGAATAATCATTACGTTTCTAGAATAAAGAAAAGAATAATATTTCAGGTAATGGATATCCCAAGTACACTGATTTGATCTTTGTAAATTATACGAATGTATTACATTATATGTACCCTGAAAATATGTACATCTATTATGTATTAAAAATAAAATAAAATTGAAATGAAAATAACGTATTAGGTAATGAGCAATGATGACGGAAATGAGGGAGAAGAAACTCCACCCAATCCTAGGAAATAGTATGTGCAAAGATCATATGTAAGTAAGATCATGGCAGCTGGCAGAAATTTAAAGAAAGCCAGTATGTGTAAAGTGGGGAGACTGAGGGATGTAGGAAATAATTTTGGACATGTGAGTGGGATTGCTGAAGCATGAAATGAAATAACCCATATAACAGGTTTAGTAGAGAACTTTCCTAATGGCAAAATCTAACGATTATTGTTTCTGCCATTGACTGAAATGTGTAATGTCTGCTCACAAAAGTCTGGTAAATAACAAATCATTTTCCTTTTATAGAAGAGCATTAAAGAAGGAGAAACCAAGTAATTTCAATCTACAGTGGTGGAGCCAAGGATTCTTCTCAGTGAGATTTTCTGTGATTCTGGACAATTCTTACCCAATATTTTATTAATTATTGAAAACATCAGGTTCCAGAATAAAGTGAGCCTTTCCAGTCATCTCTGTGCAGAAAGTGGCTGGACCAGCCTGTCTTAATATAAAAAAATGAGCTATTTCCAAATATCTATATCCAATGTCCTTGGCTCCTTGAGAAACAAAGTTTGTTAAATTCCAATTTCAATGAACAGAGTCACGATGATAAATATATGTTCGCATGATAAATGATCAGAATTATTTTCAAATAAAGGTCTATTTTACTATTTGTCTTCTGGACATTGCAGACATTGTAAAGCACATATTTATTCATTGCATTCAGTTATCTGGGTGAGTGATTGTCAAGTGCAATGCCTCTGCAAAAAAGAAGATTACTGTGACTTAAAGCAAAATCTAATGAGTCCCGAACATGTTTGCTAGGTGTACAGATTATATGTTTTCTACACACACACAAAAATTCAAATACAATGCCATTAGAATAGAAATTGAAAGACAACTTGAACTCTGTTACTGGAGAAAAGTGAACTGGAGGGATTTAGAAGGATATTGTTTATGAGTCAGGGGTTGGGGAAGAAAGGAGAATGCTTAATTTTTACCAAAACCACCTAAAAGACTCTTACTCAGCTCCTGGTTATGGTACTTGGCTCTGATTCCTACTTTATTCTTATTTTATTTTGTAGTAAATCATTTTAACACTGACAATTCTGTAAAGAGACCTATCTTGAAATGCACATGCAAAAATCTGGATAAATTATTCAGCAAATCCAACATTATTCAGAATGAGTAGGCGCACTTGAAAGAAAAGAAACAGAATTATTGACTTGCACCCTGGGAAATCAACACAATCAAAAATCAGAAACTGCCTTTAGGTGAAAGAGTAGGTGGTGGGGAGGCTCATTGTTGTTAATGTGAAGAATTAGGTTCCAATGGGTGATGGGGTGGAGGGATGTGCAGTGGGAAACAGTACTCTTGGGTCCATTCCAAGTCTTCAGTTCTGCAGCCACCAGCTCTTGTGATCTCCACCTTCTTATCCAAGACATTCTCTGGTCATATTTCTGGTCGCATATTAACCTTTGTCAACTATCATGTTATGAAGAAGGATTTTCTGCCATTTTACACCTGTAGCTGTTTTTGCTTCCTGTCATTGCAAACAAATTGAACCAGCAGTCACCTTTTGAAACTGCTGGATGCACTGCAAATTCACATTGTGCTGCAGTATCTGGAAACTCACAAATACATATCTAGTCTTCAGTTCATATGTTTAAATCTTATCTGTTTTAGTTATATCTCCCCTATGTTGACACCTCTGATGCCTTCAACTCCATTATTCTTATCTTTTTTGTTAGAAAACAAACTAATGACTTATTCTTTAGACACGTAGTATAGTGTCTTATATTAATATCATGTTATAGATGTTGCATTTTCCTGGGTATACGTGGGTCATAAATCTCAATTAAATTCAATGTAAACCTTAGGAATTCCATAAAATCAAAAAGCTGTGTCTTTAAGACAACCAAAAATTACACACTTTGATAGCCACAATTTAATTTGTGTTTTAAAAAATTCTGTGTGGTAGGATTTCTTAATGATTTTACTTTAGAAATGAAGACACTAGAATCCATGATTACACATCCAGCACTTATTCAGAGATTTGGAGTCTTAATTTTTCTACTCTTCTTTAGTGTATTTTATACTTTTATTCCCATCTCGATACCAAGGACAAGGATTGGCTAACACAGCTGCACAGTAAATGTTTGTGACTGAATTACAGAACATGCATGTACATTAAGCTTTATTATAGTTAATTAATCAATTCTGCTTACTGGAGATACAAAGATGAAACAAACTATGACTTTTCTGCCATCTCAGTGTTTGCAGGTTGATGGAGTCGTGTAAATAAACAACCTCTAATGTTAAACTAGAAGGGCAAAAAATGAGCATACAGAATGTTATGTGGATTACAGATAAGTGTAGTGATAATCTCCTTTACTCTAGGAGAATTAGCAAAAGCTTTACCAAGGACTTTACAGTTTGCTGGGATTTGAAGGATTACATGGAATTGAAAATTTCATGATGTCCTATGAGAACAAAGAGAACATTATTGTGTTTTGAGCGCCGTTGCCTGGTGGAGAAGTACTTTATAAGAGGAGACTGGAGAGTTAGGTAGGAGCCATAGGAAAGAAATTATGCCTCAAGTTTAGTAGTTAATTTTATACAATTCCATAATTAATCCTACTCTTCACCAAGGTAGCTATAAAACCTATTAACAAAGAATAGCCATTAATGATTGTCTTTTATGTTTCTAGACCATATGGTAAGTGCTTCATACATTATTTATTTATTTGTTTATTTATTGAGACGGAGTTTTGCTCTTGTTGCTCAGGCTGCAGTGCAATGGTTTGATTTTGGCTCACCGCAACCTCTGCCTCCCAGGTTCAACTGATTCTCCTGCCTCAGCCTCCCAAGTAGCTGGGATTACAGGCATGTGCCACAGTGCCTGGCTAATATTGTATTTTTAGTAGAGATGGGGTTTCTCCATGTTGGTCAGTCTGGTCTCGAACTCCTGACCTCAGGTGATCTGCCCACCTCAGCCTCCCAAAGTGCTGGGATTACAGGCATGAGCCACCGCGCCTGGCTGCTTCATAGATTTTTAAAAATTAAATTCATGTCCCTAAACCATGATGTGAGATAGAACACATTCTAATTTTGAAGATGGCCAATCTGAGTCTAAGAGAAGTTATAAACTTGACTTTTGTCACATTTCTGGTAGGCAGTCATACTTCATTCTCATCCAGGCTTCAATTCAGAAGCTTCTCATGAGTTTGTTGATGATGAAGAGGACAGACACACACAAATGCATGCACATAGTCAAACACAAGGGTACCTAATTGTATAAGCACTTAACACATTACATATTCAAATTATATATTCCAAAACTAATAGAACTGAAATAAAAAGAGCCTAACCCACAATAATAGTTACTGATATTTATACTTTCTAAATACTAGTAAAATTAGAGAGAAAATTATAATACAAAGACTTGAACAATCCTATGAACCAATGTATTAGTCCATTTTCATGCTGCTGATAAAGACATAACCAAGACTTGGCAATTTACAAAAGGAAGAGGCTTAATTGGACTCACAGTTCTACTTGGCTGGGGAGGCCTCACAATCATGGCAGAAGGCAAGGAGGAGCAAGTCACATCTTATGTAGATGATGGCAGGCAAAGAGAGAACTTGCACAGGCAAACTCCCTTTTTTTTAAGGACATCAGATTGCATGACTTATTCACTATCACGAGAACAGCATGGGAAAGACCCACCCCCATAATTCAATCACCTCCCATAGGGTTCCTTCCATGACACATGGCAATTATGGGAGTTACAATTCAAAATGAGATTTGGGTGGGGACACGTCGAAACATATCAACCAACTAGACATAACTGACATTCATCAAGCGTTTCACCCAGAAATAGAAGACTATACACTCCGTTTAAGCTCACCTGGCACATTTACCAGGGTAGACTATTCTGGGCCATAAAAAAAAAATCACCAGATTTAATGAAATTGAAATAATACAAAGTATCTTCTCTTACCACAATCAAATTACATTAAAAATAGAAAACAATGAAAATATCTGAAAAATTTCTAACTACTTGAGAATGAAAGTACTACTATAAGGAAAGAATAAAAAATAATCACAAGATGAGAAAAGAAGTTGAATGAGAAAAAAGACAAAACATTAACGTTTGGGATGCAACTAAAGCAGTGCTTACAGGGAAATCTATCATCTTAGTTGCTTATCCTGGAAAAAAAAAAATGAATGGTCAGAAACAATTATCTAAGCTTCCACTATAAGACATCAGAAAATAAAAAATGAGTTAAATTCAAACTAATCAAATGGAACAAAATTATAAAAACAGAGAAAAAGAAACAAAAACACAGGAAAAAAGCAGCTTCCTTAAAAAGAAATTAATTGGAAAACATTTAACCATATCAATAAAGAAAAAAAAGATTATTGATACCAAGGATGAAAAAGCTGACATCACTGGAGTTTCAATACACACACAAAAATAATGAGAGGTGGGCGGATCACGAGGTCAGGAGATCGCTACCATCCTGGCTAACACGGTGAAACCCTGTCTCTACTAAAAAAATACAAAAAAAGTTAGCTGGGCGTGGTGGTGGGTGCCTGTAGTCCCAGCTACTCGGGAGGCTGAGGCAGGAGAATGGTGTGAACCCAGGAGGCAGAGCTTGCAGTGAGCAGAGATCGAGCCACTGCACTCCAGCCTGGGTGACTGAGCAAGACTCTGTCTCAAAAAATAATAATAATAATAATAAATAAGGATAACTTAAAAAACTTAGATACAATAGAAAAAATTCTTAGAAGGTCCAAACTAATAAAACCTACTGAAGAAAATATAATTTGAATTGTTCTATGTTTATTTAAAATAATTGAATTAGCAGTTAAAATCCTCCTCACAGTAATAACTGTAGGCCTAAATGAACCTGCTGGGTAATTCCATTAAATATTTAAGGAAGAAATGATGCCAGATATTTACAACTCTTCTGCAATGCAGAAGCTGGAGAATAAATATTTCCAAATTCACTTTATGAAGCCAACATTAACTAAATACCAAAAAAGGGAAAGAAATAATAAAATCAAGAAACTATATAACAATGTTCATTATAGGCATAGATGCAAAAGTCCTTCACAAAATCGATTATAGTAATTTGAATTCAGAAACATATAACAATTATGATCAATAGGAATTTAAATCAGAAAGTCAAATATAATATACCAAATTAATATACTGAAAAGGAAATAAAACGTGATCAGTTAAAGTAGTTCTTTCAGTGAATAATAAGCATTTGTCAAAATTCAATCATTTGTGATTTAAATTTAAAAAAAAAAACAACACTCTTAAACCCAATAAAAGATGTTCGTGAAAGCATCCTCCTGCTACCGTTACATTTAATAAAGAAAAATTCTGTTTCCCTAGTACCAAGAATAAGGCAAACATGACTGGTTCTACCACTTTCATTCAACATAGTTAGTGCACCAAAATGGGAAAAGAAGAGGAAAGAGATAGCAATTCATGAGAAAAAGAGAGAGGAAAAAATCTCTATGGGGACATGATTTTCTACATAGAATATGAATCTATAGAAAATTAAAAGCTGAAAGAAAAATTATCAGAATTAATAACTGGCAAAATTACAATTCAAGATCAGTATACAGAAACTAATTGCTGACAATAAACATTTTGAAAATGAAAATTTTAAAAAATAGCATTTATAAATTAGAAATATTTTGAGATAACATTTTACCATGCTCTTTGAAGACTCAGTATTGTTAAGGTATCAATTCTATCCAAATTGATCTATAGATTCATTGCATTCGTTAACAAAATTTCAGCAGCTTTCTTTTTTAATAAAAACTCAGATTTAAGTTTTATGAACTGAAAAGTGATTGTTTCTAGTTCAGATTCGGTGTTCCTCTTCTTGTGGGAGGGGAAATATGTCAGAGGGTTAGGTTGCAGGATGGTAGTGGAGTGGTAGTAAAGGAAGCCTTCAGCTTTAACTTCGTATTTATCAAAGAAGATGATATCTTTTAATTCTATGCATTTACTCTTTAGTATAATTTTTTCCAGGAAGCCAAACCTTTCTCCAGCATTTTGAAAGTCATTATAAGGCTGAACTGACTAGTCCCTAGAGGAAAGAGAAGGATTTTAATGCAGTCATTGTGGAATAAGGAGGAGACTTCAGTTTTCAAGGTTCTTGGCTATTTAATCATAGAGAAAAGGACAGCCCAGCTCCATGCAGGCAGCAGGTGCTCTCTGACAGTTGGTCATAACCAACATCCACTATATTTGCCTCCCAAAGCCAACTCATTTACATAGAAATTCCAAGTGTCAGCCTTGTACATTTGGCTGTAGAGCTTTAAAATCACCTTCACAAAAGAAATAGCGATCATAACTATTATCATTAAGCATTTACTATGTGTCTGGGATAATGCTAATTACTTTTAATAAGTGGCTTCGTGAAATATTTAGAATATTCTTAATACATAGTTTTCGTTATTCCTTCTACTTTGAAAATTAGAAAAGTTAAACCTAAGGAGTTCAAGTAACTTGCTCAAAGTAACACACACAGCATTTGTTAAAACCAGTATTTGAAACCCATATAGGATTATCACAGAACCTAAATGTTATCACATCTCTGAATAGCATCAGGACTGGGACAGAGACACTGAAATAAATTTGTAGTGAGAAGGACTGAGTAGAAACCCAGCTCTTCTGCTTACTCATGTGACCCTGGACAGCATCTCACAGGAGGTACAGTTTTCTTATCTGAAAATTGGAAAAAATAAAATACCTGTAAGAATTAAATAAGCTAATATGTGAGAAGGTGTCTAGTACACTAGCAAAATACAGGTAAATTCCCGTTGGTTCTAAACTGTAGAGCTATACCAGAGGTCACAATTCAGCTATACGTGTACCCTACATGGGGATGTGTTGCAGCAGCAGAGCATATCTGTTTATGCATATCATGCAAGTAAGTAATCTTGTTTATGACATCATTAAAAGTGTTTTATTTCTAGTACATTACATAGATGTCCAGCCTTATACATCTGTAAGAATCACATGATGCAGCAGAAATGTGTTCAAAGGCAGCGTCAACTGGTATTGATAGCACTCAGCTGAGAGGCAAGCATATAATGGTCATCATATACTTTTGTGTGTCTGAAAGAAGTGTATACTAAATTTAAACATTAAAATATTTTTAGGCTGAGTATCATTACATTTCACATTTCTTTAGATTTTCCTCTTCTAGAGATTCCTCCTAGAGGTTTTCTCCTGCATTCTAATTTTCTCTGAATGTTGTGTTTAAAGTTAACGGCTTAGCACCAGGACACTCTGTTTCATTGGAGATTATTTTGTCTTCTGAAACCTAAGCCCCAGAAGTAGGTCTTGTGTCTCACATTCTTTCAATTCCCTCCTGCTGTGAAACATACCACACCACACAGAATACTGAAATGTCCATAAAGTTAAGGAAGCTGTTTGTCTTTCATTCATGAGGCTCCAATGCCAGGGCCAGTGTTTTGTATATAGTAGACTCACTGTAAGTGTGGAGCATCTGGCGTTATGATTTTTCAATCTCATGTAATGAAAGATGAGTTGTCCCTTGCAAGGATTATCATTCCTCAAGTTGTAAGGTAAAGCACTATTTTATTCAAGTTCAGATAAAGAAGAAAATATAATCATGCAAGAGGCTGCAATATAAGAACAGTATTATCAATAGTTTATTGAGTTTTTATTATGCATATGAACTGTTGTTTAAATTATATACCCCTAATATTGCATTTGCTCCTAAGAAACAGGCAATTATTACCCTTTTTTATTTTATTGAAGAGGTAAGTATGGTTCAGAGTGCATCTTGCTGAAGGCATAAAGCCAGCAAGGGGCAGCGAGTTTTTTGTTTGTTGTTTGTTTGACACGGAGTCTTGCTCTGTCGCCCAGGCTGGAGTACCGTGGTGTGATCTCAGCTTACTTCAACCTCCGCCTCCTGGGTTCAAGCAATTCTCCTGCCTCAGCCTCCTGAGTAGCTGGGATTACAGGCGAGTGCCACCACACCCAGCTATTTTTTTGTGTTTTTAGTAGAGACCGGGTTTCAAGACCGGGTTTCACCATGTTGATCAGGCTGGTCTCAAACTCATGACCTTGTGATCCACCTGCCTCGGCCTCCCAAAGTGCTGGGATTACAGTCGTGAGCCACTGCGCCTGGCCAGGGGCATAGAGTTTTTACTTAGGGGCTAGTCATATTCCCATACTGCATCCCAGTCAAAAGATCACAAGTCAGCAGTGTCTGCACGTTTTCTTTCAAAAGGAGACCCTCAACTCTGGAGTAGCAAGTAAAGGCTGGCTTTTCTTTCTCTAGATTTGTTCATGTTTACTATTATATATTTATATAATGCACGTCTTACTCTTCTAGAGGCATGGGGATCAAGGGATATGGAATCAAACAAACTGGAGAGAAAGAGTCTCTGTTTAGCCTTTAACAGTTGTGTTACTTAGTGCAAGTTATGTAGTTTCTCCAAATAAGATTACTGTTTTGTAAAATGGCAAAAAATGTATACATTCTCTAAGATATATGTGCACTATCTGCTTGAGAAAATACCTAAAAAGTGCTTATCACAGAGCTTTGCAAAAAGGAAATCTTCAATTCATGTATTTTCTTGTTATGTTTTTTTTATTAGCTTCATCATCATTGCTATTATTGCTATTATTAGCAGATATTCTTGTTCATAAAGCCCTGGGAAAATTTAGCTGCAGAGGCTGGATAATCTAGAAACAACCAAGTCATCCATATTACTTTTATCATCCTAATAAATAGGTAGCTAAACCAAAATTTTCTGATTATAGTTCCTATATTTTCCAAAATTCAAAGTAAAATAATTGTTCTAACAAAATATTTTTCTGATTGTAAAATTATCTGCATTTGAAAACTTTTCAACCATTAGAAACAAATACTTAGTTGTAATTTTCATTGAGCTACTCTAATTGAAAACAATAAACTTATGTATATTGGGAACTTTCTTGGAAAATCCAGTGTGCACATTGACCATGTCTATAATGCCACTGACTTCAAGAGAAACACCTGTCTTTGTACACAAAGGAGAAGCATATTTCTCTTTCTACCACACTTAAAAACTATCTTCTTTCCTCTACCCTCATATTATGTTGCGTGTTTTGTGCATACTTCATTAACCAACAGCATTGTTCCCTTTATTTTCTATCTAGATTTATGGTTCCAAATTGTTTACATTTTATTGGTTCTTGGTCCTTTTTATGCCCAGGACCGTATTTCCCCAATATCTCGTCCCAACTGTGAATAATATTATGACAGTGTAAAAATCATGATACTTAAAAAAAACAGCTTTGATCAACTGCAAACTGGTTAAAGTTGTTACATTAGTGAGGAATATTTTGAAGATCTAGCAGCTCTTGTGGTCTTATGAAGGAATTAATAGATCTCTATCTGGAGTTACATAGAACTAGGTTCAAACTTTCTTTTAGTCAAGCTTAAGCTCTGTGACCTTGAGGAAGTAATGTAATTTTACTATTTCTCAATGTTTTCATGTGTATTAGTTTTTATTAGGAATATTACAATATCTGCACATGTTGAGCACTCAAATTACCATTAATATCTGTGTACAACTTAATAGAATATATTGCCTTTTTTTGCACTGGTATTGTATTTCATTGCATAGATATAATTTATTTTTGATGCATATCTAGCTTATACTTTTATGAGCAACATTGAAATGAGTATCTTTTTGCATATGATTTTGTACGTTTGTCTAGAATTGCTTTTAGAACTTAAACTTTTGGGTTAATGAAAATCTTTTTTCAATGTCTTACCAACCATTAGTAATGTCTAGCAATAAAGTGTTCTCCGACCTACATCCATTTAAAAATATTTAATATATGCAAGAAAATGACTCTCAGTTCAAATCAACCTCAAAGCAAAAGTGAATTGGCACCGCTGATAGGATATTGGTTCAAGCCTAGCAGCAGTGTTTTCTCTTGCACTAAGAAGTCCTTAAGCTGCCCAGAAAGGGTTCACCATCCAGCACCACTCCTCAGCCAGAGTAGAATGTAGAGAAAATTACAAAGATTGTGTTGCAGCCCTCAGCATAGAGGGACAATCAAGCTGTAATGGATGACAAGCATAGATTTAAATGGGGAAAAAAGGAGAAGAATAAGAATGAACATTACCATTTATTAAATAAAACTTAAAGAATATTGCAGGCTCCTCAGGAAAGAGGCAAGTAATTTAATGCCCTGGATTCTTCTGAGTTAAATGTTGTTGCTACCTTCTCCTTGACATTTTCTTATGTTTTAAAATGAACCACCTGGTTACAACCTTTGTTTCCTCATTGTATTTGTTTTAGACTATTTTGAATTTTTTTATTGATAGGAAAATTCTCTAGGATTTTGGATATTTGTTGTGTCTAATACTGCAGGACAGGGATCAGGAACTTAAAACACCACTGAACCTAACAGTCTGAATCATTGAAAGTTCATGGGCAGAGAGTCACATGGTATTGACAGCTTCAAGTTGAATCAAGAAGGTACATTCTGAGAGGCATTTCTGAGTTCATATCTCCCGATTATACCAGGTTGGTCATTAAGGGGAATGTAGAGCCCTAGAATTAAAATGGGTTGTGGAATAGTGAAATAAGGTTTTCTCTTTCTAATAAATACCGAGTTCATGCTCCCCATTTTGGAGCTAGGCTGAAGACATCCAAGGCCTGCTACAACCCTTCTCCTCTCAGGCATATGTTCACTATCCTCCCAATTGACTTCTGGAATAATAAGGATTAATACACACACACACACACACACACACACACACACACACACACACACACAATACTGTTTAATCTGAAGCATTTTCTGAGTCTGTTGTCTCTCTCTGTCTCTTTTTTTTAAGTTATGGCTAGTTTGTAAACTCTACTTTTGGTTTGTTGACAGAGACCAACTTCCATATAAAAGCTGAAAATGCCAGAGAGTTTTCATGCTTCCTCAGCCTTTTGCGAAGTTAAGATTTCTCTTAGTCTACACAGGTTGCTATAAGAAAATACCATAGATTGGGTAGCTTAAACAACATAAATTTATTTTTTCACAGTTTTGGATCCTGGAAGTCCAATATTAAGATGCCAACAGGATTGATGTCTGGTGACGGCTTGCCTTGTAAGTTGTACATGAAAAGTTGCCTCCTTCCCTGTGTGCTCACGTGGTCTTTCCTTGGTGGATGCTCACAGAGAGAGAGTGATCTCCCTCTCTTTCTCGTCTTAGAAGGCCACCAATCCAATTAGGTCAGGCCTCACCCTTATTATCTCATTTAACCTCAATTGCCCCCTAAAGGCCCTATGTCCAGACATAGTCATGTGGCTTAGAGCTTCAACATATGGATTTTGGAAAGGACATAGTTCAGTTTACAACAGGATAATAAGCATGTAACTTCATCCAGGCCAATGGGACCTGAGAGGAAGACCACACAGGGATTTCTCAGAAAGACAGGCAGAAGGAAATATTTTCTTTCTCACATGTTGACATATTTATGTGAGAACTTGATAGCTAGAGTAATGCAGCCATGGTGTGAGCAGAGTGACTAAGCCTGAGAGCAAAGGCTGATTTGTTGATGATGCTAAATAGAAAGATAAAAGCATTTCAGTTCCTGATGATGCAACCTAGCTGCCAATTTAATCCTGGCCATGTCTATGCCTTGTTATATGAGAAAGGTAATGCACTAATATGCTACTTTATTTGTATACATTTTTAATTAGAGATAAGTGATTCTAGGCAAAATACTGAAGTCCTACATATTCTTTGCATCGTGTTTTCACCCTCTCTATTTGACTTAACTTTTTTTTTTTTAGTTTATGATCAAATCCCATGTGCAATATCAGAGACGCTCAAGATAAAGTTATAGACTCCTTAATTTCTGGGATTGGAGAGAATTGTAAAAATAAAATAAAACCAAAACCAAAAACCAAAAAGAAAAAACAAAATGAAATAAAACCTATACTATATATAAAATGTACTGCTTAAATTGTGAAAGATAAATCAGGATTTTGATTATTCTGCAAACGGTGTAAAAATAACAGTAAAATATAAAAATATAAATGAAGATAGAAGAAAAAGTCTTGAGCCACAGGAGAAAATAGGAAACTCCAGTATCCCAGAATTAGGGAATAAAAGCATATGCTGTAACAAAATAGCATTTAAGGACCAAGGCTAGAAACACTCTTGCTTTATTTCCACCCTGATATGCTACTGTGCCTATGATATGGATTGCCAACCAGAAAAGATATGGATAATTCAGACACAAATAAGCCTAGGAAGAAACATGTTCTCTTCCAGGTAGTCATAAACCAGCACACAAGCATCTAGACAACATAATGAAAGTGACCTTAACCACATATTGAAATAGTGGACCTATTTTGGTTTATATATCTTTTTCTTGATTTCTTATATAATGCAATTGTAGTTCTCAATGATGGTCTGGAATATGACAGGTCTTTTTTCTCTTCAAAGGGTGCTAACCATGACTTTAAGGTTATGCCTTTACACTTTAACAAAATACTTACTGTTATATAATATCTTTATGTAAATAATTTTATGCACAGCCCGAATGCCTATTTGGGAAATATAGTTCTGCATGAATTGCATGCCCATTATATGTTGTTAACGTTAGCAAATTATTTTCTCCAAATTTGCCTCTAAGTTCTATAGTTTTGCTATATCCTTTCTGTGGGCCACCAAAGCACCTATGACCACTGTTTAAAATACTATTTTTGAGATCAATAAGCAGTTTTTAGCTAATAAAATGTATTTTTTTAGAAGTGAACTAATGAGAACACTGGAATATAGTCACTGAATTGTTTTACACAGATGCCACTAAATCCTGTTGTCTGGACTACTGTTTTCAATGGCAACTAATCACCTTTTTCAGTATATTAGACTTTGGTTAAAATAAGCATATTGTTTCAAAAACTCTTCCTACTTAATTTGCAAAGTCAGATTGCTTTAGACATTAATTTTAAAGACATAAACATTGAGTGAATTGCATATCTTTGTACATTTTTTGAAAGAAGACATGAAACTCATGTTTATATTTTTTGCTAATCTGGGTTGTTACAGAACTGATCTCTTTTGCAACAGAGATATTTTCATTCTTGTATTAATTATCAATGAAAAATAAAATCTAGATGCTGAGATTATGTAACTTTTTAAATGTTTTCTACTGGAAGATTTATGAAACAATTATGGATTTAAATATATTACAGAAAATGTGGCATGTTGATAGCAGATATGTTATTGTCTATTTCCCTGTGGAGGATTTGTATGAAAATAGAGTAATGCTTCTCTCCCCTTAAAAAATAATCCTTTTAGAATATCATTTAAATAATATCTTTTAAGAATATTATTTTAAAACAATACTGTAGAAAAAAATATTCTTCTAACTCATGTTCCAGAAATGTCTAAGGTTTTTAAATGTCCAAAACATTCCAGGTGGAAAAGGATCTTAAATTGAATTTTGCCAAGACACTGTGGTTTCATTAACATTGATAAAAAATAAAAATAAAAATAAAAGAAGCAGTTACTTTGGAGAGATTCGGAATCAATCTTGTTTTAGCGGCAATGCTCAGTGTCTTGCAGAAAATAAATTGATCAGGTTTTGGAACAACAGTAAGTACATAGCAGAAAATAAGGTTAAACTTGACTCTCAAGTAAGTCTGCAATGCTGCCTTCCTGGAAAATTAATGAAACACATTCTGCACAGATTTGTTATATTATTAATCTGTTTCCTTTTTATAAAAGTATTAATATTTGTGACAGAAAGCAGGATGTCTGAGTTCTGTTGTGAGAAGCTGGGTTGATGGATGAAATTACCTTTCCTCAGAATATGATGTTTGTTATGTTGCTTGTGGTGCAAATAAGTTTTACTTCTAAGTTTGAATATTTTTAGATCAAATACATAAAAAGCATTTTAGAAATGTAACATCTTCTGTTCTCTTGTAATTCTGAAGTCATCATTCTACTTTTTTTTCTAAGCGAGTCAACATAAGTTGCAGGAGCTACAATTCATTTCATCTGCATAAATTTTCACAACAGAGCTGTATTGCTTTTCGGTGACATCTAAGGCATCGTGCAGGCTAGAAATTGGAGTTACAGAAACAGCCTGTCCATGAGGGGCATCTAACCTAGCCAGGGAAAAGCAGTATGTGTAGAAAAAATAAATAGCAGTTCCAGGCAGTGGGCACTGAGGCCCAAGTTAAGGAGGAGCCTGTGACCTCTGCTCTAGGGAGGTGAAACTTTCCCACAGTGGTGGGGTATGCCCTTTGAGGTTCCAATCAATGGCACTCATTCAAATTCTTATTTGATCAGAGTAACTATCCTGTCTCCTGCATATTTAGTTTGTATAATTCTTCTCAGAATTTTATTTTGGTGTCTTGGGTGTCCTCCCAAGTATCAATATTTACTCCTGAGAGCCTTGGCTTTTCTCTCTGCAGTACACTTGAATGCAAGTTTAGATCGCAGTCCAAATGATATTGGCATATTACTTTGGCTTCTAAATTTGATTGAGAATGAGATTATATTAGAAGCAAGAATAATTATCTTTAAAGGGCAAATTAAACTTTAAAAAATTAAAAGTATGTATAATTATTACCACCATGTATGAGATCCTAGCCATTCTCAAGAACTAGATATTTAAAAGATTAGGGACAAGGAAAATGAACAACCAGAATAAAAAAAAGTCAGCAATTACATTAAATATTAAAATGAGCCAATACAATAGTCAATTCAAAACTTTCTAACTGATTGTGGAAGAGTCCCATGAACTTTCTTGTTTGGAAAGAATTGGATAATTTAAACAGATTCCAGTCCCATGAGCTTCACGTTATCTTCAAGAAATCTTTGTGATTCCATGTGCTTCATGCTAGGAGGATGTTCCTTTCTTTATCAGCTTTTGAGAGTTAGAGTTGATTATTGTGAGGGAGATGGCAGGATTCTTTACACTTGGTTATGTCTTTTACATGAAGGAGTAGTAAAGCACATCAGGAGCCAATTCACAAGAAAACCTGGAGAACAAGCAAATGAAGAATCTCCTTATTGATATTTGCAGAAAATGGAAGGATTTTGTATTGGAAAATTAATTTGTAAATGTTTAAATGAGCACGCGCGCGCGCGCACGCGCACACACACACACACACACACACACACACACACACACACACAACAAGAGACAGTCACCTTGACCCTAGAAGTCTTGAAACACCTTAGGCTTGGGTTAATGCAACTGCTCAGTGATGCCTTTGGAGACAGTTTTTTTTCTCTTTCCTTGTGGCCATCCTTCCAAATAAATTTAAGAAAGGTTTCCTTCCCAAAGTTTTAATTACAAAACTGTATTAATAAACTCAACTCCTCTGAAAAAAATATATTTACTTGTCAAAGCCTCTCCCATTTCTACCTTATAACTTATCCTATATGAAAACATTTTAAATACCTGGGTTCCATCAAAATGACATTTTCTCTCAAGCCTGCTTGTATTTATGATTCCAAGTTAAATTTAGAGGTCAATTCCAGCAATTTGACACACATAAGTAGATTTAATTGTTTGAAATTTTAAGATCTGTTTAACTGATAGGGTATTTTCTCTCTGTTCTATGTCTAATTTTCAGGTGTGTCTTCCTAAGTCCTTGTCTCTTATGTATGCTCACATTGGTCAGAAAACACACATGCCCACGTGTACCCCTTCAGTGAATTAAGGTTGATCAAAGTCTGGATCCCATAAAAAGGGGATTTGCTCCTGCTCATGAGATTGTCTTCCTGTGACAGAAGTTGCAGGTCATTTGTGGTTACTGGTTATGCCTCTCACTGTGAAACAGCATTAGGGATGAATTCAGTCTTTGATTTGACTAGAACACATTCCTGCTGTCCTTGCTACATTTAAATTCCATCCTTTGACCCTTTTACTATGCACCTCTACCACCTTCCAGCTTCTCTTCCTGTGTTCTCTGTTGGGGTTTCTGAGCTTTGATAAGAATGGACTCCTATTGTTGCTGTTCTACTGTCTTAAATGTAAATATTAATAAGCATCCGATGGTTCTGAGACAGTAGGAAGAGTATGTTTTCTCCCACTGGTTAGATCCTTTTGTGTTTCAGATTTCTTTTATGTACAAGATACAGAGGGAAAAGAATTCTGCTATCTTAATACAAGATTGAACGCCATAAAAGACAATATAAAATTGTGAAGGGTCATAGAATATCCTATGTGAACATTTAAATAGCTAAAGGCTGTTAGTATAAAAAGTTTTGATGGAAGAAATTATGATTGTTATTATCATCATTAATATTATTAATCAGCAGAGTCAGAGATTAAGAGCTGGGGCAGGGAGCAATTATTCCTGTGGGTGATATTAAGCTGATTCAGTAAGTCAGGGTACAGGCATCCTTGATTTCCTTTGCTGATTCCTTTTATCCATCTATCAGCTCTGTCACCAACACTCTACTGGCTCCATGACATTGCCTCATGCTGCAGTTCTAAGACATCCTCTTTCTCCAAGACTTCATTTCCCCAGAGGCAGCGTATTAGCAGAGCCTGTTTGTGACTCTGCAGTGGAGTCTACTTATTAACTTACAGCAATCGACCATCTACTGTGCTTGCCTCAGAGAATGTAGAGCCTGGGAATTAGCCTGGAATCTTGTAATTAGCAGAGGTAGAAGGTGGCTACAAGAGAGGAAGCAGGAGATGGTAAAAAAGTAAAAAATTTGGCATTAGAGTTACCAAAATTCTAATCCTGACCGCACCACTTGTTGCCTGAGAACTTGGAGAAGTGCTTAACCTTTGCGAGCCTCAAATTCCCATCTTCAAAATGAGGAATATAATACCTACTGTATAACTTTCTTCATGAGGATTAATTAATGTATATGAAGTAGTGGACTTCACAGTACAAATCTATTTATCTGTGTATCTCTCTAGCTCAACAGCCATCATCCATGTATGTTTGTATGTATATAGGTATGTATGTATGTCTCTCTCTCTCTCGCTCTCTCATCGTCTGTCTCCAGATCATGCCCACAGAGAGCTCCATGTTTAGGAGCATTGCAAAAATACTTGAGCGGAAGGACAAGTGTGATTTTAATTCCTCTGTTTCCTTGTTTTTCAATTTGCCCTGAGGAAAAGTCACCTACTTAATGGCTTCACACTGGAGTCATATCTTTCTCCCTGCTGTGAAATGTGACAGGGAAGAGATTTTCTAAAACCTCATTATTTTTTAATGTTTTTGATTAGTTATTCAGTAAACAACATTTCCATTACTGAATTATGCATCTTATTTTCTTCATCTCATTTTTGCCCATAAAGTCTATTGTTAGATTTGACTATAATTACTTTCTGATTGCTGTGTTATGGCACTAATTGATTTCACATCAAGCAACTAACAGTCTTTTTCTGCATAAAACTCATCAAGTCTCAGTGACCACACATGGCCCATAGAGAGCTGATGGTTGTCTCTCTTCTTTGGCTATTATTATTATGATATATTTTTTCTAACAGATTGGAGAGGACTTTTTAACAACCTAGATACCCTTAACTTATTTTCTGAAGACAATAAACATCTACCTACTACTGTCTTGAGGAGTATACTTTCTTGTCCACAACATTCTGTCTCTCAAAGGACATTTAATGTCCTACTCCCTCTTACTAAACAGACCAGACCAATGGTCAGGAAACTGCTCTCTGTGGCTCATTCTAGCCAGTAGCCTATTTTTGTGTAGCTTTCAAACTAAAAAGGATTTTTCCCCATTTTTAAAGAGTGATAATCAAACAAACAAATATAAAAACAAAACAAATAATATGGGACAGAGGGTATCTGTGGCCTGGAAAGCATACAATTTTTATTATTTGCACCATTCCAGAAAAAAGTTTGCCAACACCTGGCCTAGAATCCAATATTAGCCTTTCCATTCAAAGAAAGCCAGAGAGAAAGTAGAAATTGCAGAGCCATAGTTCTGTTTTTTGCTCTCTTTCAGGACCAGCCTCTTGGTACACACTGTTAATCTCCATGTTTGTCATTCTATTAGATAGTTCTGTTATCTGCATCTGGGTGTCTTTCTCTTTTTTTTTTTCTTGGATTACATTCACATTAAAGCAGCAATGAAACGTAGAAAGAAGATAGGATTGAATTCAAAGAGACTTGGTTTCTCAGTCCATCCTCATTCATCCGGTAACCCCACTGAATCCCACCAATACCTCTGATCCTTAGTTTCAACATCTGTTAAATCAAGAAGTTTGACTGCACGGTGTTAAAATGCCCTTACAGTTCTAACACTCTGGAATTTAATCACATAAAATGCAAGAATATTTAAATTTCCTACAGGCTAAAACAGCTCTGTTGCTCTACTGGATGACATATGAGAATTTTTGGCCTTCCTTGAGCATCTATAGGAACAGAGAACTCAGACTTCTATCCTGCAATTGTAATTGTAGATAATCTCCTTGTTGTTTTTTTTTTTTTGACCCTATAAAACTGAGATCAACCTTTCTGTGACTTCTAACCAACTGGCCCCAGTTGTATTTTTTCAGCACACAAAATATTAGAATAGACCTGCAGAAATATTAGAAACCAGCCTACATGTCCCAACAGATTTTTCTTTTTTTTCTTTTTTTCTTTTCTTTTTTTTTTTTTTTTTGAGATGGAGTCTCGCTCTGTCGCCCAGGCTGGAGTGCAAGCTCTGCCTTCTGGGTTCACGCCATTCTCACCCCTCAGCCTCCTGAGTAGCTGGGACTACAGGCACCCACTACCATGCCTGGCTATTTTTTTTTTTTTTGTATTTTTAGTAGAGACGGAGTTTCACCGTGTTAGCCAGGATGGTCTTGATCTCCTGACCTCATGATCTGCCCGCCTTGGCCTCCCAAAGTGCTGGGATTACAGGTGTGAGCCACCGCACCTGGCCCCCAACAGATTTTTCTTTTACATGTGAAGCAATTTTAATTTCTTTGACCAATTCAACAAATGAGTGATCTAGAGATATTTTTATTCCTCTAAGTACCCTACACCATATCTCAGCCTCGTGAAAGGTGGCTCACAAGTCAGTATTCCATATGAGAGTCATATAGGTCTGGGATATTTAAAACAACATTCAAATATGGAATGGCTAGTAGGAAAAGTATGTCAAGTTTACTTTCCTTAAGGAAATATTCTTCTACCAAGTTTGCTGAAATACTTGGCCTGTTATGGCACCACCAAGCAATCCAGTCCTCCGAGGAGCAACTACTCCTTAGGTTTGCCAAAACATTTAACACATTTTGTAACAAATGAAAATCCTAGAACAGAACACAGGAAACATTGGTAGTCCATTTTTCCAGTTCTAGAAAGGCAGTTATTTAATTTTCTGTAAAGATTTGATGATGTCTCTTACTTTGTCATTAGAAAAATGTTAAGAAATTTAAAATGATGATAGCTTTAAAGATTTTAAAGATGAACATTTAAATTCAAACTAAAATATTTATAATAAAATAGACTGATGCTTTTCACTATTTCAAATTCCCAAATTCAGTTTCCCAGAAAAAAAAGTGGTTTTAATTATTGACATAAATCTATAATACTATATCTTGGTGTTCTTGCTTTACAAATGTATGCCTGTTCATATCCTGTTATGATAGATGGGGGTTTATTAATATTACTGTCACATAATACTGCATCTCCAGTTCCTATTTTTCTCCTATTTTCCCAATAGATTTAATACAAATTATTTAAATAACTAGCCAATAATAATATAATAAACTATGGTCATATTTGTTTGTTGTCACTTGTATAGTTTTTAGCATATCCATTATAAATTATTTCTATCATTACTATTATATGGCTATCAGTATTTTTCCCCAAATGGCTCAAACAATTTTGAAAATGATGAATTTTTATTTTCTCTGAGATCTCTCTTTTAAAGTTTCTATTTTCCATTCAAATATTGAAATCTCTATCAATTTCTATTTGGATCTGTTACATATCTATTACATTTTAGATGTGTGTTCTCTTTCTCTTTTAGTCAGCTAACTTACCCCATTTTCTGTGGGGTTCCTTCCTCAGTGGTAGTTTCTTGAAAAAGATGCGTTGGAAGCAAAAAAACAAAAACAAAACAAAAACCAATCAATAAGAAGACTGCTTTCAACTATAAGCTGAAATTAATTGCCCTGCCTAAAATTTTATAGACATGGTTCTATTGTCTTTAGCATTCGGTGCTGCTTGGGGAAAATGCTGATGGCCTTCTGATTCCCATATTGTTCTAGCTGTCTCAATGCGTGTGGATCTTTACTTCAGCCCTAGCAGTCAGAAATTCCACAAATATGTGCCTTGGTTTGTATCCCTTTTATTCATTTTTATAAATGGTCAGTGGATGCTTTCAATCTGGACTTGAATGTCATTCAGTCCTGAAAAATTTGCTTGTAAATATTCTTTTGAAAGCCATCATTTTCAGTCAGGAGTCGGTGATAAATTTTTAAAAATTTTTCATTATGTTCATTAAAAATCATTTATATTTTCATTCAAGCCATTTTTCCTGGTTTAATGATCTGGAGACACTGCTTGGCATGCTGGCAATGGTCACTGAACACATCACTAACTGCTCACCACCCTGCGCTATACTCAGTGTATCCCGTCTTGTTTCAAGCACTCTCTGTTCTCCCTTTCACCCATCCACATCCTGTTCATCCAACAAAGTCCAGCTTAAGCCCATGTTTCCTAAGAAGGTCTCTGACTATCCCAGTCCTTCTCTCTCCTTTTCCTGAAATCTTGTAGTCTGTTTCTTACACTTGATCATTGCTATACACATGGCAGTGAAAAGCAGGTGCTGTAAGTTTCTTAGTAGCCACCCCTTCGAGCTCTTGATAGCTTGCTCTTTCTAAACAAACTTTTTAAATGCTACAAGTTGTGTGATGAGCCATGTCATGTTTTAATATTTAAATTCCTGGCAGCTGAGGGACTACAAGCTCTTGAACACATAATGTCATTATTTTATTTTGTCAGTATTTAATCTCCAAAACATGTTATAAACTCCTTGTTATTTTGTAGCCCCATAGAATATTTTACATATTCTGAGAACAGTTTACATATTTTGGAAATCCTTGATGTATTTCTCTTGCTCTCATTTCCTTCACCTTGTTTCCAAAAAATGTTAGGTGCTTTAAGAAGCAGAGAAACTACTGACAATAATAATTTAATAAAGATTATCATACTCTGATATTTTAATTTATTAAAAAATATAATATTTCTAAGGAAAGGTTTACTTGAACTGATCCTTGAGCATTTTATTAAAGAATAACTAATCCCTTGATGGGGATGGCATTGAATCTATAAATTACCTTGGGCAGTATGGCCATTTTCATGATATTGATTCTTCTACCTATGAGCATGGAATGTTCTTCCATTTGTTTGTATCCTCTTTTATTTCGTTGAGCAGTGGTTTGTAGTTCTCCTTGAAGAGGTCCTATTCACAATAGCAAAGACTTGGAACCAACCCAAATGTCCAAAAATGACAGACTGGATTAAGAAAATGTGGCACATATACACCATGGAATACTATGCAGCCATAAAAAATGATGAGCTCATGTCCTTTGTAGGGACATGGATGAAGCTGGAAACCATCATTCTCAGCAAACTATTGCAAAGACAAAAAACCAAACACCGCATGTTCTCACTCATAGGTAGGAGCTGAACAATGAGAACACTTGGACACAGGAAGGGGAACATCACACACCGTGGCCTGTTGTGGGGTGGGGGTAGTGGGGAGGGATAGCATTAGGAGATATACCTAATGTAAATGACGAGTTAATGGGTGAAGCACACCAACATGGCACATGTATACACATGTAACAAACCTGCACATTGTGCACGTGTACCCTAAAACTTAAAGTATAATAAAAAAAAAAGAAAACAAAAATAACCAATCCCAACTCCCCCAGAGAAAAGTGCTGCAGCCACTTAAAAAGTCTTTGAAGTTAGAGGACAGGTGAAATGGTGTTAAATACATTAAAAATTGCAAATAACTGTGCTCTTAGTTTCCTTGTGATCTGTAAACAATGTATGCTACAATAAGAAGGGAGGCAGTTAAAACCGTCAGCGTTAACACTGAGCTAAAAGCATTGATATGGTTCCTGTAGCACAATGTAAATGCCATAAAATTTCTACATACACAGAAGACATTTAATTCATTTATTCTTAGGGAAGGGCAAATGAGACTTTGTAAGTCACTCTGTTTTCCAATTTAATGACAATTACTTAACTGCATTGTAAAATTGGCTTGTCAAAGTATAATTTACATACACTAAAATTCACCAGTTTTGTGTACACTTTAATGCCTTCTGGCAATAAATATGATTATGTAACTATTGCCGCAATAAAGAAAAATAATAATCCCACCACTACAAAAAATACCCTTAGCCCTGTCACAGTCAACGTTTCCCTCCGCCCTTAGATGTGAAAAATGTCATAGCTGTTTTCTGTCACTATAGCTTTATCTCTTCTGGAAGTTCATGTAAGTGGAATCATACAGTAGGTAGTCTTTTGCGTCCAGTTTTTCTCACTTAGCATACTGCTTTTGAGGTTTATCCATGTTATTTCATGTAACAATAGTTAGTTTATTTTTATTACTGAGCAGTGTGTCTCTATAAATCCATCATTATTTTTTATTTATTTATCAAGTTGAAGGATACTTGGGTTCTTTGCAGTTTGGGGTCATTACAGATAAAGCTACTATTACCATTCATTTATAAGTCTCTATGTGAACATAGCTTTTTGTTGTTTTTGTTATTGTTATTTGTTTTTCTTATATAATTACCTAGGAGCAGAATTGCTGGGTCATGCAATAAGTTTGTGATCAACTTTATAAACAACTGCAGAACTGTTTTCCAAGGTGATTATTACTATAGTATTTTGATTTCCCATCATTAATGTATGAAAGTTTCATTTACTCTGTTTTTTTTTTTATCAACACTTAATATTGTCAGACTCTTGAACTTTAGCTATTGGACTAGGGGTACAATAACATATCATCACAGTTTTCATGTAATTTCCCTAATGTCTAGTATTATGTATCTTTTTCTTTGCTTATTTTTCATTTGCATATTATTAGTGAAGCATCTGTTCAAATATTTTGCACATTTTAACTTGAAATAGATAATTGAGCTAAATACAAAAACTAAAGTTTTTAAATTTTCAGAAAAAGAGAAACATAGGAGAGAAGACTTGTAACTGAGGTTAGGCCAAGATTTCTTATGTACAACATAGGCAAAAATCATTGAAAAAACATTAAATAAGACTTTATCAACAATTTTAAGATTTTATAAACAATTTTGCTTTTAAAAATGCTCTTAATAAAAAGACACAGGCTAGCAGAAAATATTTGCAAGACATGTACGTGATAAAGTACTCATACCTATAATATATTTAAAAATATTATAACTCATTAATAAGATACACAACTTGATCCAAATACATAAATGCATCACTTTTAAACATAGCCATAAAAGTTGTTCTTACTAAACAAAGAGGCTTAATTTCTAAAGTAAGTAACTGTAAAAAATCCATCTAACTTTTTTTAGGATTTAAAATATTCAATATGTATACTAATTGCACTGAAATTTTACCAAATTTTAGAGAAGTGGTCTATGTAGTGAGACTCAAATTACGTTATTAGAATATTACATGATGTGAAATAATAAGCAATTTCTAAGAGCAGAGAGAGACCTTCGAGTAGTTCGTAATGATGACCTTGGAGACGCATTTCATCACATGCATGTAAGTAGGACACACAGAGGAGAGCGGAGGAAGAGGCATTGTAACAATCTTTTTTGTTTGAGACAGGATCTTGCTCTGTTCAGGTTGGAGTGCAGTGGAACAATCATGGCTCATTGCAGCCTTGACCTCTCAGGCTCAAGCCACTCTCCCACCTCAGCCTTCATAGTAGCTGGGACTACAGGCATGCACAATCACGCCTGGCTCTTTTTTATTTTTTTAATTTTTGGTGTAGATGAGGTCTCACTGTATTGTCAGGGCTGGTCTTGAACTCCTGGGCTCAAGTGATTCTCCCATCTTGACCTCCCAAAGTGCTGGAATTACAAACATGAGCCATCATGCCCAGTCAGTTCACAAGGCATTCTAATTTTCACACAGCACATCTGAAGATAAAAGATCTGAGAGTAAATGCCAACTGCCTAATATTCATACTCTCAGCAAATCCTCACATCCAAATAACTTCATTTTGAAGAACTAAGGGTTGTGCTGCTGACGACAGAAGGAGAGGAATTATTTGCTGGTTGTAAGAGGTGAAAATGAAATACCAGGTTTCTAGATTTCTATTGTAAGGGCAGAGTGGCTGGTTCTCCTAAGGATCATGTGACCCTGGATGAAAGCCATGCTTTCATTAGAAAAAAATCTCTTCACAGTGCAACCCTCCTGTGGAGATCAGACACCTCTGTCTCATGGGCCTGTCCAGGAAAACATCAGAAAAGACAACAGAGAAATGATGTGGAAGAAAGCGTGAGGTAATGACGTTAGGCTAGGCCTAGAGAGGGAAAGGATTGAGACTGAGGTTAAAGATAATACCTAACACTTTTTTTTGCCCTTGCTACGTGCCAAATTCTTTACATATATTAACTTATATATCAAGTAATTTACATATAATAACTTATTTTGCCCACACGGATACCCATAAGGTAGATAGCTCACTAAAATCCCTGTTTCACATACAAAGGTAACTAAGACAGAGAAAAACTAGGTTTTTTATTTCAGCCTACCCAGATGGTAAGGGGCAGAGCCAGGATTTCACACAGGAACTCTTAATTCAGCCTCCTGTGTTTTCATCAGTTATGGAGTGGGCTGCAAGTAATTTGTTACTAATCACAGTTAAAATAATCAGTCTGTCAAGGACTTACATTTTAATGCTGTCTCAGAAATCTCTCCCACTGAATTGCATTTTCAAAAATTAATGTCCATGTATTAAACACATTAAAGAGGAAGTAAGAATTGAACTTAGCAATACTGGTTGTCCATGTCTCCAAACATATGTCAATTAATCTGCAGCGGTGGCTCTCAGACTTCACTGGGCAGGAGAATCACCTGGGATACTCTTTAAAATGTAGGTCACTCAACTCTGGCCACAGAGATTCTGATACATTAAGTCATTTTTTAGAGCCCTAGAATTGATATTTTTAACAAAATCCTAAATGTTTTCTTCCCCCCATAACCCTCTGCTTTTTGACCATTTTTATAAAATTGGCCATTGGAGGATATTGCTAACCACAACTGCACCAAGACAGTATTAATTTCTCCATATATTAGACCCAAAAAACTTTCCTATAAACCCATTCCAATGCTGACAACATAGTATGCAATTCTCTATTTGCTTCTCTATTTCTTTATCTATCTATCAGTTCTGGAAGGCTCTTGAAGCCTATTCTTATATATACGTGACTACTATATATCTAAAATTTTCCACACAATTTACATATAGTTGGAGCCCACAGTGGGGTTGTGGTTTAATGAATGATTATAGAAATGAGCAAATAAAAATAACGTGGTTTGGATCATGCATAACATTATCAGATGGCTGAATTCAGTATGCAAAAATGCTACATTTAGTTAAATATTTGAAGAGAGTACATTTTTAAAAAAGATATTAACACATAAAAAATGTTATGAGCTTCCTAGAAAGCAGTTTAATATATGCAGATATAAGCATATATTAAACATATCATCAGAAATGGTAGATGATGCCTGAGCCTTTGTCTTACTAGCAAGATTGTCAGCAGCATGAGACTAATATTGTGTTTTATGTCCACTTTGCACCATCCTTGCTGATTAATCATAAAAGCAGGCAGATCTATCAAATGAAAGCCACATACCAGTGACTTGTTGACACCTTAATGCTTCTACTTTATATACTTTCCCAAGATTTGGTTGACTTTTAGTTTTATTTATTTATTTAGCTCAGTATTCTCTGCACAGCAATTCGAGCTGGCTTAGATGAGTGGTTTTGAGCTTTCCTTGTTTTCTTCCTGCATCTTTGGTCAGCTGACTAGTCATCTTGAGGTCGGTTGCTCCAGGATGGTCTTACTCACAAGTTTGAAAGTTGGCTGGCGCCTGACTGGGGTTGTTCTTATAATGGAAGTAGGATTTCAAAAGGGTTAAAAGAGTGTTCAGAGTCTGTTGTGTTAGATTATTAAAATGTCCTCAGTTATCTATTTATACATATTTACTACCTTTAAAATGTTAATTTGTAGCTCCTTCCATCAAGAAGTAGAATCTGTTTCCCAGTCCCTTGAATCTGTGCTGACTCTTTGAATTGTGTTGGAAAACAGAAAGAATAAATGTGCTGGTTCCATGTCTAAAGATTAAGAGGCCTGTTACACTTCTCCTGACTCGCTTTGAAATTGCTGCCACCGTGGGAAAAGATATGGGTTTGCCTGCTGGATGATGAGCAGGCCCTGCCAAGATCAGCCACACATGGCCCAAATTGGCAGAACTGCTCAACTCATCCATAGATTTCCAAGCAACAAAAAATGCTAATTGTTCTAAGATACTGGGTTGTGAGTGGTATGTTAAACAGTGAGAACTAACCAATATTCCTTTTGCAGCCTTCGTTAGAACAGACACAATGTCACTTACACCTCAATTTATTGGCAAAAGCAACTAAAGCCCACCAGGATTAAAGTGCGGTGCAATTAATTCCAGCTTTTAATGGGAGAAGCTACAAGGTCATACTGCAAAGCATTTGTATACAGGGAAGCATAAAAAATTGGGTACATTTTTAAAATCAATCTACAATAGCTCGAAACATTTCCCTTCTTCCCTCCCCTCCCCTCCCCTTCCCTTCCCCTCCCCTCCCCTTCCCTTCCCCTCCCCTCCCCTTCCCTTCCCCTTCCCTTCCCCTCCCCTCCCCTTCCCTTCCCCTCCCTTCCTTCTTTCTCTTTCTTTCGTTTCGTTTCTTTTCTTTCTTCTCTTCTCTTTTCTTTCACTCACTCTCTCTCTCTTCTTTCTTTCCTTCTGCCTCTGTGTGTGTGTGTGTGTGTGTGTGTGTGTGTGTGTGTGTGTGTGTGTGTGTTTAAAACAGGGAGAGACAGACTTCTCTTTGCAGTTTACACAAATAGCCTTTGTATGTAATGTTTCAAAACAATGGTCAATTTCTTAAATTGAGCTAATTATATTCATTTAAAGACAGTTGCCTACTGAAGTATTTCTTCTTTTCTTAGTAACACCAAGCCTCAGTGCATATATATTTTTTGACCACATCTTTTTCACGGAAGTAAAATGAAGTACAACTTGATTACAGTATTCAGAAACAACACTGGTGATGTCGGTTCTAAGCTTGCAGTTGCACTATGTTTCTTGAAATTTTGTCTTTGCCTGTGACTGCCACTGTTCCCTTTACATTAGATAATATAATGAGGGTTTGAGTTTTGAAGCAATATTTTATTTGGAACACTCAGTGTTAGTAAGAATTAGAGATGTGCCACCTGCCTCTCTGGGCACTAGTATTAATTGTATTATCTTTGGCAATAGGGAGCAATTTCACTGGGTAATGGGATAGGTAGTAATTCTTGTGGGTATGCTTATAAAAATTATGCACTTCTAGTATTTTTAATGAAGAGATATTTTCTTATGTATTTTTAATATTTCTAATGAAGAGATATTTTGTCCCAAAAAGGCTATCTTCATTTTAGTTTTTCCAGTTTCTAAATATACACATGTGCATATGCACACATGCACCCATGTCTTAGTTTTTGTTCTGATAATCTTATTTATGTTTGTGAATCATGGATTTTGGCAAAGACCAGAAAGTACTAAATTTAAAGCAACCCATAAGTATGCTCTATGAAAGGACAGATAACTTATTAGGAAGTAAAAATGGTAGGCCATGCTTGAGGGACATATCAAAGTCACAATATGTGTGGGAGCCCAGTTTTCATCAGGAGTGCGGTATTATGCTGTAATGCCAGAACACCACTATCATTACACCATTAGTTACTTATTAAGAAACTATGCTAAGCCATATGTTAAGTGTTAAATGCATACTGCAGATAGATTAGGAAACTAACATATATTGAGGTCCCACTATGTGCAGGGCATTTAATGTGCATTATTCCATCTTTGAGGTAAATTTTATTATCCCAATAGATGAAGATTTACAGGGTTAGAGACTTAACTTGCTAAAGATTGCAGAGTTGGAAAGCAGTAGAACTAGGATTCAAATACTGAAAAATTATTAACAAAGATAGATTCTTTGACTCCTTACTGCATTGTTTATAAAGGTCTTAGCGTCAAGTTGGTAAAACAATGCATGCTTAAAGAGGAGTGAGATGGATGTAATCGTAAATATTGGAATTCTCAGGAAGAGCAAAGATTAATTTAGAAGATATGCTTGACAAGGACTTGAGAATTTCATATAGTCAGATAAAGCAATAAAGATGCTCACTAAACCAAGAAGATGGAGAAATAAACAGGGTTCATTTTGCTTCTTGGAAATAGGGTGAAGACAGATAAATATTGAGTAGGGGAGAGGAAAAAGATATAGGGAGACCAGTAAGATGCTGGAAATCTTCACTCTATGGCATACTCTGTTCTGATGACACAATCTTATGCTTCTTAACTGTCAAATCCTTGGCATCTAGGCAATATTCATAAAGAAGAAACAAGAGCTTTAAAAAGGAGATACACATAAACACCATGTGCGGATCCCAAGATGGAAGCCAAGCGGCTCAGGAGAAATTAAGTTCTCTGATGTGCAGAGACCATGGGAAAGGTGAAGAATGTCCAAATGCAGTGTTTTAGGTAATTTTAGTCAGCCTCTGAAGAGTGGACCTCTGAAGAGTGTTACATAGACCTCTGAAGAGTGGGATGAGGATGGGTTGGAGTGTAGGGCATGAGGATTTGGGGATAGCTCTCTCACTGACATCCCAATTACAGAGGAATGTCTCCAAAATCTTGAAACCCACAGTAAGTGCATCTGAAAGGGTCAGATCACTAGTGGTCTGAGAGACCAGAGGAAAAGGCCATCACTGTCTCTGGTTGGGAAGAGACTTCTTGGAGAAGGTAAGCCTTAATCAGGGACTTGATGAAAGGATACATCATGTGAATGGGGCAGAGTGAACACAGCTCTGGAGAGAGGACACAATGCAGGACTTCTAGAGATGTATTATTCAAGAATCTTTTGGTTTCAAGAAACAGAAAACTAAGAACAATTAGATTAAGTGGAAAAGTGGCTCATTGTTTATAAACAATGAGACATTGTCATTAGAAATATTGCTCCTTCTGTCTCTTACCTTGCTTCCTTTATGTTGATTTAATCCTAAAGCAAGCTCTTTACATGTAGAAGAAAAATAGTCATCAGTAGCCTCAGACCTAACACCTACCTACTTGGCAACCCTAGCAACAAGCAGTCTCTGTTTTGCAATGGTTCAACTGGATTAGGTAAGATTCTCATCACCCAACTTACGTCACATGCCCACACAAGAAACACTTTGTGTAGCAAGAGGATGGCTAGAGTCACATATCTACCCCTGGTGGTCAGTTTCACTCAAACAACATGAACTGAGATTGGAGGATGGATGAGTTCTGAAAATCAAAGATATTTAACGAAGTAATGTATGTTGGACAAAGTCAATAGGTATTTACTACCAGGGGACTCTATTTAGAATATCTAGTGAAACAGGAGTTAGCTGAAACAAGTTTGTAGACTCATTTGTTTAATTTTGTTATTGTTTCTTTGAGGAATGGAGTGTGGTGACAAGTAATACAAAGAGGCAGCCACTACGAGATCCTAAGTGATACAGTAGACACCTTGCATTTGCAGGTGGGCAGTGTATCATTTAGGACCTTGTAATGGTTGCCGTTTGTATTCCATATCAAGAGAGCACTGTAATTGAAGAATCCTGCTGAGGTCTGTCTCAATGACATTTTAATTTTCTTTCTGTGCTGTTATCCATTCTCAACAGTATGATTACTTTCCATGTCCCAGATTTCTTTCCATGTCCACAAGTATCTTAGAGACTGGTAAAGTGCTGGACAATTGCTTTGCTATTCTGGACTTATGTGCTTGCTGACTTAGAATGCTAAACTTTTGGAGATTTCCTTAGAAGAGGAGGTGTTTCATGATGCAGTCTTTGCCAATTACTCTATGGTCAGGGAATGTGGACCAGTAACTAAACACCTTGGACTTTCACATTAATGTGATTTTTTTTTTACACAGATCTTGATCTACTACTGATTCATTCCACTCAATTTAACAAATAAACTTATATGATAAAATGATGTTTAATGCTAGATAACATGTTAAGTTGGTATAGTGCTTTACTATAATGTATCATTTTTTATTTATTAACTTATTTGATTTTTCACATAGTGCTCCAGTGTATATGGGCATGTCCTGCCATTCTCATTGCTTTTTAAGTTACTGAATGGGTCAGTGACTCAATTAAGGCTAGAACCTCCTTTGTAAAACTTAAAAGGTAACAGAAACTAATTCAGTTAATTCAAAAAACATTATTTCATCACTTAGCCAATGCGGAGAGACTAGATAAGCACTAAGAAAATGAAAATAAGTGAAGAATTCTTGCCCTGGAGTAACTCAAAGACTATTATTAAAAATAGACTTGTGAAAAAATATATATAACATTAAAAATGATAGGTAATAAAAATAAAATGGTGTGAACAAATACATAGAGGATACAAAACAAAGAAGAATTCAGTGCCTGGGGCCATAAGGAAAGGCTGATACTCTTTAAGCTCAGTTAGTTACTAACGATGAGAATATTCTCAGGAATGGAGGACAGGGAGTGAGAAAGTGGATGGTCATTCATGACACAGAAAACAACTTGGGTAAAGGCACAGCAATGTGAGTGTCCAGCATATCCAGAGCATAGGGAAACTTTCACAGAAAAAGCGAGAAGGGCCAGACCTAGGCAGATAGGTGAAAGGACCCAATCATAAGAAGGAGGTTATTTAAACCAATATTGTTTGCTTCTGTGTATATGTACTTATATTTACTTAATTAGAATTGAATGGCTTACCAAATGGAGTAGTGATCACTAAAGAGGACAGCTGGGAGGCTACTCTGCATCTTCTTATTCTCATCAGTTCACTTCTACGCTAATATCCCCTCTCAAGAGAACAAAACATTTTTCAGGAAACCAATCACACTCACCTTACAAAAATGGTTATTTGTGATTCATTCTTGACTTTTAGAAGTCTAATTCCAACTTCAAGTGGTATACCAAAATGTTCCTTCGAATCAATGCAATATTTTCCCTGATGCAAAATTTGTACAAGGGAGTACAAATTTCTCCTTCATAATACATTTTAATAATAGTTTAAAGATTAGCGTTTTAAGTAGCTGCCCAGCAGGTATCTTTGGGTGGTGTCTTGGTTAGCTTTGGCTGCTATAAAAAAACCAGCCTGAGTGATTTATAGACAGGAGAGTTGTATTACTTACAGTTCTAGAGGCTGGAAAGTCTAAGATCAAGCTGCCCCAATTCAGCCTAGTGAGGGCCTTCTTCAAAGACGTTGCCTCTGCGTGTTCTCACATGGCAAGGGAGGAAAGGGAGCTCTCTCAAGCCTCCTTTATAAGGGCACTAAATCCCATTCATGAGGGTGGCACCCTCATAAATTATTAACTTCTCAAAGGCCCAACCTCCTAATACTATCCCATTGGGTATTGGGTTCCGGTATATAAATTTTGGGGGAGCACCAACATTCAGACCACAGCAGTTGGGAACACAGCAGGCATAGGGAGGACGAGCAGGCTTCACTGGCAGTGGTGGATATGTGATCATTGAGTTTGCATGCCTAATATAATGTGTGTAGTAAGCCTGTAGGCTTAAGGGGTTGCTATTTTTAGAAAAATAGATCTGGAGACAACATTTTCTAGACTGATTTGATGGCCTAAAGGAGGAAGTAGGAAGGAGAGAGCAAACTACTGTAAGAGTGAAAGAGACCATGAGGATCTGGTTTAGGGAAATTACAGTGCTTAAGCAAGGTGTGTCTAAATTCCGGAGACAGTGCTGTTGTACAGCCAACAGGATTTAATGACTGATTATTTGCTTTTAAATTATTGATTATTGATTAGTTGCATTGGTGGGGAGGATAGTAAAAGAGAAGATGAGTTTCAGGGCAAATCCAAGAATCCTGATGATGGAAACTGGGTATCTGTTGATGTAAACCATGACTGAGAATTCAGGAAACAATGTTAACTTGGGCAGTGAAGGGGAGAAGAACTAAACTGATGTGGACATACTCCTATTAGATTCCTTTAGGGGAGTTAAATAAATTATCTAGTATTAGTGGTAAATTTTGGGAAACTGGATGTGGATTCAGCCTCTAATGGCTAGAATTGGTATTTGGTAATAAAGTCATGTGCAAATTTCATTCTAGAAATTTTCAATAAAATTCCACAAAAATAAAGTGTAATGTAAATAAATGTAAATGAGAGATTATTAAAAATGCCCATTTACATTGTTAAAGTTAAATCTGTTATGTGAGGAAAGGCATGGCTAAATCATTAAAGCTACCCTACTGTATTAACTACTATATTGGAAACATTTATTTAAAGATTAGCTAAATAAAAATGTATAAATACAGTTACAAAAAAAGAAGCTGATAGTGATCAATTCATTCAGCAATAATTGACACGGCCTCAAATGATTGTTTTCTGACTCTGTGTACACTGATAAAGAAGTTCACCATTATCTAGAACCTTGATTTGATGAGTTGAAAGAGGAATAGATGAATAGATTATATCGAAGTTGGTCGTTTTGTCATTTCCTCTGAGAATCTTAACTTGCATCTTTGTGAGTTTTCTCAAGCACTGCCAGTTACAGGGAGTTTACGCTTTTGCAAAGCTACCAATTATATTGTACAGTTTCTGAAATTATTGCTTCTTCTTTATACTCAGACAAAATTTGCCTTTCTGCAGCTAAGAACTATCATCCCTTTTCAGATTCCCAGAGCATATCAAGCCATAGACAGCTCTATGTCTATATAATGACTACTTATTATAGTCTTCACACATCAACTTCTCTAGATGAATCATTCACCTTTCAAAAGAATTCAGTTTAAAAAATGTTAAATTTTTTGTGCATGCACCAATTTTTAACCTCCTTTATTATTTTTGTTTCTCTATGCTGTTCGTTATTTTATTTTATTTTATTTTTTTGCTATGAGGTTACTTGAAATTCCCAGATCATGGTCCTTTGATAGACATTATGGGGCAACAATATAATACAGAATTAATAGCAGGGACCTTAGCATCAGCTGACCTACATTGGAATCCTGGCTACAAAATGAGGATAGTAATATTAACGTCATAAAATCAGTCGTGTAGGCTAAATGACATATTTTATATTAAGTGTATAGCACCATACTTGATACAAAAGAATTATGTAACTGAGAATAATGAGGCTAAAGATGCCAAAATCATATAAAACTAGTTTTTTCTTATTATTCTTCTGGTTGGACTACAAGTTCATAATCAGCTAGAGGTTAATGATCCCTTCAGGGTTTTCTACAAAGTGAATTGCTTTTAAATTGTAGCTCCTCTATCTTACACTTATGAATTTGAGGTTTTTTTTAAATTTAAATCTTAAATCTTTCAATTTATCAATGATAAATTTATTCTACTTGGTTTTTTTAAGTATTGATATTCATTCTCCCTTTTAGCTGGATGCCCTGCGTATGATTCTGAGTGTTAAAATTTGTTCTTCCTCTGCTGGAAGTCATCTATATACTGTTAAATGTGCCTTCTATGCCTTCACTCATGAAAAAGAAAAGTTGTTTTGAAAAAGTCCTATAATTCAGCTCTAGACTTCTCATCAAGTTGACACTGGACCTTGAATCTCAGGTGAAAGAACCATGTTTAAGTGTTTCGTGACATTAGAGAATAATACAGCCCAGAAATGCCTGAGGAAACACAAAAAAAGACTATTCAAGTAGTCAAATATTCAAATAGTCTTTTTTGCCTGAAGTTCATTGAGGTTTTCTATTTTCTCTGTTTTACTTGTTTTATTTAGCTCCACCTCTTAAGGATTCCTACCTCATTCCCATAGTCTCCCCACTCAGCCCAGGACTCTTTTTACAGTGCCATAGTAACACCATTTTTATTTTGCACTTTGGAAGTGATGAGATCATTTCACAAGTTAAATCAATAAATAAGCTAAAATACTGTGATTTCTAAAAATGCTTCACTTGTGGAGGAAGTGACTTGAATCCCTCAAAGTTACCGCATCACATTTGTGAAAATCTCATGAGATGTACCAAGCACAGTGGAAGACATAGAACTGGTGCTCTATCTCTCATATATATATATATATGAGAGAGATAGAGTGTTTCACAATGTGGATCTATATTATTATATTATTATAATTCTGTTTCCATTGCAGGAAGACCTGAGCACTTAACCACAGAAAGACTTTCTTGGTCATTCCTCTATTAGATTTAAGAACTTTTTTTTGCCTTCTTGAATATTTTTCTTCCTTCGAAGAAGATATTTGATCTGGTGTGGTGGCAGCTCACACCTGTAATTCCAAAACTTTGAGAGGTCAAGGCAATATTGCTTAAGACCAGAAGTTTTAGAATAGCCTGGGCAGAATAGTGAGACAGTCTCTATGAAAAAAAAAAAAAAACAAACAGCAACAACAACAACAAAAACAATGTAAAACTTAGCCAAGCTTGGTGGCTTGTGCCTATAGTCCCAGCTGTCGAGAAAGCTGACCGAGGCAGGAGGATTGCTTGAGCTCAGGAGTTCAAGAATGTAGCAGTAAACTACGATCATGCCACTGTACTTCAGGCTGGGTGACAGAGCAAGATCCTGTCTCTAAAATAAATACATGAATGCATAAATAAGTATATAGATAAGAAGAAAGAAAAAATATTTACATGTTTTATTCAGTCAAGAATTCTGTGTTCATTGTTTATAGAAGAAACTGTGGTGCATAGGGCAGAGAAAAATGCATTACATTTGACCACAGTTTCTTTCTAAAATTATTTACTATCGTTGTAACCATCAATGACACATTTTTATGACACAAAATTCATGAGAGACATTGTTCCTGCAGATTTAGTAAAGCCTGGTAATTTTCTGATGCTTAATAGCATTTGTAGCCATTCTACTTAAGACCACTTTAAAAACATCACATAATTTTGTTTAAGTGCCAAAACAAATGCCGGGAGGATCAAGAACTAATCTTCTCTTCCATGTTATATTACGGTATAATTTTCTGGTTACTCTAGTGTTGGAGTTTTGGTATATTGTAATACTGAAGGCAGAACTGAAAGATTAAACCAGGCAGCTCTTAAAAAGCAGATTTAAACCCTTAGGAAAGTTAGAGAGACCCTTTTTAGACTTAGCCACAAGATCTATAGGTACTGTTTTTGGAAGAAACTTTAGAGATCATTTGTTCTCGTGGTTTACAAAGTTCTAGTATTAGCTAACTTTTAAAAATATTAATCGGAGGCAGAGTTTCCTATATATAAAGTCAATAAAAACCAACTGTTATTATTGAAGTTTTAACTTTTCATCTCGGTTGGTTAGTAAAAATAAGAATGTGAAGTCGTTCTTAATATCTTTCAGCCAGACATTTTACTTCTTAGAGTGGGGGAAAAATACCTGCATTACTTATATCATAGCATTGTCATAAGCATCAGAATTAATAATTAATGTGAAAGAGTTTTATAAATTATAAAACATACTTTCAGCTAAGATAATATCACTACAGGAAAAGATAAACACTCAAGGTAGTACATGACATGACAAAGCGGTGAATGGGGGGGATTAGACAAAAAGTACTATAACAATGGAGAGACAGAAACATTCTATGTCATTTATCCAATGACCCTTTTCTGCCTATTCATAGTGTCACAAAAGATTAGGGTATATTATATTTAAGGAACTTGACATAACACTGATTATGTCTATAGATCATCAGAGATGACAAATAAGATTTTCTGTGAAGGTTTGAGAGTGGTTTCACAGAAAATTTTCTTCATCAATGGGTATATACCCAAAGGATTATAAATCATTCTATAAAGACACATGCACATGTATGTTTACTGCAGCACTATTTACAATAGCAAAGACTTGGAACCAACCCAAATGCCCTTCAATGATAGACTGGATAAAGAAAATATGGTACATACATACCATGGAATACTATGCAGCCATAAACAAGAATGAATTAATGTCCATTGCAGGGATATGGATGAAGCTGGAAACCATCATTTTCAGCAAACTAACACAGGAAGAGAAACCCAAACAACTCATGTTGTCACTCATAAGTGAGAGTTGAACAATGAGAACACATGGACATAGGGAGGGTAACATCACACACCGGGGCCTGTCGTAGGGTGGAGGGAAAGAGGAGGGAGAGCATTAGGACAAATACCTAATGCATGCAGGGCTTAAAACCTAGATGATGGGTTGACGGATGCAGCAACCCACAATGGCATACATATACCTATGTAACAAATCTGCACGTTCTACACATGTATTCCAGAACTTAAGGTATAATAAAAAATTATAAATTTCTTAGTATTCAGAAAGAAAGAGTTTTGTGATAAATTTGTGATTTCTGCCATTTGTGAGAGATAATAGCAGTGGCATTTGTGCCCAAATTTCCTATCCGTGTTATAAATAATCTGACTTCCTTTTACTTTCTCCTCTCACGTCTTTGACTGTGGGTCCTTGGTATTAGGGCTCACACCATTCCATAGAACAACTGAAATTCTACAGTCCCAAAAGCCTTATTTGAGGATGGAACTACATGTTCACACTTCTCATTATGCAATATGTTTTGGTCTTCTGGGTCTTATTGCTTTAAATTCTGGCCAGTCTTCCAACTCAACAGAATCATTTATTTCTTATACTGTTGTACTCTTAGAAAAAAACATCAGATGTGAAAGTTTCATGGAAGCTCATTTCTCTTAGGAATTTGCATACTTATTAATATAGTGTTTTAAGCGTCTCTTCTGTTTCTCTGGAGCATTCTGTACATGCATTCAAGTGTTCTTTATAGGGAACAGAAAGATCATACTGGACCATACCTGAAAGGACCTAAAATTCCTCCTCTGTACCTTGATCTGCTGATTTCAAACATGGTTTGGCTGCTTAGGGAATAATTGTGCCTAAAAGTCAAGGGATGAGAGGTGAAGTGATCAACTTCACAGGTTCCCCATGGCTTGATTAGAAAACCAGTGTGCCCTAATGGGTACATTGTTGGCTCCCAATATCAGGTTTCTCTATCCTTGTGCAAAGTCAAGGGCTGCTAAGACATGCAGAAGCATTCCACTACCCATATCAGTAATTGTAATTATACCAAAGAGGAGATGATAACCACAGCAGCTCCATGAATAAATCCTGCCATATAACTTCAGTGGCTCATGTACACACTGACCATAAGTCTATCTTTGGAATCAGCAGTAAACAGCAGTTTTGCTTTATAGAATAAGCAAAATGATTTGAATAGGTATTAAATTATTTATGATGTATGGATTAATGAAAGTATAAAATCATTGTAATAATATATAAGAAATTACTATGGCTAAAAGATAAAAAAATTATATCTCAATTTCAAAAGCTCTAAAACTGCAAATTCATCAAAAATGTACAAACAAAAACATATAAATTTATAGCCTATTATGAAATACCTTCATATCTCAATATTTATATCGTTTCTGCTTTATTCTCATGTTTTCAGCCTACTCCTCAACAAAGTAGATATGTCATACTCTAATTCATGTTTTGCCTTTTTAGATCCAGACTATTCTCTTATTGCTTTCCTGGGCATCTGTGTAGTTGACTTTATCTCACAGATTTGAAAGATGCTTTTCAGAGCCAGGGTTGGTAAGTTGCCATACATTATATACTAGGGAAAGGCACATGTATGCATGATCTCAGGGAAATGATACTGGGTGAGTCCCTGGAAACAGTAGACTAAGCCAGACCTTGCTCAGTACTTCATTTATTAGATGGAGCAGAGATGTCAAGGGGGTAAGAATGCTTTAGTTATCTGGGTAATAGTGTTAACCCTATATCCAGTGGTCCTGAAATATCTAGGTATTCCCATGTGCCTGTATAAGATCACCAGAGTAAATGCCCAAAAGACTAAATGCCTTTGTGGAAGGTCTGGATAAATCATTAATCTGTATGCTTCATAGACTATTGGAAGATTATTCCTTCTGAAAATTCAGCCACCTCTTAGTTGATGATGTTTTGGGTTTGAAAACTAAAAAAGAAATTAAGATCGTTCACAGAGGTAACCACTTTCAGCCTCTTCCTTGTCTACTCGTGTCTTCTGCTGCTGGTAAAGCTGAAGAGTACTCTTGTCAACTGCCAATCTATTTTGCCCAACGATTGTCATGTTTTATTAAGCATCTCCATAACTTTCTCTAGGTTAGACTCCATTGGCTTCCAACCCAAATTTGGTGGTCTGTATGATAGTTATGACTCTCTGGGCTTTCATGGTTAAGTGGCATCACCTTCATTTTACTATTCTGGCATCTTATCATCCCTATTGCTATCAGAGAGATGAGTTTTGCAGCAACCTACATTATTGTCTTTCCTGGCATACAGAGGGGAGCCTCCACTCTTCAGGGATGCTGATGTCCCTCTCACTCCATTTCTTATGGTCTTAATAAATAGAATATTGTCTGGGCTTTACCCTAGAACCTAAGCTATTAGAAATAGTTTATCCATTTCAACCTACCCACTTTCCCAAACCTTTGCTTTCCTTCCTTCTCTAACTGACATCAAAAGTATAACATTTCAACATTACTCTGCCTGGGCTGTTGTATTTTCTATGCTTCTAAAAGCCATTCTGTTAGTGAGTACGTATTACTTACTGTGGGCCTTTCCAGGATGTTAAATCTTAAATCTAGGAAAGGTTTTCCCAATTTAATATATGCTTCCTTATTTAAATTTATGTTTCAGCCTCCTTGATCAAGCTGCCTCATAATACAGACACAGTGTACTCCTCTGGTACAAGAACATGCCAGGGCACACTTAGCTTTGTTACTCAGTTCAGTGTGTCCCCTGCTGGAGTATGCTGTGACTTTGGTCCGTCATGCCTACCTTTTTTTTGTTGTTGGATTATTTAGAGCAATCCAGTTACACATGCAACACCCCCCTACTCCCACCAAACTCCCCTGGCTAGGACTAACTGTGTATAAGAAGACACTGGTCTGAGCACAGTGGTTCACACCTGTAATCCCAGAACCAGCCTGTGCAACATAGTTAGATTTCATCTCTACAAAGAATAAAAAAAAGTAGCCAAGCATGGTGGCATGCACCTGTTGTCCCAACTACTCAGGAGGGTGAGGCAGGATGATAGCTTGAGCCCAGAAGATAAAGGCTGCACTGAGCCATGATGGCACCACTGTATGCCAGACTGGGTGACAGAGTGAGTGAGACTCTGTCTCTAAAATAAAAAACTAAAAATAAAAAGACACTGGCCCTGTGGTTTCAGAGCCTTGGAGCAGTATTCAGGATAAAATGAGGCATGATCCTGATTTCTTAAATTCATCTTAATGCTGGTCATCATCTTGAGTTTATTACTCTAATTATAGACCTAGTGGCCAGGAGTGGAGGTTGGAGTGAGTCATGAGGGGACACAAGTTGTCTTGTGGGAGGCCTCTGCATTGTCTTCCAGAAGAGTAGGAATGCTGGCTTTTTGAAAAGAAAGGTGTGCCATTTCTTCAGGTTCAAAAGTATTCAGAAGAATCTGCAAAATCCAAATCTTTAGGGTCATCTCCCCACATATTCCCATCCTATGTATCTGGGTCCCAGGTATTTCCAACCAAACCCCTGAATGCAGTATACCAACTTGTTCTGGTTGAATTTTAGCTGTCATTGAAGTTCAGCCATGAAATTAGGGCCTGATCTTGGTCCTTTTCTTTCTTTGCCCATGCAGTACAGGAGATGAGAGCTTCTTTAACTCCAACCAAGGAAGACTTCTGGCTGTTAGTGCCTTGCTTGTTCATTATCTTTCTGTAGACCATTAATATTGCTTAGCAAGAGTCATCCAAATTCATTATATCTACCATTTCTTCCATACATCTCAAATATCTGAGACTCTGAGCCCAGTAGTGTGACCTCTTTCTTTAGTATACCAGTTCCATACATCAAGTCACCATTCATAAAAATTGTAACAATTAATCTACTTTGTTGCGTGAGCTGTCTGTGCTTCATCTACTCCCAGTGGTGGCGTTTGATTCCCAGAGTAGGGACAAATCTACAGTGAAATCCTATTGTTTTTGCCTGTTTTCTCAGGCAACAAGTTGAATTAGTATTGGGGTTGTATTCTTCAGAACACATGTTCTTCAGAGGCACATGCTGAGATGGACTTCAGGGTGACAGGTATTTTTAAAGAATGATAACTATGAAAAGAAGAGAGAGAGCCAAATTGATAACAGGAAAAAATTAAGCTACAATTCAGGTTCTTACATCTCTTTCCATTTGGCAAGGATTTTTTTGAGCAAATATTGCTGAGAAGAGTTGTTCCACGTTGGGTCAAATGGCTTGGCATTTATATCCCGCCTTGCCCGGTCATCGGAGAAGCACTTCCCTGATAAGGGAGTGTCAAGTGACTCTTAGCAGCTAGAGACGGCTCTGAAGGAGCTGAAAGGCTGGAGGCTGCTTACTGACCTTGGGACTGTGCTGTATGCTGCTCTTTGAGGGGATTCCAGAGGGTGGTTCATTTCTATGTTTCCTACAGCAGCTTGTCTCTTCCTCAAAGTCATAAGTTCCTGAAATGTAGAGACAGTGACTTCCTCTTCCTTAAGTGTGAATGCTGGCCTAAAGCTTTTAAATAATGTTGAATGGAATAATTAATTTTTAAAAAAAGAATAAATAAAAATGTTGATGGTGTTTGTGGTGATGTGATGATAATGATGACAATGATTATAATGCTAATGATCTGTTTATTGAGCTTGTACTATGTCCTTTAGTATCTAGAACCATTCCTGAAACATAATAGGTGCTCCACAAATACCTTGAAAAAATCAGAGAATGAGCAAATATGTAAGTAACCTGACAGACATTTTACAAATATGATTATCTTTAATCCTTGCAAAATTAAACAGGTTTTCTTATTTTACATATGAGGCTAGTAGAGGTAAAAAAATTATCTGAGATTGCACAGCAACAAATTGTAGAGACAAGATATAAGTGCAGGTCTGACTTCAAAGATTCTGCTATTGAATACTGTCCTGGGAAGTTCATCAGTCAGCGGAATGTGGGGTGGGATAATAGAAACCACTGACAGAGAATGGACTTCAGGGATGGGACTTCATCTCGGGAGAGACAGATGAGAACACAGATGAGAACTATGTTCTCTCTGGGAGAGTAAGTTGTCATGCAAGAATTCTGTTACAGAAACTAGAGTATGGGGCAATATCTTGGTAACAGGAAACAAAGAGTAGTATTGCAACCAGAATGTTAGCTGAGGTATATAAATAAGCCTGATTTGGTGCTGCTTGGTGGGGTTTTATGACCTCTGGAAAGACATTTCAAGAAGATCCTAAAATTTTTTACTCAGCCAGAGATTTGAATTGGCTACAAGATTGATCTGGACTATAATTGTGAGTGAGGGATGCATATCCCCTAGATTCAGAGACTGAAAGAATACCTGAGAGGTTATCTTACTTTCCAAATATGAAACCTTCCTGCCCAGCTCTGTCTTGCTGTCATACACCCTTCATATAAAGAGCCACATGAACAGGGACTAGGTCAATGCCTGTTGCCTTTCACTTGGATTGTGTGTATCTGAAGCATGGGTAAAATGACTTTCAGCTTAAAAGTGTGGTGTGTCTCCTATTACAGGTGACATAATATTTTAAAATCTTTTAAAATTAGATGTTTAAAATTCTATTTAGAGCAACTGAACTGTCTTCCAGGGAAGCAGCCTCTCATTTGCAGAAACTAAACAAGCATCTGTCAGACATCCATTGTTATTGCATGAAGTTCTTACCAGGTCTCTTCTGTTGGGAAGGATGAGTTATTTATTCTACTGAGGGAGGTTTTTATCTGTGATATGGAAGAAGAGTAGTGCCTTCTGTAAAGAAGAGAAGTTGGAGATTAAAAAACTTGAATTTAGCAAAGGTCAGTTTTCAAACTTCAGGTTTTCAGGTTTGTTTTGGAGAAAGAGGAAAATCTGAGTTGTTGAGAAGAAGTGGAAGTTCAAATATTCAATTCATTAACCTGAGGCATTAGAATGTGGGGCTGTGAAACTTAATCTTGAGAGGAAGCTATTGGAGGTCAGGGAAACTTAGAGATTCTGGGGGAAGTTGATAAGGATAGAACGTGGATATTCTGGCAAACAAAGTAAATAATTTTAAGCAGTTGAGAAGAAAAGGGGAGTTTTCTAACCTCATACTGTACGGTAAACTCTGTACTTTTTAAATAGATGCTTCACACTTAAATAAGAACATGAAGGGGAAAACATTCCCTCCAGGGTTCAGATATTGACAGAATGAGGTCCCAAAATCTCCTAAAACTGATAAGCAACTTCAGCAAAGTCTCAGGATGCAAAATCAATGTGGAAAAATCACAAGCATTCCTATACACCAAAAATAGACAAACGGAGAGCCTAATCATGAGTGAACTCCCATCGACAATTGCTACAAAGATAACAAAATACCTAAGAATACAACCTAAAAGGGAAGTGAAGGACCTCTTTAAGGAGAACTGCAAACCACTGCTCAAGGAAATAAGAGAGGGCACAAACAAATGGAAAAACATTTCATGCTCATGGATAGGATGAATCAATATCGTGAAAATGGCCATATTGCCCAAAGTAACTTATACATTCAATGCTATCCCCATCAAGCTACCAATGACTTTCTTCACAGAATTAGAAAAAACTACTTCAAATTTCATATGGAATCAAAAAAGAGCCCATATAACAAAGACAATCCTAAGCAAAAAGAACAAAGCTGGAGGCATCATGTTACCTGACTTCAAACTATACTATAAGGCTACAGTAACCAAAACAGCATGGTACTGGTACTAAAACAAATATATAGACCAATGGAACAGAACAGAGGCCTCAGAAATAACACCACACATCTACAACCATCTGATCTTTGACAAATCTGACAAAAATAAGAAACGGGGAAAGGATTCCCTATTTAATAAACGGTGTTGGGAAAACTGGCTAGCCATGTGCAGAAAGCAGAAACTGGACCCATTCCTTATACCTTATACAAAATTAACTCAAGATGGATTAAAGACTTAAACATAAGACCTAAAAACTGTAAACACTCTATAAGAAAACCCAGGCAATACCATTCAGCACATAGGCATGAGCAAAGTCTTGATGACTAAAACACCAAAAGCAATGGCAACAAAAGCCAAAATTGACAAATGGGACCTAATTAAAATAAAGAGCTTCTGCACAGCAAGAGAAATTACCATCAGAGTGAACAGGCAACCTACAGAATGGGAGAAATTTTTTGTAATCTATCCATCTGACAAAGAGCTAACATCCAGAATCTAAGAATCTACAAGGAACTTAAACAAATTTACAAGAAAAAACAAACAACCCCATGAACATGTGGGAGAAGAACATGAACAGACACTTCTCAAAAGAAGACATTTATGCAGCCAACAAACATATGGAAGAAAGCTCATCATCACTGGTCATCAGAGAAATGCAAATCAAAACCACAGTGAGATACCATCTCATGCCAGTTAGAATGGTGATCATTAAAAAGTCTGTAAACAACACGCTGGAGAGGATGTGGAGAAGTAGGAATGCTTTTACACTGTTGGTGGGAGTGTAAATTAGTTAAACCATTGTGGAAGACAGTGTGAGGATTCCTCAAGGACCTAGAACCAGAAATACCATTTGACCCAGCAATCTCATTACTGGGTATATACCCAGAGAAGTATATATCATTCTACAATAAAGACACATGCACATGTATGTTTATTGCAGTACTATTCACAATAGCAAAGACTTGGAACCAACACAAATGCTCATCAATGATAGACTGGATAAAGAAAACATGGCACATATACGCCAATAATACTACGTAGCCATAAAAAGGATGAGTTCATGTCCTTTGCAGAGACATGGATGAAGCTGGAAATCATCATTCTCAGCCAACTAACACAGGAACAGAAAACCAAACACCACATGTTCTCACTCATAAGTGGGAATTGAACAATGAGAACACGTGGACACACGGGGGAAACATCACACACCAGGGCCTGTTGGGGGGCAAGGGGCAAGGGGAGTGATAGCATTAGGAGAAATACCTAATGTAGATGATGGGTTGATGGGTGCAGCAAACCACCGTGGCATATGTATACCTATGTAACAAACCTGCACGTTCTGCACATGTATGCCTGAACTTAAAGTATAATAAAAAAGTCTATAAATTCTTGTTAGAAGTATGGATATATTCAATTACAGAAATCTAATGCAAACTGGTTAAAGCAAAAAATAAATTTATTGACTCATCAAATTTAAAAATTTAGGACAAGGCTGAACTCAAGTGATGTCATGATTGAAACAGCTTCTCTCTGTCTTTCTGCTCTGCATTCTGTTTTGGCTTCATTATAAAGCTGGCTTGCATTTTACAGTGGCCTCTGCAGCTTAAAGTTTACATCTTATTCATCTTATGCCAGCAAAATAGATTATCTATTTCTCAGTGGTTCTAATAAAGGTCTGTGAAAGAATCCCAAGAACTCAGGATGTCTTGACTTGGGTCACATGTCTGCTCCTCAGCCAATCAGATGTGATGCTCTGATTGGCTATTCCTGCATCATATGTCAATTCTTGAAGCTGATGATGGGGCAACATCTAACTGTCTTATCTCTCTATTTCAACATGATTTGAGAGTGAGAGATGGGCTGTTAGCAGTAGAAAACCAGGGAGATATTATCCCCAAAAGGTGGTAGTGAGTAGGGGGTGGATATTTGTCAAACCAGAACAGTTATTCAATCTATGCTTTAATCCTCTAGACTTTAGTTGCCAGAAACCTCTGCAAAAAGAAGACACAAAAAATGGAAATACATCCCATGTTCACAGAATGAAAGAATTAATATTTTAAATGTCCATACTACCCAAAGTGATCTACAGTTTCAATGTAATTATTATCAAAATACCAATGACATTCTCCACAAAAATAGAAAATCAATCCCAAAATTTGCAGGGAAGTGATTTAGGAGGCAGACAGGACTCTTCCAGATCAGATTGAAGGCAGGCTGAGACTGGGAAGGGGCCCTGAAAGCACCTCCAGTTGCTCTCACTGACCATCACCATAAGACACTCCCACCAGCATAGTTCACAAATGACATAGCAATGCTCTGAAGTTATTGCTTCTTTTGCCATAGCAACACCTGAAATTTACAACTCATTGTCTAGCTTTTACTGAATATCCCACCCCTTAATTAGCATGTCATTAAAAGTGGGCATAAATATGATGGCAAACTGCCCATAGGCAGACTGCCTATGGAGTAGCCCTGCTCTGCAAGGAGCAGTCACAGAGCTGTAACATTGCCGCTGCCTCAATAAAGCTGCATTCTTCCTCCACCAGCTCACTCTTGAATTCTTTCCTGAGTGAAGCCAAGAAGCTTCTCTGCATTCGAACCACAAAAGATCCCAGTCAAAGAAATCTTGAGCACAAAGAACAAAACTAGAGCTATCACCCTATATGACCTTATAATACAAATCTATAGTCACCAAAATAGCCCAAGAGTAAAAATTAGACAAATATAGACCAATGGAATGTAAGAGAGAACCCAGAAATCCACACATTTACTATGAGCTGATTTTTGACAAATATGCCAAGAATACACAAGTGAGAAAGAAGAGTCTCTTCAATACATGGCATTAAGAAAACTTGATATTCACATACAGAATAATGAAATTAGATCCTTATCTCTCACCGTATACAAAAACCAACCCAAAATGAATTAAAATGCTTAAATGTGAGATCCAAAGCTATAAAACTAATATAAAAAACATACCAGAAATGACATAAGTCTGGGGAAGGCTTTTTTTTTTTTTTTTTTGGATAAGACCCCAAAGTAAAGGTAACAAAAGCAAAAATAGACAAATGGGATTATGTTAAACTAAAAAGATTCTGCACAGCAAAAGGAAACAATCGACAAAACCAAAGGACAACCAACAGAATTAGAGAAAATATTTATAAACGATACATCTCACAAGGGGTTAATTTCTAAATTATGTAAAGAACTCAAATGACTCAATGACAAACAACATAATTTTTTAAGTGGGAAAGGCCTGAATAGACATTTCTCAAAAGAAGAAAAACAAATGGCCAAGAAGTGTATGAAAAAATGTTCAACACATCAGGGAAATGCAAATCAAAACCACAATGAGATATCATCTCACCCCAGTTAGAACGGCCATTATAAAAAAGACAAAAGATAACAAGTGCTGATGAGGATGTGGAAAAAAGAGAATGCATATACACTGCTGGTGGGAAAGTAAATTAGTACAGCCATTATGAAGAACAGTATGGTGGTTCCTCAAAAAATTAAAAATAGAACTACCCATATGTTTCAGCAATTTCACTGCTGGGCATATATCCAAAGGAGTTGAAATCAGAATGTAGAAGAGATATCTGCACTTCTGAATTTATTGTAACACTATGCACAATACCAAGATATGGAATCAACCTACATGTGCATCGGTAGGTGAATTGGTAAAGAAAATGTGGTCTGTATGCACAATGAAATACTCCTCAGCCATAAGAAGGATAAAATCCTGCCATTTGTGACAACATGGATGAACCTGGAGGACATTATGCTAAGTTAAATAAGCCAGGCACAGAAGGACAAATAGTGCATGATCTCCCTCAAACATGTAATCTAAAAAAGTTGACCAAATAGAAGTAGAGAGGAGAAAGATGGTTGCTACTTAGGCTGGGATGGCTAACAGAGAAAAGGGTGATGTTGAGCAAAGGATATGTAATGAAAGTTACGTAGGAAAAATAAATTTCAAGAGATCTGTTGTATAGCAGGATGACTAAAGCTTATCATGATATATTGTATTCTTGCAAAATGTAGAGCAAATGTTATGTGCTCTTACCACAGAAATGATAACTATGGAAGGTAATGTATTTGTTAATTAGCTAGACTGAACCATTCCATGACATATAAGTGCATTAAAATATGATGTTGTACATGATAAAAACATATAACATTATCTGTTGATTTATGAAAAATAAGAAAAGGAAGATTGTGAGGTTGTGCTTTCCTCCTTCCCAGCCCTTTGCCTCAAAACCACAGGCAAAGCCCTCCTGCTTTGCCTCACACTTCATTTACCCTGCTCTCCCAGCAAATACACATCTATTTACAAACACTCCATTAGTTTTGGTGTTTGCCTCAGAGCTGTGATTTGTAGGACGTGTTCTGTAAGGTTCGCTGATGTCTCCCCTGAGTGCTGTCTATGGGATCTTTTTAATTCCTCTCCTTTCCTGGGACCATCACTCTTGGGACTACACTGGCTTAATCAATATTTATTAGCATTGCTTGACAGTCTGTGTGTGTGCATTCAAGCAGTGAGGTAGACTACTAGAGGTCATCAGAATCTTGCTGATGTGTTGTGTCAAGTACTAGGGAGTCTATATATAATAAGAAACAGAGGGACAGGAAGTGGCATTCTAAATGCCCAGTTTATCGTGGAACTAACAGAAGAGAATGAATACATGATGCTAGATTTACCTAAGCAAGAGAAAGGGGATGGGCTGTTGAATTTGTCCAGGAGTCTTTTCCATCTAAGTAGCAGAATATTCAGTTTTGGAAACTGATCTTTTCAAGAACTTCTGCAGTCCTTTTAGCTTGAGTAAAGAGAGTATTTAGTGTCCATTCTGCAGATCGCCAGCTGCACAAGGGAATCCTCTCTTTTGCAAACTTGATAGGACCAGGCCTTCACCACTGATTCATGACATCAGAACTATCCTGTCATCATGGCATTATGCGTTAATTCTGTCTCAGATATGTTATTAGAGATTAAGTGTGATGCAGTGCTGAGTGTGCAGTGAGAGGCTCAATTCTTATGGGGCAAGTAAACTTTAAAGTTTCAGACTAAATCCTTACCAGTCATTTTTTAAGGGAAAGTGACTTCTTTTTTCTGAGAGAAATGGAGGAAGAAAGCATATTTGGCTCCAGACAAAAGGAGTTCCCCCAGGGAAAGAGTCCTCAGAATGCATGACTTATTGACAAAGATGTCTACAGTATAATTTCAAACGTAAAGCAGATCTAGCATCTAGAGCAGGAACCATGCATGGGTGAACAGTCAGCCTTGCCTGAGTCTTAGAGAATTGACTGGGCTCTTTCATCTCATCTTGTAGCTACAGCAAGAAGATAGATTCGGAAGATACTTTGACATCTAATCTTGGTTTTCTCTCTGTTTTTCAGCAAGATCTTCCATAAATATTATATAGCAAGAAGACCACATGTCCCCTATGCAAATACTTCTAGAAAAATAATTATACTGTTCACTTTTAATGGTTTGGCCTATATTTTTAGTTTCTGGCATTTTTGTGTGTGTGTCTACCTTCGGCATAATCAGTCAGGCAGGAGAAAGTAACACTTCTGTTGTGAAGACTGAATTTGCCTGCCTTGGAAGAATTATGACAGTTTCTGTGGCCACCATGAGCTAGAGAAGTTTCTAAGGTCATATTTGCTCTTTTGGAATTCTTTCTGGGGCTGTGAACATTCACGCAGACCAGGAGACTAAAAGAGAGCACTTAGTGTCCACCCTGTGCTCACCAGTTGTACAAGGGAATCCTCTCTCCTCTCATAAACTCTTGATGGGACTGGGCCTTCACCACCAATTCATGACATCGGAACTCTTGTGTCATTGTGGCATCATGCATTTTTCTGTCTCAAGTATGCCATTATAGATTAAAGGTGATTCAGCACTGAACGTAGAGTGAGAGGGTCAGTACACATTCCACGTAGGCAGGGAATGTCACATGCAAGGTGATGCTGGCATATAGTAAGCACTGAAAAGTAGTAAACAGACAAAATCCCCTGTCATCACGGTGTTTGGTTTCTGGGCATAGGGAGACAAAAATAAATATGAGGAAGTAAAATATATAGTATATTAGCGAAAAAAGTATGCTGGAGAAAAATCAAACAAAGAATGCTCATAGAGGATGAAGACAGGGTACGGATGTAATAGGGTAGTCAGAGAAAGTGATTTGGGCAAAGGGCTAAAGGAGGTAAGAGAGATTCATACCTACCTGAAGAATAGTCCAGAGGAAAAGAAAGAGATCTGAGGTAGGTGCATGCCAGCTGTGTTCTGGAAAGAGGCAGGTGTGTCTAGAGAACAGAGAGCAGAGTCCCTGTGATAACCACTCCATTCCCAACCCAGATCTCTTTGATAAAACATCAGGTATCTGATTTTTCTTTCAGTGCTGCAGCTGCATGGGGCATGTGTTTTCTCCCATCATTCCCCAGACACAGAGACATTCAGTTTTTGCTCAGGAAGGTAAACTACCTGTTTTGCATCTTAGTTATATGATGGCTTGTTAATCTCTGTGCTCTGGAGTAGATGTGTCATCTTTCTTTTTCCATTCATGATATTGAAATTTTTAAATGGTAAAGGCCAAGTATCTTATAGAATGGGCTTCAATCTTGGTTTGTCTAATTTTACCCCATTATCAGATCCAGGTAAGAGTCAGAGCAAGGCTATTCCTCAGGGTGTCGCTCTGTTCTTCCCATTGCTTCCCAGCAAGAGAATGGTCCATGTACTCTGCTGTTGATGATGAAACATTGATCATTCAGCTAAGATGGTCCCTGGATTTCTTTGTAAAGATGCCTTCCCTGCTTTGTCATCAGTAGTAATCTCTGAGCCAGTGTAAATATCATATTTCCCAACTCCTGTCTCCCAGTGTTTTGGCAATAACCTCTGATTCTCTTCTTAGTGAATTATTACATTGATGGCTTTCTAAAGGTCATTCTTTTTTCTCAGTTAAACATTTGTTCACTATATGTTAGCTACAATTATTATATAAAGAAGAGTTGTCCTTTGGTAACGTATATTTTTAGGAGGGGAGGGGGGCAGATGTCACATTCTGAAATTTTCACTCCCTTTCCTCTTCCCAAATTGCTTCTTGTTGCTGACATAAAAATTTCAGAGGGGTGCTTGCAGGAGAGAAACAGCATGTGCTCTACAGCTTGCATGTATTTATACAATGTGTTTTCATACATTTCTCTATAACTTTGAGCTATACGTGCTAAAATAAATAAAACCTTTAAATTTCAGTAAGTTTAAGGTAGAAAGCTCAATTCTGAAAGGGTATGTTTATGTTGACAGTCATTCTACCTAACATGTACTCATGAGGAAAATGACAAAAACAAAAACACAGAAACTCTGTGATAATGCAACAGTCATACGTACCCGTTGAGTGCCTGTTGTATGACATCTCTGGCATTACAAGCCTTAGGGTAGGAGAAAAAGACAACAGATATCAAGTGTATCCACAGCAAACTTTACACATATATATGTATACGCAGTTCCACAGGAAACTTTACACATATGTATGTATATGCAGGCACGTATATGTGTGTATGTGTATGTGTGTGTATGTATATAGATATACATACATACATTTTAGGGAGTTGTTTTTTAAGTTTTTATTTTTAATTGAAAAAATAATGATTGTGTATGTTTATGGGATATATAAGGGGATGTTTTGATGTAGGTATACACTGTTGAATGATTATATCAAGCAAATTAACCTACCCATCACCTCAAATACTTATCTTTTTTTATACCGAGAACATTTAAAATCTATTGTTTTAGCAATTTTGAAATATGCAATATATTATTATGAACTATGGTGACCATACTGTGCAACAGATCTTGAAAATGTATTCCTTCTGTTTAACTGAAATTTTGTAGCTTTTGGTCAACATCTTTCCATTCTCTACCTTCACCTCTCCCAGCCTTCAGCAACCACCGTTCTCCACTCCACTTCTATAAATTCAACTTTTTCAGATTCCACATATAGTGAAATTATGTGGTATTTATCATTCTATGCCTGGCATATTTCACTAAGCATAATGTCCTCCAGGTTCATCCATGTTGTCACAAATAACAAAATTTCTTTCTTTTTTAAGGCTGAGTAATAATCGTGTGTGTGTGTGTGTGTGTGTGTGTGTAATAATTGTCTTTATCCATTCATCTGTTAATAGATGCTTAGGTTGATTTCATATCTTGACTATTGTGCATAATGCTGCAATGAATATGAGGTGCAGATATCTCTTCGATATACTGGTTTCATTTCTGTTGAGTGTATACCCAGAAGTGGGATTGCTAGATCATATGGAAGTTCTGTTCTAGGTTTCAGAGGAGCTTCCATACCATTCTTCATAATGACTATTAACTTACATTTCCACCAACAGTGTACAAGGGATCTCTTTTCTCTATATCTACATCAACACTTGTTATTGTTTATCTTTTTGATAATAGCCACCCTAGCAGGCATGAGGTAATATTTCATTATGATTTTAATTTGTGTTTTCTTGCTGAGTAACCATGTTGAACATTTTAATATTAACTTTCATATACACATACCTACTCTTAATAAGTTATTAGAAGTATTACCTTCCATTTTCCTCCAGCTAATATGCTAGGCAACACACACAAAATGTTTGTAATCCTTAAGTGTCCACATATGTAATCAGTGTGCATTGTATTGCATGCATAAGCTGAGTAGGAGGATGGAGGGAGTGGATGGGTTTACTATCTGGTAGGAAAACAAAGACGCTCTCCCATACAATGTTAGTAAATAACATGAGATGGCCTATTATTAAATACAAAGTTGGGTGATATAGACTGTTGTATGAAATTATGCAGAGACATGGATCTGTTATAAGAAGCCTCGCAGGGCATAGACAGGTTTCCTGGCAAACAAACAAATAAATAAATAAAACAACAACGAAACAGCATAAGAAAGGGCAATAATGTGGGAAAAACAGCCAACAACATGGTAACTTTTCCTATCAGAGTTATATATCATATAATAATGTTAGGAGAATGGGATTGGAGCTAAAGAATTTATCATGGGAGAAATGTAGAGACCTTTTTGGAGAAATTGAAATAGGCTTTTCTTGTGTGGGATCATAAATTTTAAGGTCAATTCAGGGCTGAAGTTCCTGGGACTGAGCTTGATACCACCAGAAAGGTAAGATGCAGAGATAGACAGAAACTCCATGTCTCCAGAGATATGCTTTAGATTTACTTTTATTTGATTTTTGTAAATTTACAAATAGTTTGAATTAGACTTTGTCTAGTCGCTGGTAACAAGGTTAAGATTGGCTAATTGGAGGAATGGAAGGGACACAAAAGGACTGAAGAGTAGGAACTCTCCAGGAGAGGTCTGAGGGAATTATTGAGAAGGAATTACCCAATTTTATCACATGTATAGAGAAGAAGCTCCTTTGATTTTAATTACTCACTCAGTGATATATTTTTTGTCTCCATTAATGAGACCCTGCAAAACTCTAGCCTAGCTGCTTAAATTTTGAAATTGTCAGGTAAAAGACAAAGTAGGAAAAGGCTAATATTTAGTATTTAACATCTAAGACCAGTATTGTTTCACTTTATTTTATTTTAAAAATTACAGTTTTGTAGATACTGTAAGCAGCATATTTTTCAATAACCAGTCATTATTTATTTAACCGGCTGTGATATAATTTATCTTATGAGTTGTTTCACCAACTGCTGCTTTTAGGATAGACCCTGCTCGTATTGTCTACATGCTCTCATCTCTCCTATCCCTTCATCAGTCAGCCATCAGTCTGCCTTTGACTTCTCTCTGTGTGTCTCTCTCTCCCTTCCTGTTATTTCTACGAAAGGGAAAGGGAGGAAGAGCAAGGGCAAGAGCGAGAGCAGGAGCGAGAAGGAAAGTGAGAGAGGAGGCCGGGCGCGATGACTCACACCTATAATCTCAGCACTTTAGGGGGCCGAGGCAGGTGGCTCACTTCAGGTCAGGAGTTCGAGACCAGCCCTGACCAACATGGCGAAACCAGGTCTCTACTAAAAAATACAAAAATTAGCTGGGTGTGGTGGCACATGTCTGTAATCCCAGCTACTCGGGAGGCTGAGGCAGGATAATTGCATGAACCCAGGAGGCGGAGGCTGCAGCAGTGAGCTGAGAGTGCACCACTGCATTCCAGCCTGGGCAACAGAATGAGACTCTGTCTCAAAAAATAATAAGAAGAAGAAAAAAAATTAAAAAAAAAAAGCGAGAGAGAGAGAAAATAAATGTAAATGTAAACTGGGCAAATTATTGATTGATAGGTAACCTGCAAGTTATTTTCTTAAGGGAATATTATGATATTTATGTTGTTATGTATCCAGTAAATGACACAGTTTTCTTTCTTTATTCCACGTGTAAAGAGAAAGCAAGCAGAGATTTGCTTGGCATCCCATCTTAAGTGAAAGTAAACTTTGCTATGAAGCTCTGATTTCTCACAGCTGTACCATATTCTACTAAAACTGAAGTAATAGGTGAAAGAGGGATAGATGTGCGTTTATAATTAGAACGATCCTTTATCATCCTGAACGATTCTGTGTGCTGAAAAGGCAGTGATAAAATAAGGGCCTCAGCAGACATCAAAAACATAAATAAGCTTCCTAATAACAGTATGCTAGGATTAACCCCAGAACATCTACATAAGTTTCTTGTCCCAGAAATATTATGGAAATTACTCACATGAGGAGGAGATTGGAAGAACAATATTAGTATCCTTTTAAAAGAGGCAGCTCTTCCCTCAAGTCTCCTCAGAAATGTAGAGTAATTTGAAGGGAGCTACAGACACTATGAAAACATGCGCAGACTGGATCTCAAGGAAAGCTTCAGACTGGCCTGGTTTAGACGGAGAGTCCGGAGGGGTGCAGACATGAGGAAGGTGACTCCATGGAACAACTTGTTATGTAGGATAATAAAGGGGCCAGTAGAACATAAAGGGAAGGAGCTTGATAAAGGGCACTGTTAGCTGCACGTTAAAGTGCAAGCTGGCATTCTCCTTGTTATTCCTTTTTCTCTCCCCAGTTGCACAAAGGAACCCTTCAGTTATTTTGAACCAGGCACTAGAATCTGAATATATCTCTATTCCTGATGAAAAGGACTTAGAAGATGCTTGAAGAAATATTAGCCTTTTTTTGTTGTTGTTGTTGTGCTTATTTTCCTGCCTATCTTCACTCCATTTCTCTTACAAAATTTACCTCCCTCCCTGATCTGTGATTCAGAAGAATAGCATCAGAATGAGTTTCCATGGGAGTAGTATCATCAGCTTCCTCTCATTTGCTCACATCAGGGTACTCTATGTGCTGAGCAGGGATCTAAGATGTGGGCTGGGCTCATAAAGAGTGTTGATGATGCCATGAACATGAAAAAGAATGGTGGCATTGGCTGTGCTGTCCATTTTCCAACACTGCCTCTTTAAAAATATGTCTAAGGACAAACATGATTTAAAAACCTATTGTAGATCTCATATGTCATCGAGCCTAATGCTAGGGATCTGGAACTTGCAACCAGGCTAGCCTTAAATCACAGGGACTACAGCTGATGACATACTTAAGGCAATCTGTTCGGATGCCTTTGAAAATCCTCAGTCTTGGTAACAGTGCTTAACATTTATTAAGCATTTCTAAACAGGTACTGTTCTGAGTTGTTTATATGCATTATCTTTTTAAAAAATCTTCAGAGCAGCCTTAGGAACCAGGTGCTTTATAAGTGAGGAAACAGGCTTGAAGAAATGAAGTAATTGTTCTTGGTTACAAAACATCCCTAAATCCTTTGCTGTTCTATAAAGTCACTAATTGAGATAAAGATGTAAAATAGCCAGGTAGGGACAGTTACCAGTTCATAAATTGCTCTTTCAGACTCCTGAGTACTGATACTAACATATTCAAATACTGACTTCGCATTTTGCCTACACTGTCTCATTTAATCTCTGCAATGATTCTATTTGGTAGCTGCTGTTGATATTCTTAAACAGTGACTGGTAAGTTCAATGGCAGATAAAACTGAATTTACACACACCAAGGGACAATTGTTGTTGCAATTATCTTTCATAATCACATTTAGAAGATTACCTTTTTGAGCACACAAAAACAAGTAGCAAGACATTGAAGGCCCATGTTCGTTTCTGATAATGGAACCATCCAATGAACTGTGCTATCATGTTGGTGTAGAGGGGATCTGGAAATAGGGGAGTGCTCTATTTATTTCTCTTTCTTATTAGATAATTTCAAACACAGTTTCACTGCAGGTAAACATTTTGTAAATGTCATTTGTCTATATAATTATAATGTATAATTTCATTTCTCTTTTGCCAGTTTTTTATGTTAGTCTAAGGGCCAAAATCAGAAATGGAAATTAGAATATGAGCCAGGAGGAGGAGGTCTTCCATCAGCTATGTCTCCACTCACTCACATAAATTTTCTCTTGAGAATCTAGCTCAAGTTGATTTATTTTTATTAGAACTTTAAATCACCATTTCTGTTTTTGCCCTGTGAGGTCAAACCTCACTATGTTTACCCTTACTCTATTTGCTAGAGAATTCACATACTAGTCAGTAATTCACACAAATAGGCAACAGATCACAAAAATAATTCTTCAAATTCATATGTTACCGTTAGTGATAGCATAGTGTCTGGCTACTTCCATCATTTCTAATATGCATCCTCTTTGGAAAGGTAAGAACTATGCTCCTTAATTCCTGTAATTTGTTCTGCTGCTTCACCTGAAAGATAATGTGACTCTGGGGAATAAGGCTCTATTGCCAGAAACTAAGTCATTTCTGCACAATGTTTTTAAAAAGAAGATGTCTTATGACTAACTGGCAGAAAAGAGAATGAGACCTAAGTACCAAATAAAAACATCCAAAATTTCTAAGTATAACTTTAACTGTAACTGAAGTAGAAGACAAAGATAGTAACCCCCATGTTCTAGTAAGCAAGGGCTTTGGAGTGCCAGAGACCAAGGTTTAAATCCTGTGACCACTTTTAACCAACTGGGTGACTCTAGCAGGTTGTATGGTCTTTGTAAGATTGTTTACTTGTCCATAAAATTGAGACCGTGAGAGCCCAGGGTTGTAGAGATCATTAAATGAGATAACATGCATGACGTTTCTGGCACAATTTCTAGGACACAGTGGTTCAGGAAGGACTAGTTCTTTTCTTGGAACTGCCTTATCCATCAAAAAGAAGCGTAAGATTTAATTTATTTTCTCCCAACCCCTAATACTTCAGTAAAGATCCCTTTCCTTACCAAACCAAACTAAACCAAACCAAAGAAAACACACACACACACACACCAGAAACAAACAGAACCAAATTCTCTGCTCTGTGCAGGAGGGCAGCCCTATTCTTTGGTGGTGGATGTTTATATCCACCTTAGGGTAGATAGAAGGGTTGTCAAGTTTTATATTTCCAAGGTTTTTGGCAATCAATGTATCCAATCACCTTTAATTGCTTGGCCTTTCTCTTTCCTTAATAAAAGCAAATAAATGTCCCCGTGGGGCCCTCTACACACACACACACACACACACACACACACACACACACACACACACACCTTTCTCTTCAAAAATATCTTATTTGAAACTATTAGAAAAATTATTCTTCTTAAGGGATGGTAAAGCATGGGTCACTGTATAGAAGCACTCCATCTGAAAATAGTCTGAGGCAGAGAAACCAATGAGTGTAGCATGCACACATATATACATACCCAGGAGGAGCACAGACAAGCAGCATCTAAGACAGCCTCACTCCAGAGAATCATAGACGCTTTCCAGCATGAAGGTCTGAGTGACTTAGCTGGGAAAAAAATGTAGATAAAACATGCCATTGAGAGACAAAGTCATGCATAAAGACATTGTGCTATGAGAGAGATTCAAGGTTTTGGAGATAAAAAGAAGTTAAGAATGACTGGAGAGACAAATTGAGAACAAGGTTGTGATCTCACATAATTTTGTTTAAATGTTTAAATTTATTTCAAAATCCACATCTCTTAACTGCAAAACTAAGTTGTAACATCAAAAGTAAATTAGTAAGGCAGATAATAACTAACTTATGAGGCAAAAGAGCTGGAATCTGAATAATATACCCATTCAAGAAAATAATATGGGATATAATTATTTAAAAAATGCGGTATTGAGCAGAATCTACTACAACTCTAATTGGTTCAAATTCTTTGTAGGTAAAGAGACACATACATTGTTACTTATATAATTTTATTTAAACTGTCCTCTTTTGTATATGTAAAATGTCCCCTACTCTCCCCTTCCAATCTGTATCTTTCCCTTCTTTAAACTGTGTCAGGCACCCTCCTGCACAGACCTATGGGTATGTTCTTTCTACCTGAGCCTGAACCACCATTATGATTTGTGTGGCCCACAAACATGGTGGGTAATTTTCTTTATTCATACACAACATGTGCATACATGAGGAGACTTCCTCAAGTGAGAGAAACTCTATGTATCTGGGAATTAACGTGGTGGGAAATCTTCAGGGTCAGTTATTAATCTTCAGGGCCTTGCGTGCCTATGGCCCCTGGAATGCATGATTTTAGTTGATTGGTTTTCTGGACACAAAGCACTTCTTCCCCTGTATATTTTCTTCACATATATATATATATTTTCAATTTTATTCTAGATTCTATGCTAGGCACAGGAAAAGAGTTTCAATCAAAGGCAGCATCTGGATAATTTCTAGTTTGAAATCTCATCTCTCTATGTGTCCTTTTCTATCCTGTGTTGCAGTATTACAAACAAACATTGCAGTAAAAATGAACATAGATTTTGGAGACAGGCCCCCCTGGAATGAAATTGAAGCTCAAACATTCATACATCTATGAATTTTCAATATGTGTTTAACCCCTCCAAATCTCAGTGTTCTTATTTTATAAATGGAAATACTAACACTGACTTCATGTCATCTGTTAAACAACATAAGGCACACAAACTGCCTCATCCGTTGCATAGAAATAAGTCACAAATATTGGCTTTACCTTCCTCCTACTCACCTGAATACTTCTTGAGGGCAGCAGCCTTTTGTGGTTTGATCTAAATATTTTTAAAGCACTCTGCTGCATACTAAAATAGTGGAGATTCAATAAAAAGTAGAGATGAATAGCAAGATACACACACACACACACACGGAAGAAGTAACTTAGTCATTGACATTTTGGAATATATGGAAGAGCTAAGAGCAGGTGTAGGATGAGGAGAGAGAGAGAACGCAAGAGAGAGAGGGTGTGTCTCTGATGGGTACCAAGAATGAGATGTCAAATTAGGTCAAACTTCATCATTTGACCAAAGTTGGGTTTTATGTGTCATAATTTGAATAAGATACTGAAATGTGTTCTATTATTTGGTGGAGAGAAGAGGATTGAATTCCTTTCAGAACCAAGATCACAGTCTGGTTACAACCTCAAAACCAGATGTGGCTGTGGGACTTCTTTCAGGAGCCCATGCTGTTCTCAGCTGGATCACACAGCCATGGGGGAGGGCATTTGGTATGGCATGATAGCAGGAAGTTTTACTTTGATCCTCAAATTGGTGACTTGTCTCAATTAGGAGATTCTGTCCTGATGTGCTCTAGTCACCCAAACTACACTCTCTCTAGAATTAATCATTTTCCCAGGTGCCCCTGATGCTACAGTTAAATATTTCCTGTGGCTATGGAAATTATATGGCACAGTAACTAATTACAGGTTATAATAATAAAAAGGGAATAGAGAAATAGCCCTAGAACAACTACTGAGCAGTCAGAGCCAGGGGTGGACTTAAGCTAATTGGCTTCCTGACAGAGTTCTTCTCCAGGGTCTCCAGGTGGCCTTTTATTTTAGTGAATGTTTGCTAAGATTAGAGGCTTCTTAAAGCCCCCAGCTACAGTGTGGAATGGCTGAAGAAAATAAACTTTTTAACAGGCCCGCAGGTTTCTGGACTCAAACAGAATGTCGTGTAAGAAAGTACAGAAGTTTTAATTATTTTACTTACTCAATTTCTCCTATAACTAGGGACAAGTGGCCTTAATGTGTAATATGAAGCTGATGCTCAGAAGTGTTTGCTCTTCCCAGCAATTTTTAGGTTTTAGGCCAAGTGTCCCAATGCCTAAACCTGAGACTCTACCTATGATATCACACAGCAGATCATCAAGAAATGCTTATTGTTTTAATTACCTATGAAACTTATATTCATTTCTGTCATCGTTCTCATTAATTTTCTATATTTGTTTTAATCATATAACTGGTCAAACACAGATATATAAAGCAGATGTCTTATCTTGAAGACCTTCTTATCCTCTGGTTGCCCTAATAATATATATTCAAAAAATATCTAACAACATATTCTGAACTAGATAAATTGTAGACAGTAGTTATACAGAGCTAAGCACAAGCTGTGATTCTAAAGGACATTTTCTCAAGGGACATGGCATTTAAGTGAATCTTTTAAATAAAGGCAATTTAGATGGGTAGAAAAATGGAATAAATTTTGCTTATAAGCCTGGAATATATGTCTACCGATGCAGAATCTTGAATGGTGAAATGGGAGAGGTCAGTTTGGGTCTATCAGAAACTTCAACCTGGGAAAAAGACAGAAGTAAGAGTGGCCAATGTGGAATGTCAGACAAAGAAGGCTTCAATTAGAGTTGAATAGATTTTTATCCTGTGGGTAAAAGGGAGACATCGTCCATAGTCCATAGGAGAAACAACTTTGGAAGGTAATTCTGGCATGAATATGCTGATCATGAATTTGAATGAAAGGACTAAAGTTGGGGCTTCCGATTATATGAAGCATCTAATGGTCTACAAGATGGCCCAGTGGAGATCTAAATGAGGGAAGGACATAGCAATAAGAGAGGGATTCTTGATATATAATAAAAGATAGCCTCTGTGCCTGCACTCTTATCAAGGGTTCATGCTTTTTCTTGTTTTCTATGCTCATGAAGCTTTATGCATGTTGTGTAGATGGTGGGCACTGACCAAATATTTTTAATGCAGAAAGAGAGGTCAATTTAAAGAAAGGAGTGTTGAGTTAAGGCAGGAGGACTTGGGTCTATGTTTTGGATTTATCACTTACTGGCCATGTAACCAAGAAAAAATGCAATACTCTTCTATGTGTTTATATCTTGGCTTCTCTTACTATTCAAATATAAATAATTTCTGCACTACATCTTCAATCCATGTTTCTCCAAAATTTAAGACAATTACAATTGCCTATTTTTTTCTGACAGCTACAGTCTTGTAACCACAGACATCGGAATTAATAGATCAAAAAAGAAAAAGAATAGTTCTCTCTCTTCCTTCTCATCACCACCAAAAGCCCACCTGTCCTCCTGTACTCTTTATCCTAAAACAGAAATTACTTTACCTCAAACCTTTTCTTTCTCAGAGGAATTTGTACCTCAAATAGTTGGGGAAAAAAGAAATTTATATTAGAAGGCTAAAAATGATTAAAAACGGATTGGGGCCAGGCGCGGTGGCTCACGCCTGTAATCCCAGCACTTTGGGAGGCCGAGGTGGGCAGATTGCGAGGTCAGGAGATCGAGACCATCCTGGCTAACACGGTGAAACCCCGTCTCTACTAAAAATACAAAAAAAATTAGCCAGGCGTGGTGGTGGGCACCTGTAGTCCCACCTACTTGGGAGGCTGAGGCAGGAGAATGGCCTGAATCTGGAAGGCGGAGCTTGCAGTGGGCCAAGATCACACCACTGCACTCTGCCTGGGTGACAAGGCGAGATCCCATCTCAAAAAAAAAACAAAAAACAAAAAACTGATTGGCTAACTCTTCCTAAGGCAACAATAATACTGCTATATTCCATATGTTTGCATTTCCTCAAAATTCATACATTGGAATATTAACCCCCAAGACGATAATATTAGGAGACAGGGCCTTCTGAGAGGTGATTAGGTCATGAGGGCGAAGCTCTTATGAGGGGATTAGTGCCTTTTTGAAGGAGCTCCCAGAGAGCTATCTTGCCCCTTCCACCGTGTGAGGGCACAGCCAAAAGGTGCCATCTATGAGGAAGCATGCCTTCACAGACACTAATATCACCTTGATCTTGAAATTCCCAGTCTCCAGAACCTTGAGGAATAAGTTTTTGCTGTTTACAGGTTACCTAGTTTAAGATATTTTATTTTATATCAGCCTGAACAAACTATGACAAATACCTTATATTCGGATGACACTATACAATCTATAAAATGTGTTTTCAAAGATCCCATGGCTTAATCATGACAAAATGATTTATTTTAATGATAAAATTGAGTCTGTAATGAGAGGTTATCAAGAAAAAAACAGTGTTAGGGTTAGGAAAACCACCAAACATCAATTTTGCTTCAATATGCACATACCCAACTGCCTTTTTTTTAACTAAAAATATGCTGGACCTAATTACCTCATATTTTTAATATCGTGCAGCTGTTTCCTAAGCAGTGACTTACAAAATATCAAAATATCACATGTATCCCATAAATAGGTATGACTCCTCTGTATCCATAAAAATTTTAGAAGAAAAAGAAGGAATTTTTGTCTAATGTTCACTGTATCTACATGTTATTCATAAGTAAAAAGGCGCACAAACACACAGACATACACAACTTTATGCACAAGCAGCTGAAACAGCTACCTTCCAAACACAAAACTCCAGGAGGCCATATGACAGCATAGACTGAGGACACTAGGCATTGTCTCATGATTTAGGAAACTACATTCATTCTCTATATTTTCTTCTGATATGTTTTCCATACTTATTGCTTACAAATCTCAAAGCATCCGAACAATATCTGAGTCTGTATAATCTCAGGGATTGCAAAATGAGAAATTTAATGGGGCACAAGATACAATAGGAACAAAAAATTGAGTTCCCTTTTGAATGAATATAGACAAAGCATTTTTGTCTGTTGTCGTAAACCCAGAGAAGAATGAATGCCTACAAAAATTTTGAGAAGTTGTTATTACCATATCCGTCCCCTGTTAGTGGTTACATGAAGAATTAGGCCAATTAGATTGTGACCTCTCATATTATTTTTTAAAATTTATTTTAATGGCTTTAAGATATAATTTTTATACCATAAATCTTACTACTGATTTCAAAGGTAAAATGCAATTTTTTAAATATGTTCACAAAATCTTGCAACTAGTATCTCAATCTAATTTTATTTTGTGATTTTCAGTTCTAGGGTATTGTAAATTATTTTTGTATTCTCTTTCTTAAATTGATTACTCTATAATTTTTAAGTTTTTAGCATAATTCTTGAGGCCCTGGGCTCAGGTTTTTATAATTAGAAATGCTTGTTAGAAAAGCAAATTCATGGGTTACACCCCCAGATATTGCAAGTTATTACATTTTGGATTGGTTCCAAATCACCATTTGTTTATTTGTTTTTACCAATAAACCTTAGGATAGCCAGGAGATACTTCCATGGATGCTTTAGCCAACTCTATTAAAAAGTCTCCTTGGGCACAAGAGAACACCCTTCCAAAGAATAAGAACATTTCTTCCTCTTAGCCTCAATTTCCAATTTTTGCATTTGGCCACAGAGCTGCCAAATATCTGCCATAAGACATTGGAAGAAAAGTCCCAAACCAGAGAAATTAGAGAAAATGATTGAAAACATGAAGTTTGCAGAATCTGTGTGACTTGGGGATGAATGAGAGGCCTAGGGTTTTGGCACAGGAAAATTCTGATGATTCTTAGGGATAATGCCAGGCATTTGAGTCATCAATTAGTTTTTTTGTCAGGCTCTTTGCAAGATAGAAAAAGGACCTCAATTGCAATCCTTTGGTCAGTGATTTACCAAGTAAAATATGAACTCTGATCATATCATTGTGTGTGTGATACACACACACACACACACACACACACACACACACATCCATCAGTTTTAATAGGTTGCAAAAATATTTAGTCCACTCAGGATCCAGCCTGAGCGCATGATTCAGAAGCCACCTCACACACAGGACATAGTTCGTGTTTTCTATATAGGACTATTTGAGTGAGCTGGGTTGAGCAGCATGTTGAGATGTTTCAGTAACTCATCCAGTTCTTGACCATGAGAGAGCGTTCATTAGCAGCTCTGTGAGGCTTTCATTTTTAGCAATTCCAGAAACTGAAGTCAAGAGAGGTACATGAGACAAAGTGGGCGTGGCAAGCCTTACCATGGTAGGAGCCCTGTGTTAGATTCCAGAAGACCTGGCTTTTCTACCTCCTACTCTGCAAGAAATGTTTATGGCTAACATGTATTACGAACTTTTACTCTAAAATCTCTGCACGATACTACCCCGTCTGACACATTAGAGGACTCAGTTATCTTATCTGTCTATAGCTAAAATATATGTGTGATATTACAGTGTTATGATGGCCTCAAATAAAAAAGAATACATGAAAATGCTTACAAGACTATGTGATACGATACAAAAGCAACATGGTAAATGTATATATATGCAAAGCCAAGCCAAGTTAAGTGGAGAGAATGATCCCTTCTACATGGTGCAGGCACCATTGAGTTCCATGGAAAGTGAGAATGTCGACCCAGAAATGCAGAAATCTTACATTTTAAAAGAAGCCAGAAGTCTATAACTTTAATGTAAAATCTGAGTTTTAAATATTACCTCCCAAAAGTGATTCAGGTAAAATAGCAAAATATCTAGGTCTGGCTTGAGAGATCTGTACCAAATTTATGGGAAATCTTGTTATAAGGAGCCCTTGAACAGTAGGAGGGAGGCCAATAGGATTACATGAATTTGTGGAAGTCAGTTAAGCTCCTGGTGCTTCAACTGCCTAATCTGTAAAATGGTTATGACAACAGGAATTTCAGCCAAGTGTTCTCTCAACGATTTTTACCCCCACCGAGTTCCAACTATAAAATCTTAGATTCTCATATTAATAGCAATGGTCTTTGTCTTTAGGATCCTACATTATGATTACGGAGATAGAAAATAGATGAAAAAATGTGGAAATTCTTTTATAGCAGCCTAGACAGCTACAAAAAATGCCCCATTCCCTCCCAAATTAATGTAGGTCTTTACTTGCCAAGGAAAGGAGTAATTAGTACATGGAAAGGGAAAATTCCAAAGAGGATTACTTGTTAGAGGACAGAAAGGACACAGACAACTGAGACTCTAGATGAGGAAGTATTTGGCAAGAGCATTTCAATTGGGTAGATAAAAAAAAACGTTGGGTTTCATGGATTGACACTTTGATTATACAATAACCTTAAAGCAAAGAAGTCTAGGGAGGTTATGGTAGGTGTTTTCAAATTTCCATAGAGCAGTAAAATGGGAAAAGAAATTAAATTTGTTGTTTCTAAACCCAGTGGTAAAATTAGCATCAGTGAGTGGAATATACTGGGTCCAGATTTAGTTGGATATTAGGATGCATTCTCAAAACTGTTCAGTATGGACAAGCCTCCTTCAACAGGTGAAGAATTTCTTCCAGTGGAGATTTGTAAACAGTGTTTAAAGCAGCATTTGGTGGTAATATTACAAAATGGATTTTAACATTAGACATAGTGAGATGGGGAGACTGGAATAGGTAATGAGAAGCTAGAGATTAGGGATCCTTGGCTTTTTCTGAGTTCATCCAAATGTCCCCATTTCAAATCAGAGTGCTTAGAAGAATATTATAAACAGATTATTCTTAAAGCCTGTTCTAGCCTTGAGATTATCTTTAAAAATATTATATCTAGCATATACTGTAGGTCCAGTCACTGTGATAATTTATTAACATTCATTATATTCTCTTAACTGTATCGCATCCCTCTGGGACGTTTTAGAATTTACAGGTGAGAAAAGTGGAGGCTTGTATGACTATTATGAGGTTAGGTAAGCTGGTTGGGTGATGAAGTAGAATTTTTATTCTAGATGATTTTGACTTCAAAGTCTGTTAATCACTACATGTACTGCACACAGGAAGTGTGTGTTTCTGTGTGCCTACAAAACATAGAGTGCTCTTGGAGACTGCAAGAAACATGTGCCCCCAGGCAAAGAACAATATCTGTGACAGGTTTGTGAGCAGAACACCTAAAGGGAATATTTAAGGTTGTCAGGTTCCTAACCTGCCTCTGTAATTTCAGCTGGCTTCTGTGAGTTTATGGGAAAATTTAATTCAAGGGGCAAGGAAAAGGCACAAGAGGAAGAAAGCAAGGGAAAAACAAGAGAAAGACTTATTTTTGAAATACAATGATATGTATACAATTAATACTCTGGGCTGCCTGCCCATGTGTAATGCAAGTCTCCTCTCAATGGAATACAGAGTTTTCTCAAATTGAGCAGGCTGGACATATAAAACAATCCAATAATAAAAACACAATAAGGGTGACCTCTTCCAGAGCAGAGGGCAGTGCCTACAGTGCTATAAATTTCCATATCCAATGCCTCCATAGCAGAGTAAGGCAGAGTGGCACTTTGTGATGAACCAGCAGCTCCATTTACCTCTTTATTCCCTACCCAGGATAGGAAAATGGAAATTAACAAGTCATATTGTTTCTTTCCATTCCAACCTGACTGCATTTTTCTAAATTAAAGTGGACCCTGAGTAAGTAGATGTCAGTCTAGCCTTCACACTTTCTTCATTAACAGCAAATCGACATCAAGCTGTCTCTGCTTCCAGCTCTTTTACCAAATCAAGATGTTTGATGATACCATCAGTATGGGTCAGTGAAGCAGAGAATGCGTGTATTCAATATCAGAGGCCAGAGGGAAGAGGCAATTATTATTTATCTCAGAATATTTATGTTATATGCATAATAGCACTGTAAATATAATCTTCACTAGGATTAATGCTATACTATTAACTCGAGAGATAATGGCTGTTCCACACAAAACAATGAGACAACTGTGTTGTATGTTTCTATTTACTTAGAGGTTTTCACTCCTTCAGATACAGAAGTGTTACAAGTCAGATAGCCTTTATGACACATTATAGTCCTGTCTCTTAGCTAGGTCTTTGTCTATGTTGATATTTTTTATGGCCCAGAATGTATATACCCTCTAGGGAGTTTGGGTAGATTTTCAATGATAAATATAATTAAAATTAAAAGGGAAGAAAGGCATTAGTAGAACAATTAATTGACAATTAAAACAGATCAGGAAAAATATAAGTAAAGCGTGGTTCAGCAGTATTTGCAAAAGACTTATGTCAAGAATATAGTAGGGACTGATTAAATTAATCATAGAGTTTGGCAACTAATTGGATGAGAAAGAAGTTAAATCTGAAATGTACATGAATGTCATATTTAGGATAGAGACACAAGAAAATGTTGATGATCTGTAAATTATTTTTATCGTAGTACTGCAAACAGTACAATTAAATATTAAGTGTGATTTTCAGGCTGGGCATGGTGGCTCACACCTGTAATCCTAGGACTTTGGGAGGACAAGGCAGGTGGATTGCTTGAACTCAGGAGTTTGAGAACAGCCTGGGCAATATGGTGAAACCCTGTCTCTACAAAGGACACAAAAACTAGTTGGGCGTGGTGGTGCATCCCTGTAGTCCCAGCTACTCAGGAGGCTGAGATGGGAGACCACTTGAACCTGGGAGGTTGAGGCTGCACCGAGCTGAGATCATGCCACTGTGCTCCAGCCTAGGTGACAAAGCGCCACCTGATTAAAAAAAAAAAAGTTGTTTTAGGACCACAATATAAGACAATTAAACTTTTTAATTGAGACAATTGTAGATTCACAGCAGTTGTTAAGAAATAATAAAAAGATTACATATAAACATTTTTCTGAAAGGTAATATTTTGTAAAATGATAGATCTCAAGAACAATATTGACATTAACACAGTTTAGATACAGAACAGCTCCATCACCATAAGAATCCCTCATTTGCTCTCTGATAGCCACAAACAATTTCCTTTGAACACTTATGTACAAGTTTTTGTGTGATGGTATATTTTTGTTTTTCTGTAATAAATGTCCAAAGATAACTTTAGCTTTTATTGCATTGCATGGTAATTAGATGTTTAGTTTTATAAGAAATTGCTAAACTGTTTTCCAGAGTGGCTGACCATTTTACATTTCCATCTGTAATCTATGAATGACCCAGTTTCTCTACAATCTGGCTAGTATTTGTGGTTGCCACTTTTTATTTTTTTTTTTAGCTATTCAGATATGTATGTGTGATATCCCATTGCGGTTTCAATTTGCATTTCTCTGGTGGCTAATGATGTTGAATATCATTCTATGTACTTATGTGCCATCTGTTATTACATCTTTGGCAAAATACCTGTTCATGTCTTTTGTGCATATTCTAATTGGATTGATTTTTTTTTTTCACTGATAAGTGGTTTTTTTTTGTTTTTTTTTTTTGTTTTTGTTTTTGTTTTTTTTTTGAGATGGAGTTTCACTGTTACCAGACCAGAGTGGTGTAGTGGCATGATCTCGGCTCACTGCAACCTCTGCCTCCCGAGTTCAAGCAATTCTCCTGCCTCAGCCTCCCAAGTAGCTGCAACTACAGGCACATACCACCAAGCTCAGCTAATTTTTGTATTTTTAGTAGAGACAGGATTTCACTATGTTGGCCAGGATGGTCTCAAACTCTTGACCTCGTGATCTGCCCGCCTCGGCCTCCCAAAGTGCTGGGATTACAGGCATGAGCCATCACGCTCGGCATTCACTGTTCAGTTTTAAGAGGGCTGTATACATTCCAGATACTGGTACTTTGTTGGCTATGTGACTTGCAAATATTTTCTTTCAATCGTAATGTGTCTTTTCTTCCTTTTCCCAGAACCTTTTCAAGATCAAAACTGTTATTTTTTTTCATTTAATAAACATTAAAAATGTAGAACAGCTTTGAGTTCAAAGGAAAATTGTAATAGTGGTACATATTTTCTGTACCCATTTCTGCCCTGATATTGACACCTCACTTTACTATGGTATATCCGTTGTAATTAATGAACCAATACTAATACATTATTACCAACTAGCACTTGTACTCTATTCAAATGTCCTTAATATTTACCTTATGTCCTTTTTCTCTTCCAGAATCCCATTCTGATGCCACATTTTATTTTGTACTCGTGTCTCTTTAGCTTCTTGTTGACTATGACAGTTAGACTTTCCTTGTTTTTGTATTTATTTATTTGAGAAAGAGTCTCTATCTGTCACCCAGACTGAAGTGCAGTGGCATTGTTGGTTCTCTGTAACCTTTGCCCCCAGGGTTCAAGCGATCCTCCCACCTTAGCCTCCTGAATACCTGGAAATACAGGCACACACCACCATGCTCTGCTAATTTTTATATTTTTGTAGACATGGGGGTCTCACTATATTGCCCAGGCTGCTCTTGAACTCTTGAGTTCAAGTGATCCTCTTGTCTTGTGCTCCCAAATGCTGGGATTACTGGTGTGAGCCACTGCACCCCAGCCAGACTTTACCTGTTTTTGATGACTATGGTAGTTTGAAGAATTCTAGTCAGGTATTATGATCCCTTAATTAAGATTCGATGTGGGTTTTTTTTTTTTTTGCATCTTATGTTGTGTTTGTGTGTTTTGGAGGGGAAGACCACAGAAATAAAGTGTTGTTTTCATATCACATCATATCATGAGTAAATATCATCAATATGGCTGACCAAAGTCAATATGAACCTTGGTCATCAGGCTGAGTTGGTGTTTATTGGGTTTCCCTATTATAAAGTTACTCTCCTCACTCACAAAGGAAGTCACTACGTGCAGCCCGCACTTAAGGGGTGAAGAGTTACGTTCAACCTCCCTGGTGGTAGAATATCTCCACATGTTAATTAAAATTATTCTGCACAGGAGATTTAAAGTATGTTATTTTATCACTTTTTCCTTTTATAAGCTATGCTTTTGTTGTCATGTCTAAGAATGATTTTCCTAGCTGAGATACCATAGATTTTCTCCAATGATTGTTTTCTTAAAGTATTATAATATTTCATTTAAGTCTGGATTCATTTTGAGTTATTCTTATTTAAGATATGAGGCTTAAGTTAGGTTTATATTTTCAGCCTGTTCATGTCCCATTGTTTCAACATCATTTGTTAAAAAGACTATCCTTCCTCTATTGAATGCCTTTTGTGCTTTCATCAAAATCTAATTGGACCTTCTTGTATGTGAATATATTAGGGTTTTCTCTTCTGTTCCATTAATCTACTTGTCTATACTTCTATGAAAAGGCCACCCTCTGGACACTTCCTTGATTACTGTAGCTATCTGGGAGACTTTAATATTGGATATAATAATTTAATAATTAGTAATGCCTCTTATTTCTCCAACGTTATCCTTTTTATTAGTAGTAGAAGTAGTAATTTTAGAGACAGAGTCTCTTTGTGTCATCGAGGTTGGGATGCAGAGGCAAAATCATAGTTTATTGTAACCTCAAAATTCTAGGGTCAAACTCCTGGGCTCAAGCAATCCTTGCATCTCAGCCTCCTGAGTAACTGACTACAGACATAGACAACCATACCAGTCTATCACTTTATCCTTATTTAAGGATTCTTTTAAGCATGCTAGAACCTGAATCTTTCCGCATAGACTTCAGAATAAGCTACTCTAAACCTACCAAAAATGCTGGGATTTTCATATGAATTGAATTAAACCTAGAGATCAATTTAGAGAAGAATTTATGTATTTACTACATTAAGTCTTCTAATCCATGAACATGGTATGTGTCTCCATTTATTTAAGTCTATTTTGATTTGAGAAGGCTTTTCTTGGAGATTTTGTTGTCTGCATGTGTTGGCAGTTTTGTGCTGGAAGCTTTTAAAGCACCCTGTCCAGGATATACAAGACAGAACAAGGAATAAGAGGACACATCACCATGTCATTCCTCAAGTTCTGGGTTATTTGGGTAATATGCCTTTTTATTCCAACTCTCAGAGTATTCTTCTGCTTGTTATTGTGCTATTTGTGGCATTTCAGATGTAAGAAAGGGGACCTGGAAGTAATAAAGCGTCCAATGTTGGCAAAACCAGAAGTCCTTTTTTGTTTTCTTTTTAATGTAACCTCAGCTAAAATTTTAAGCCCTTGACTTTTCACTTTATTTATGTTAGCACTACAGTATGTAAGACACATATATTATTAGCTTTTACAGACATATCCACATGCACATACACACATACATTCTGTTGTTTTTTTTTTTTTTTTCAACTTTTATTTTAGGTTCGAGGAGTACATGTGAAGGTTTGTTACACATATAAACTCGTGCCATGGGGGGTTGTACAGATCATTTCATCACCCAGGTATTAAGCCCAGCACCTGATAGTTATCTTCTCTACTGCTCTCCTTCCTCCCACCCTCCACCCTCAGTAGACTCTAGTGTATGTTGTTACCTTCTTTGTGTTCAGAAGTTCTCATCATTTAGCTCTCATTTATAAGGGAAAACATGCAGCATTTGATTTTCTGTTTTTGCATAGTTCCCTAAAGATAACAGCCTCCAGCTCCATCCATGTTCCCACAAAAGACATGATATCATTCTTTTTTGTTGCTGCATAGTATTCCATGGTGTATATGTGCCACAGTTCCTTATTTCAATCTGTCATTCCTTGGCATTTAGGCTGATTCCATGTCTTTGCTATTATGAATAGTTCTGCAATGAACATTCACATGCATATATATTTATGGTAGAATGGTTGATATTCCTCTGGGTATATACTTAATAATGGTATTACTGGGTCGATTTGTGGTTCTGCTTTTAGCTGTTTGAGGAATTGCCATACTGCTTTCCACAGTAATTGAAATAACTTATACTCCCTCCAGTAGTCTGGTTGGAGTCTATAAGTGTTTCCTTTTCTCCACAATGTCACCGGCATCTGTTATTATTTGACTTTGCATTATAATAATAGCCATTCTGACTGGTATGAGCTGGTATCTCATTGTGGTTTCAATTTGCATTTCTCTAATGATCAGTGAGATTGAGCTATTTTTTATATGGCTGCTGACCACATGCATGTCTTCTTTTGAAAAGCTTCTGTTCATGTTCTTTGCTCACATTTTAATGGAGTTGTTTGTGTTCTCTTGTAAGTTTCTTTAAGTTCCTATAGATGCTGGATATTAGACTTAAGTCAGTTGCATAGTTTAGAAATATTTTATCAAATATAGCAGGTTGTCTGTTTACTCTGTTGATAGTTTCTTTTGCTGTAAAGAACTTATTAAGTTTAGTTAGACTCCACTTGTCAATTTTTGCCTTTGTTACAATTGCTTTTTGCGTCTTTGTCATTAAATCTTTGCCCATTCCTATGTACAGGATGGTATTGCCTAGGTTGTCTTTCAGGGTTTTTATAATTTGGGGTTTGACATTTAAGTCTTTAATCCGTCTTGAGTTGATTTTCGTATATGGTGTAAGGAGAGGGTCTAGTTTCAATATTCTGCATATGACTAGCCAGTTATTTCAGTAACATTTATTCAATAGGGAGAACCCAGAGATTCTTAATGATCATTTGCAGCAGACCACATGCTTCTCCTATACTCTCACTTAGATAAACCCTTTATCTCAATTGAATAAAAGTGATGGTTTAATTAATCATGAATCTATTCTATGGTGTGGATCTATGGTATGGTTTGGAAAATCAATGAATCCAGAAGCTGGCTTTTTGAGAAGATTAACAAAATAGATAGACCACTAGCCAGAATAATAAAGAAGAGAGAGAAGAATTGAATAGACACAATAAAAAATGATAAAGAGGATATCACCAATGATCCCACAGAAATATAAACTACCATCAGAGAATACTATAAACACCACTGTGCAAATGAGCTAGAAAATCTAGAAGAAATTGATAAATTCCTGGACACATATACCCTCCCAAGACTAAACCAGGAAGAAGCCAAATCCCTGAATAGACCAATAACAAGTTCTGAAATTGAAGCAGTAATTAATAGCCTACCAACCAAAAAACAAAACCTAGGACAAGATGGATTCACAGTCGAATTTTACCGGAAGTACAAAGAGGAGCCAGTACCATTCCTTCTGAAACTATTCCAAACAATAGAAAAAGAGAGACTCCTCCCTAATTCATTTTATGAGGCCAGCATCATCCTGATTCAAAAACCTGGCAGAGACATAACAAAAAAGAAAATTTCAGGTCAATATTCCTGATGAACAATGATGCAAAAATCCTCAATAAAATACTGGCAAACTGAATACAGCAGCACATCAAAAAGCCTATCCACCACGACCAAGTCAGCTTCATCCCTGGGATGCAAGGCTGTGTCAACATACACAAATCAATAAACATAATACATCCCATAAACAGAAAAAATGACAAAAACCACATGATTATCTCAGCAGATGCAGAAAAGGCCTTCAATGAAATTCAGCACTACTTCATGCTAAAAACTCTCAATAAACTAGGTATTGATGGAACATATTTCAATATAAAAAGAGCTATTTATGACAAACCTACAGCCAATATCATACTGAAAGAGCAAAGCTGGAAGCATTCCCTTTGAAAACCAGCACAAGACAAGGATGCCCTCCCACCCCTCCTATTCGATATCATATTGGACGTTCTGGCCACAGCAATCAGGCAAGAGAAAGAAATAAATGGTATTCACACAGAAAGAGAGGAAGTCAAATTGTCTCTGTTTGCAGATGACATGACTGTATATTTTGAAAACCCCATCATCTCAGCCCAAAAACTCCTTAAGCTGATAAGCAACTTCAGCAAAGTCTCTGGATACAAAATCAATGTGCAAAAAGTACAAGCATTCCCATGCACTAATAATAGACAAACAGAGAGCCAAATCATGAGTGAACTCCCATTCACAATTGCTAAAAAGAAAATAAAACAACTAGGAATACAGCTTACAAGGTACACGAAGGACCTCTTCAAGGAGAACTACAAACCACTGCTCAAGGAAATAAGAGGACACAAACAAATCGAAAAATATTCCATGCTAATTGATAGGAAGGCTCAATATCGTGAAAATAGCCATACTACCCAAAGTAATTTATAGATTCAATGCTATCCCCATCAAGCTACCATTGACTTTCTTCACAGAATTAGAAAAAACTACTTTAAATTTCATATGGAATCAAAAAAGAGCCCTTAAAGCCAAAACAATCCTAAGCAAAAAGAACAAAGCTGGAGGCCTCACACTACCTGACTTCAAACTATACTACAAGGCTATGGTAACCAAAACAGCATGGTACTGGTACCAAAACAGATATATAGACCAAGGGAACAGAACAGAGGTCTCAGAAATAACACCATATATCTACAACCATCTGATCTTCAACAAACCTGACAAAAACAAGCAATGGGCAAAGCATTCCCCATTTAATAAATGGTGCTGGGGAAACTGGCTAGCCTTATGCAGAAAACTGAAACTGGACCCCTTTTTTCATACCTTATACAAAAATTAAATCAAGATGGATTAAAGACTTAAACGTAAGACCAAAAACCATAAAAAAAAAAAAGAAAACATAAAGAAGACCTAGGAAATACCATTCAGTACATAGGCATGGGCAAAGACTTCATGACTAAAACATCAAAAGCCATTGTAACAAAAGTCAAAATTGACAAATGGGATCAAATTACACTAAAGAGCTTCTGCACAGCAAAAGAAACTATCATCAGAGTGAAAAGGCAACCTACAGAATGGGAGAAAATATTTCAATCTATCCATCTGACAACAGTCTAATACCCAGAATCTACAAAGAACTTAAGCAAATTTACAAGAAAAAGACAACCCCATCAAAAGGTGAGTGAAGCATATGAACAGACACTTCTCAAAAGAAGACATTTATGCGGCCCACAAAATATGAAGAAAAGTTCATCATCACTGGTCATTAGAGAAATGCAAATCAAAACCACAATGAGATACCATCTCACTCCAATTAGAATGAAGATCATTAAAAAATCTGGAAACAACAGATGCTGGTGAGGCTGTGGAGAAATAGGAATGCTTTTACACTGTTGATGGGAGTATAAATTAGTTCCACCATGGTAGAAGACAGTGTGGCAATTCCTCGAGGATCTAGAACCAGAAATACCATTCGACCCAATCCCATTACTGGGTGTATACCCAAAGGATCATGAATCATTCTACTATAAAGACACATGCACACATACGTTTATTGCAGCACTCTTCACAATAGCAAAGACTTGGAACCAACCCAAATGCTTATCAGTGATAGACTGGATAAAGCAAATGTGGCACTTATACACCGTGGAATACGATGCAGCCATAAAAAAGAATGAATTCATGTCCTTTGCAGGGACATGGATGAAGCCGGAAGCCATCATCCTCAGCAAACTAACACAGGAACAGGAAACCGGAAGCCATCATCCTCAGCAAACTAACACAGGAACAGGAAACCAAACACCACATGTTCTCACTCATAAGTGAGAGCTGAACAATGAAAACCCATGGACACACTCACTCGTAAGTGAGAGTTGAACAATGAAAACACATGGACACAGGGAGGAGAACGTCACATACTGGGACCTGTCGGCGGGGGTGGGGGACCAGGGGAGGGAGAGCATTAGGACAAATACCTAATGCATCTGGGCTTAAAACCTAGATGATGGGTTGATAGGTGCAGTCAACCACCATGGAACAAGTATACCTATGTAACACACCCGTACATTCTGCACATGTATTCCAGAACTTAAAGTAAAATAAAATAAATCCGACTCCAGTCAGTAAAACAGAAGTCATGCTATGTATTTGAATAGGAAGTATTTAATGAATTGGTTAAATAATTGTTAAAGGATTGAAAGATCAAAAGGAAAACTGAGGTAATACAGAGGCCATAACTGCAGAGGTATTGACCACCCTTAAGGCTGTGAAACCAACAGAAAAGGCTGTGGTTATTAGATAATACCCACATACTCAGAGGACTCAGGGCTCAGACATTTGAGAAAAATGCACATCCAAGTTGTTTCTGACATTCCAGACTTTGAAAAAGAGTTTCACAGATATGGGATTCCAACTTTTAAGTTAAAGTCACCACAGTAATAATAGTGATAACTCAAAAACTAGGAAGAGGATCATCACAGAGCTGGGGCCACTGAGGAGATAGCACTGCCCAACTGGTAATGCTATTCTCTGAATGTGCATCCTGAAATTGGTCCTAGTAGTGGTAAATTCAGCTAGATATACAACAAACTACTGATGCATGGAGACAGGTCATTACTTGGTGACAGGCTTTTAATATTGCCAGCAATAGCAAGTAAATGGAAGAATCAAGTGATGTCTTCCTATACTGATCTTGTTGGAACCCAAAAGGAAGCTACCTGAATTAAGAAAAATATAATTTTCAGAATTCTACCCTCAGAATTATAAAACATAGTTTATTTTGAAGTAAGAGAAAATAATTATTGACACAGAAGGTATTCTTTTGGTTTTAATATCTTTATTTGAAGCAAGTACAAGCATTTTAACCATATTTGTTTACAAATTGGGAAAGAACACGTAAGAACAAGCACAGAAAGGCATGTAAGGAATTATCAGTAGTGGAGCTACAGGAACTAAGAAGAAATGAATCTAAGTATATTATGTACTATATTTATAAACAAGATATAGGAAGAAGAAAGACATGCTTCAGAAAATTGTAAGTCTCCTTTGAACATATTTAAGGAAAACCTAATATGTGTATATTTGGATTCTCATCTCTGCATGGTAGTATTTTTCATTAAGTGGGAAATTAAACTTGTATTCACATTTTCCTTAAAGCATATTAATTCTCAATTTTTAAAAATTGCTTAAAGGATATAAACATAAAACAGTAAAATATGTCATTACATAAAAAGTCATCAAACATAAACCTAAAAATGAAACTTTGAAGTAATAGAAACGTATTAAGATTACCTTATAACAAGTTTTTCTCTTGTAAAAAGCATTTCTTATTTATAATAAGATGGTATATTGTTACTCACATACAATAAGCTATCCAATTTAAGCAAGCATAATGGAGAGAGTAGAACAATTTTTATTTCTCACTTAGGCATCTCACTGTGTTTAGTGTAAAGGGCCATTAAAAATATGCTGTTCCTGGTGGTATACTGTTACATAAACAGTAGTGAAATTATTCATCTACAGAAATAAAAAAGGATTACATGCAGTTTTGCAAAAGTGAAGCATTATATATCACCATGTCCTCAGGATTTAAGACTAAATCAGAAATAGAATAGTTCAGCAAAGGGTTTAAGAAGGATAAATATGATGGGAAGTGAGGTAGAGCTAAGAGTTTAGAGCACAGCCAGGCACAGTGGCTCACGCTTGTAATCCCAGCACTTTGGGAGGCCAAGGCAGATGGATCACCTGAGGTCAGCAGATTGAGACCATCCTGGTCAACATGGTGAAACCCCATCCCTACTAAAAATACAAAAATTAGCTGGGTGTGGTGGCACATACCTGTAATCCCAGCTATGTGGGAGGCTGAGGCAGGAGAGTCACTTGAACCAGGGAGTTGGGGGTTGCAGTGAGCCGAGCTTGCGTCACTGCACTCCAGCCTGGCGACAGAGCAAGACTCCATCTCAAAAAAAAAAAAAAAGAGTTTAAAGCCCAAACTGCAAACAATCATGCACACATACTGAAACTTTCGAATTCTCAAGTCCTCAAATAAGTGCACCAGTTTTTGTGAGGTGATTTTGAGCCATTAGAATGGATGGATGAAAGTTGTCTGAATGCAAAGCAAATTTTCTGAAAACAAGCCTTGAAGGGCTAATAAATCCTCCTGAATAAGTCTTCCTGAATAAGTCCTCCTAGACATATTGGGAGATAACCTTATTTTAAAGAATTAGCTCTTCAGTGAATTACCTGATTCATGAATAAGTTTATCTGATTCTGAGAAGTCAGAAAACAGGAGAAAGCAAATGCCTTTACAATAGAAATTAATCTTTAAACTCCTGAGATGGTCTTAAGGTTTTGTATCAGTCAGCGTTCTCTAGAGAAACAGAGCAGTATAAAATTATATAATAACAATTATATATTGTATATACTATATATATAAAGAGAGGGAGAAGCAGACAGACAGAAACAGAGAGAGGCGAAGAGATTTTTATGTAATTAGGTCAAGAGATTTTGGGGCTAGCAAGTCTAAAGTCCATAGGGTTGTAGACTCAGGCATGAGCTGGTGTTGCCATCTTTGCACAAACTTTCTTCTCTGGGAAACTTTTTTTTTCTGTTAAGGCCTTTTAGTTTGGATTAGGTCCACCCACATTATCAAGAGTAATCTCCTTTACTTAAAATCAATAATTGCAGATGTTAACCATGCCTACCAAATACCTTCACAGCAACACCTGGATTAGTAGTGTTTGATTAAATAACTCAGCATTATACTTTAGCCAAGTTTATACATAAAACTAATAATTATTGGTTTTAATATCATATTTTTTAATTGTGGCAATAGTGATCATTCTAGAAATAGGAGTGTTGACAAACTAGTGAGGGGATGGGTTCAGTTCCCCTTTAACAGGTAGAAAAGATAACAGATTCAACAGAAGTGAGACTCTTATTTTTAACCTGATTTTGATGAGGGTAGCCTTTAACAGTTGTCAAAATGTTGGCTTCTTGTGGTAAGATATTCCAGGGACTAACTAACTCATAGTTAGTGCTTTTCTGCTAATTAGGATTCTGCAGAGGACTTGGTTTAGATCCTAATGAAGAGACTGTAATAAACCAGTGCCACCTAAAGCTGGCTGGATCCTGATTATTTAGATTTAGGGTCCTGGTACAATGCCTGAGTTATAGGCTCTCCATTTTAATCAAAGGAATGCTGGTTGAGTATTACCTTCCAGCCACTGACTAAGAATCTGATTGGGTAGTTAACCTCCATTAATCCTAGAAAGTTCAATCACCGATCAGCTTCTACATCTGGGGACATGTATACTCATCCCTGGAAAATCTGTGCTCTGACTTTCCCTAACTTCATATGCAAGGCTCAAACTTGTCGAATATCTATAGTGGATTAGATGCTGGCATAAGTGACTAATACATGAATGAGTCACAGTTCTTACCCTTTTTGTGTTTAAAGTCTTCAGAGGGAATTGAATATAAGCAAACTAACAATTACCTATTTATACTTTAAGTGCCATAAAATGACATGTCAAGCGTATTATGAAATCATAGCATAGAAGGCAAAATGAGGTGGTAGGGAGAAGGCTATCTCAAATGATATCCTTGACAATGTAGGTGAAATAAATATTTTAAAATATGCATATTTGTCTCTGCCCCCAGTCCCTAGCACAGAGTTCTTAATACCCTTGTGGATATGAATGCTAATAGGATCTTATGTTTTAATATTTGATCTCTACCCTGATTCTTGGCACTGAGTTTCTAAGACCTTTGTAATTTCCTGGGTGATAGGAGCATCTTTTGTTCTAATGAGGCCATTTTTGGTGGGCTCCTGGATGGAAGCCGGGCACCAGAAAGACCACTCCAATTATTAGAAGCTCATAGATTTAGCCTCAACCCTCAATCTTTGGAGAGGGGCTGGAAATTAAATTAATAATCAATCATGCCTACATGATGAAGCCTCCATTAAAATCTCTAAACTATGGGATTCAGAGTGCTTCTGGATTGGCAACCACATCTGCATGGCTGGAGGTTGGCACCTCCAACTCCAGGGGGACAGAAGCTTTTGTGCTCAGGACCCTTCCAGACCTCCTCCTACGTATTTATTCACCTGGCTGTTCCTTTTTATCCTTTTAAATAACTTTTGTAATAAAGAGGTGAATGTAAGTAAAATATTTCCCTGAGTTCTGTGAGCTACTCTAGCAAATTAATCTAACCTAGGAGGGGTTGTGGGGACCCAAATTTGTAGCTGGTTCATCAGAATTTCAGTAGGCCAGGACTTGGAACCAGGATCTGAACTGAGGGGCCATCTTTTGGGACTGAGCACTTAGCCTTTGGGATCTGATGCTATCTCTAGGTAGATGGTATCTAAATTAAATGGAACTCAAGGACACCCAGCTGATGTCTCCTGGAAAATCTGCTGGAGAATTGCTTGAAATGTGAGAGATACTCCTAGACATCAGGGTCACAGAAGTGTTCTGTATTGAGTGTTGAGTGAGAGTAGAGGAAAAACACTTGAGTTTTTCCTACATACTCAAAATTTGGTATCTGAACATTGACATATAAAAAGAAATTTATTAGGTGGAAAAGTCAGAAATATTAATCACAGTAGCAAATGTCATGCACGTCCATGTGAAGAGACCACCAAACATGCTTTGTGTGAGCAACAAAGCTGTTTATTTCATGTGGGTGCAGGCAAGCTGAGTCCGAAAAATGAGTCAGCGAAGGGAGATAGGGGTGGGGCTGTTTTATAGGATTTGGATGGGTAGTGGAAAATTACAGTCAAAGGGGATTTTTCTCTGCAGGCAGGGGCAGGGGTCACAAGGTGCTCAGTGGGGGAGCTTCTGAGCCAGGAGAAGAAATTTCACAAGGTTAATCGCTCAGTTAAGGTGGGGATAACTAAAAAGGAGTGCATAAAAAAATGTTGTCCAAGTTGGCATCAGAGCTGGAGAGTTTTAAGAGGTTTAGAAGCCTGGCTGTCAATACCTACAACAGTTATGGAGGCAAAGGAAACAGGCCTTTGAAAAGAAGGTAATGTGGAGTTGGTAGCCTCCATATTGATTAAGAAGGGGACCTACTTACCCTCTACTGTAAGAGTTACCCAAAGCGTCTGTGATGGTCCAGGAGGCTTCTGAGATGACCAGGCAGCATCAGTCTTCAGCCACTGAGCCGAGAAGATCTGGGAAGGAGTCAGTCAGAGAGGCTTGGGCCAGAGTTCCAGGGGCTCTGGGAGTGGCTGCCAGGTGAGTTGGACAGTCCGATTTCCAGTGGGGTCCTGCACAGATGGGACTCGGCTTAGGAGGAATCCCAGGCTGCGGACATTCCTTGGTTCAGTGGCCAGATTTCAGGCACTTGAAGCAAGATGCTGGGGGAGGAAGTCCAGAAGGAATGCCTGACCGCTGTGGCTTAGGCATTTTGAAGTTCTTGTGTGCTGGAGATGTTGCTGGGGTTTCTCTCACAGCAGAGGCAAGTAATTGCGACTCCTCTCTATTATTGTACACCTTGAAGGCGAGGTTAATTAAGTCCTGTTGTGGGGTTTCAGGGCTGGAATCTAATTTTTGGAGCTTTATTTAATGTCGGGAGCAGATTGAGTAATAAAATGCATATTGAGAATAAGATGGCTTTCTTACCTTTCAGGATCTAGGGTTGTAAAGTTTCTCAGCGTTGCTGCCAAATGAGCCATGAACTGGGCTGGGTTTTTATATTTGATGAAAAAGAGCCTAAACACTAACTGATTTGGGAGAGGTCGGATAAAGAAAAAGGAGCGTTAAACTTGACTATGCCTTTAGCTCCAGCCACCTCTTCAAGAGGAAATTGTTAGGCAGCTGGGGGAGGGCTAATCGCGAAATGAAACTGTAAGCCGGACCGAAGACCCGAGGTTGTAGGTGGATCTTTCTCACAGAGCAAAGAACAGGAGGACAGGGGATTGATCTCCCAAAGGAGGTCCCCCAATCTGAGTCACGGCACCGAATGTCACATGGGTCCATGTGAAGAGACCACCAAACCGGCTTTGTGTGAGCAACAAGGCTATTTATTTCACCTGGGTGCAGGCGGCTGAGTCTGAAAAGAGAGTCAGCAAAGGGGAGTGGGATTATCATTAGTTCTTATAGGTTTGGAATAGGTGTACAAAGTACATTTTCAAGGGCGGGGAGAATATTACAAAGTACCTTCTTAAGGGTGGGGGAGAATATTACAAAGTACCTTCTTAAGGATGGGGAATAATATATCCTATCACTTAGGGTGGGGCAGGAACAAATCACAATGGTGGAATGTCATCAGTTAAGGCTATTTTTACTTCTTTTGTGGATCTTCAGTTGCTTCAGGCTATCTGGACTTGCAGGTCACAGGGGATATGATGACTTAGCTTGGGGTCAGAGGGCTGACAGCAAACGTTTGTGGAATGTTTACTTAGTCTCAAACAGAGTGTACATGTTTTTTAGATATCATCTCATTAACTCCAGGGGAATAGGTGATTTTATTATCCCACTTTTATAGGTAAGGAAGTGGAAGATTAGGGAGACTGAGTGGTGGGCTCCACTTTTCAACCCAGACTGTCAGGATCCTGAGCACCTGCTCTTGTTGCCTGTGGGCTCTACTTTCTTTATAAGCATGTCCTTAATAAGACAAAGGATAGCTTTTAGTATAATATAAGGGGACAGCTCGTGCAAATGCAGAGAAATGCGGAGAAAGGACACATATGTGGGAGTCTGTCCCACAGACCCTGACCCAAGAGTGGATGAATAACGTACACTTACACAGATATTATGCCTGTCAGTCTGGCTGAGCATCCAGGCCACTTACAGATTCCAAGGACAGTGCTGTAAAGCTTAGCAGCCATGGCCTTGACTCCTGGGCCCTGCTGGCATTTATTCAGCACACATTAAATGACAAAAGGTCTCAAGTAAACACCACTAGAAGGTAATTACCATTGCCAACCCCCCTGAGTAGAAAGCAATCATGTACCTACAGATGGTCAAAGGTTAGTCTTAGGACAACATGAGTAAACAAGCTAGTTAGATAGACTCCTCTACATTCCTATGTTAATTACCCTTGTTATAGCTCAAAGAGGATTAAGCTGCCTTCAGCCATAACTCTATCCTGAGGCTTTTGCAAAAACCTTCCAGCCTTCCAAGAAGGTTTTTGTTTAGTGTACAATTTCTCCCACCATCCTGACTGAACCCCTACACACCTGTGTAACAACAAATGCACTGGAATGACAGGAAGGGGCTAGATGACGCACAACATCAAATGGAATCCTGATTATGTCCAGAATGCAGTGGAGGGCATAGAGGGTTTAGAGCAGTGGTGTGGCATTGTCAGACATGCTTGAAAAGCTGACTGTGGCAGTCATGTGAATACATGAGTGTAGGCCAATGAGACAAGTGACTGGGAGACAGAATGGAATTACGTAAAATCAGATAAGAAATAAAGAGGCATGAAAAATGCAGGAGTGGTAAAATGCAGAGGTCAGGCAACAAATAAAGGACCACTTAGAATGTAGTCTTCACACTATTCTCAGTGAAGCAACTCAGGAATGGAAAACCAAATACGTATGTTCTCACTTATAAGTGGGAGTTAGCTATGGGTACACAAAGGGATACAGAGTGATATAATAGACTGGAGATTCAGAAGGTGCAGGGTGGGAGGTTGAGGGATAAAAAAAACTACATATTGGGTATAGCTTACAATTCTCAGGTCACAGGTGCACTAAAATGTCAGACTTCACCACTATGCAATTCATTCATGTAACCAAAAACCACATACTCCAAAGGCATTGAAATAAAAAAATATATATTTTACAAAAACAGAATCTAGGCTTTATAGAACTTCTTGACTGACTGGGTGCAGAGGGTAATTCTGAGGTGGTTTCTTTCTAGATTTCTGGAGTGGCCAACTGGATGAGTGATTGTAATATTTCTTGAGATAGGGAATACAAGTGGAGGAGAAGCAGGTTTGTTAAGGAAGATAATGAGTTAAGTTTTCTTGAGTCAGTTAAACTGGATGAGCCTCTAGGCCTGTGCTTTCCAATATGGCATTCCCTAGCCAGATGTGGTTATTTAAACTTAAAATGATTTAAAAGCGAATAAAATTAAAACTTTAAGACCTCAGTTTCACTAGCCAAACTTCAAGTCCTCCACGGCAACATCTCCCTCGCGTTGATCATTGTGTTGGACAGCGTAGATTACCACACATTTATGTCACAACTGGAGGTTCTATTGCATAGCACTCCTCTAAGTCATGCAAGTAAAGTTACTCACCAGAAACTTGAATACATTGCTCTAAGATTCAGAGAGCAGTGAAATGAAATGAGTAGGAAGTATTGAGTTTCTGATCTTTGGAAATACTTCCTTGGTGAAGATGTTGGAAAGGATGTTTAATGGTCACGTAAGTGTTTACATTGGATTCACAGGCATTGCTGAGCATGTTCCAAGGGCTGTATACTGTGTTAGCTAAATATATATAATTACCATTGAATTTGATAATGATGTTGATATATGGCAGAATTGCATGAAAAAGGAGTCACTTTTTAAACATTAAAGTTATTTTGTTACTTTGCCCTAAAAATTCAAAGCAAAAGCCATCAAAAAATTACAAAAACATCCTCACTATTTTAAATATATGTAGCATTATAGGAGTAGGTAGTGTGCATATATTATTTTACATTTAAATATCTTTAGCACGTATTTTTGTCTCAGCTTCAGTTTGGTCTAGGTAGAAAAATAATTCATTTCTGATTTCGTGAACGGTTGAATTATGAGTCAGTTATTTTCTTAAATCTTATGCTTTTTAAACTATAATTTGCATTCCATAAAATACTCCCATTTATAAGGTACAATTCAATGATTTTTTAAAAAATTTGAAGAGCTCTGTTAGTTTCACCACAATTCCATTTTAGAACATTTCTATCATCCCAAAAAGATCCTTAATACCTTTTTGCATTCAATGTCCATTGTCAGCATTGGCCCCGGATAACCACTGTTTACGTTTTGTCTCTACAGATGCCTCTTTTTATGGATGTTCTATATGCATGTCCTCTTAAAATAAGTGCTCTTTTGCATCTGGCTTCAATCAGTTACAGCAGCTTTTTTTGAGATTGATCTGTATTGTTCTTCTATAAGCCTTTTATTGTTATTGCTGAGTAGCATTCTACCTTATAGATACATCACACTTTATGCATTCATCAATTGATGGCCATTTGCATTACTTCCACTTTTAGGCTATTTGGAATAATGTAGTTGTGAACATTCATGTAGAAATCTTCATGAAAACGTAAGATTTCATTTCTCTTAGAGTGATATCGAGAGGAAAATTGCTGAGTAATATGGTAAGTTAATATTTAAATTTTTAAGAGACTACCAAAATGGCTGCACTATTTTACATTTTGACAAGACGTTTCCAGTTTTTCCACGTCATCTTCAACACAGATGTCTTTTTATTTTAACCATTATTGTCCATGTGAAGCAGTATCTCATTGTGATTTTAATACTCACTTTTTTCTAAAGACTAATGTAACTTTAAGTACTTTTTCATAGGTGTATTGGCTATTTGTTTCTCTTTGATAAGATGTTGATTTACGTCTTTTGCCCACTGTAGTACTCATTTGACTGAGTGAGAACACTGGAGGTGGACAGGTACAGGCTGAAGGCTAAGTCCCTTCATCTCTATCCTCATTACGCACAAGCCCAGCTTCTAGGCTAAAATGTTCAGTCAGCTGTCCTGTTTGAGGACGTGGTATAGACCCCCTGCTCTGTTCTGACCCTGTCTTCATGCTAGACTCCCAGAGTCCAAGCTCTCTTGTCTTGAAGCAATTGATTATTCCCAGCATTTGCCTTTACAGCCCCTATCAGTCCTCTGACTGACAGGGTTCACAAAGGTGAACAAAATACAAGATCCCTAAACTCACAGAGCTTATAGGATAGACTGGAGACAGAAGTAATAGAATATTCATAATACTAAATGTACATTTGTTACTGTTATGAGTGGGTTAAAGGAGAGAAGCACAGTATTAAGGGATTTCACATAGGCTGGGGGAGTCAGGGAAGACTCACAATCGATCTGGATGCAGGTTTAGCTTCAAACATGTCAGCTGGGTGCATGTTAGTGTCTCACAGTAAATGTAAAAAGTCTGTTGCTACCAGCTCTTGTCTTCCTCTGGTAGCTGACAATGCAAATCATGCAGAAAGGAAGGAAGGACACATGACCTTGGGCACAACTGCAACCGACTCTTAGCCAGCAGCTCATCTTTTTCTTCTTGAATGCAGCTGCTGTGTGTGTGTGTGTGTGTGTGTGTGTGTCAGGGGTGGTGGCGGTGGGGGCGGTGTTATTATAAGTATTGCTGCTGGGGAATGTATTGTCCACACAAATGTTTTCTTTAATAGGCATATTTCCTGCTTTTTCAGCACATAATGATGGATGTGGACCATAGTATCTTGAGAACATTTCCTGGGAGAATTTAGTAGTTGCATGAATTGAATGTGGAAACATAATGAAGCAGGCTTTGTTAGAACTTCATGCTATTACGTATACTTTACATTTTTCATAATGGGAGGGTGGAAAATGAAACCCGTTTCAGTGGAAATCTGATACTTATGGTAGCACAATTCCAAACTAATAGTAAAGTAAAACTAAAATTGTTTCCTCTGTGGTTTTTTTTTTTTTTTTTTTTTTTTTTTTGAGACGGAGTCTCGCTTTGTCACCCAGGCTGGAGTGCAGTGGCGCAATCTCGGCTCACTGCAAGCTCCGCCTCCCAGGTTCACGCCATTCTCCTGCCTCAGCCTCCCGAGTAGCTGGGACTATAGGCGCCCGCCACCACGCCCGGCTAATTTTTTGTATTTTTTAGTAGAGACGGGGTTTCACCGTGTTAGCCAGGATGGTCTCGATCTCTTGACCTCGTGATCCGCCCGCCTCGGCCTCCCAAAGTGCTGGGATTACAGGCGTGAGCCACCGCGCCCGGCCTGTTTCCTCTGTTTTAAAGTTTGTTCTACAGATAAATGTGACTGCCAGTTTATAAATAGCTAATTTAACAAATAAAGTATCTTCGCTGAACGACTTGCATTCTTTTTTTATCCTTTTGTATTCTTTTAAATTTATCCTATTTTTCCACCAGAAGCAAATATAATGTAAATGTCAATGACTTCAGTGCATGCCTTTGCATAGTCAGTTCTTAATCCCCTGCAAGTGTCCCTGATGTATTTTTTATATGAACATCTCCTCTTCTTCTGGAAGAGAAGTAATTCTATTACTGGAAATAGGGTAATTCTACTGTAATTATAACAGAGTTTTTGTTCTGTTCTCAGGCCATGATAAATATTATGTGTTAATTAGCCCATTTTCCCTCCACTTTCCTCAAATATAATATACCATAATATTTTTCATATATGAAACATTCAGCATGACACTAATAAAGAAGCCAACTGAAAATAATCACATTTCAGGAAATCAACCTAGTATCCGGCAAAAATAAACAAAGATTCACCATTTAAAACAAAGAGTCCCATAAATATTAAAAAACAAAATTGACCTGAGATAAAACCATTGACCCCTCTTCAGAGATATGAAAATCTGAACTTGCAAAAATAATTCAACAAGGTTTTGAGAGTCATGGTTATTCACAGAATCAAAGACTGCAGGGTTCCTTCAAAGATTGAGTTATCACAGTGCATTTTAAATAGAATTCAGTTTTCAAAATCTAAATCACCCCCAACTTTGCAGGAATGTAGCTATTACTCTCATATAAAGCAAAACCCAAATGACATTAAAATCTGTAGCCTAGTAGGGTAGCTTCCACATGAGAGGAAGTCCCATAAATTTTAAGCATTATTTTTAATCATGGGCTATTTGAGTGCGAAGTTAATGTCTAGCACCAGCAATGTTCCCTCTAATAATCTCTCTGGCAGCCAGCCTTTTAGAGCTGTGGTTCTTCTTCTAATGTCCCCAGACAAAGAGAGTATTCATGAAGAGAGCAACTACATTTAAGAAAGATAATAGTGCAATAAAAGGATTTGTTTCTTATCTGGCATCCCCTTTATTCCTCCAGGAGTTTGCTGTTTAAAGCTACTTGAGTTTCATTCCTTTTTGTTCTTTGTTTGTCATTTGTTTGTCTCAGACATTTGCTTGTCATTTGTTTGTCTCTATCTTTTCCTGAAAATGATGAAAGATATTGCTCATCAAAGGTTGTGTCATTAAAATAGGGTTGTTATACCCGAGGAAAGACTTCTTGATGCCGTTATCCCAGGGAGATGTGGAGAAATAAGTCAAGGTGAGTGAGGCACTATTGCCACCTAACCTGCTACAGCTTTCAAAGTGTGAAACTATCCTATTTATCTGACAGTTCATATTTAAACTTAATTTATTTGAATGCATGCCCAATTCTGTAGAAGTAAAGTCATTAATGTGGTAATATGTCAATTTTAATCTGTTAAAAAAGTTAGAAATAGTCCGGGCGTGGTGGCTCATGCAAGTAATCCCAGCACTTTGGGAGGCCGAGGCGGGTGGATCACAAGGTTAGGAGATCGAGACCATGCTGGCCAAGGTGGTAAAACCCCATTTCTACTAAAATACAAAAAAAGTTAGCCGGGCGTGGTGACACATGCCTGTAGTCCCAGCTACTCCGGAGGCTGAAGCAGGGGAATTGCTTGGGCCCGGCAGGCGGAGGTTGCAGTGAGCCGAGATGGTGCCACTGCACTCCAGCCTGACAGTGGGGTGAGACTCCATCTCAAAAAAAAAAAAAAAAAAGTTAGAAATACTACAGCATAGTATTGAAGTATTTTTATTAGGAAATATGTGTATAGATAGATGTTACAGGAACTCATCTACACAAAAATGTCTATGGATGTTATTTTTAGGTGGAGGAACTGTGCATGATTTTATGTTCATTTTCAAGTTGATCTTTATGTTCAGATTTTCTCCCCAAAAGTTTATACTCAATATTCAATAAAACAAAAGAAGAAAAATATTATTTAGAAGCTTGTCTCCTTATGATGTTATTTTTTCCTGAGTTGGTAGTTTCTGAGATTAATGATCACTATTGTGAATTTATATATTAAAGTTAGGGTTTTAGAATTTTCCCGTCTTACCACTGAGAGCAAATTAGCTGAGTTAATCAGGTTTTGAATTAAAATGTGATAGGATGGAGAATTTGTAAACGCTCTCAAGAACGACCTACCCAGACAAGGACATGTACCCATCTACAGACTGGCCAAATTGAGAGAAAACAGACAGTCTCATCTTTTGAAAGGAGATGCAGCAGAACTTTTTCCTTCATTCCTGTTGGTTCATAGCAAAGTCTTGTACTCATCGCAGAAATTGTACTTCTTTCTGCCTTTCCTCATTCAAATGTGGCCCAGACATATGGAGTTAATGTGACATCCTAAACAATTGTCTCCCCGCAGAAAAGTCTCCTATCCTGGGAGGAGACAGTTTGGCTTGAAGGCACTGAAGTAAATGAGGAACTATTTTCCACTGGCCAGTCTAGGAGCCTGAGGGTGAGTCATTATTTAGATTAAACCTTACTGAGAGTCATTACCTAGATCAAATCACATAGGGTTCCTAAGACTATTAAAATGTCATTATTAAACATATAGAAGAACATCAACTGAAATCACTTTGTAAAGGCAAAAACCGGGACCTTAATGCCCCCTCATTTTCTTACACCAATCTCCTTTTCTTGCTGCTATATTTTAAATCTTCTATTTTTTTTCAGCTTTATGTAGGTGCAGTTGACAAATAAAAATTGTATATATTCAAGGAGTACAATGGGATGATTTGGGATACTTATACATTATAAAATGATCATCACAATCAAATTAGTTAATACATCCATTACCGCAATTACCATGTTATGTATGTGTGTAGTGGTAAGAACACTTAAAATCCATTCTCTTGACAAATTTCAAGTAAACAAAAGTTTTATTAACTACAATCACCATGCTATAAGCTCCCTGCATCATAACTCATCTTATTATTAAAAGTTTGTAATCTTTGACCTACACGTCCCTATTCCTCCTTCCTTCTAGTTCCTAGTAACCATCATTCTACTTTCTGCTTCTATGACTTTTTTAGATTCCATATGTAAGTGAGACATACAGTTTTTGCCTCTTCTGCTTTCAGCTTGTACTGTGCACAGCCCTGTCTTATACTTAACCTTTACTTTGGTCAGTCCTTCTATTTGAGGTGTTCTCTCTTCCACTTTTGCCTATCAAAATCCTTCCCCAGTTCACATGTTCCCTTTTCAGGGAGCTTCACTCAGACGGAGGCTTTGCTTCATCACCTCATAGCATCTCGGCAATTTGAAGGTGACCGTCCTGCCTTCCTTAGATTCACACCCTTAGGAGCCCAGACCTGTGAGACAGCAACAGGCATATGGTGGGTTCTTCATACAAATTAATTGCAAGAAAAAAACCAATAATGAAATCCTGTACTTCATGGTCTGTATGTTTCATAAGACTTAGACCTAGTATTTATCATTTTGTTCCAGGGACGTTCATTTTTCTCTTCTGTTGGACGGTAAGGAACATGAAGCCAGGAACTGTGTCAAGGACATCCTGGTACTCTTCCCCTTCTTCCCATGAGACCCGAACACAGTGTCTTTCCCTGAGTAGGTAATCAGTAAAAATTATTTAACTCAGACAGTGCATAAGTGAATAAATGAATTCCCATACTACATGGTTCAACCACCCATATGGTTAAAATCCCAAATACCCTTGTATAGTTTGAGGGTCTTTCTCTTCATATTGAACCAGCAGATGTGTAACAGTGTACATGAACTGCAATATTGCTTGACTCCACACCAGATTTCCAAGTGTAAACATCACTATTCCTTTATATTTGTCTTCCAAATCATACGCAACTTCTTTTGTGAGTAATCCTAACAGAGCCTACAGGGAGGGAATTCTGAGAAACATAGTTTCATTTTAGCTTAATTGCCACAATGCAAAACTCCTGACAAGACCATATTGTGGTGTTTGGTTATCATGGAGGAGATGTATTATAGGTACAGTCTTTGTTTTGTCTTGCTTTACTGATGTAAATTTTGATAATTAGACTACAGGTGAATCTCAAAAACAGTAACTAATTTGTTAAATGCATTAGTAACCAGTATACAGACAAAGCAAAAAACCCTCTCTTACCTTATTTCATTTGGGTCCAGAAGAAAATTTCACTGTCATGGCCAGTATTTAAATATTAGACATTTTACTATAAAAAAGTAGTAGAAAATTTCAAAGGAAATGTTATCTGATACAGAAACTCTACCATCAATCACTGAATGAATTTACAGATCCCTCCCCTGTTTCAATGGTCTCATTTCACTTGGTGATACTTAGACTTGCAGATAGATCTTACTGCACTCTGAACTATGATTTGAGACATCACAACCAGGTCAGCTTGGGAGAGTCTTCCCACATCTCACCTGGTAAACCCAGAAGGAGTGCTCAACTATTTGGCAGAGCCAGGATTTCTGAGACCAACATGGACATGAACATCTGAAATTTGGGAACATCTAAAAATGTGTTTGTGGTTTTTGTCTCCTTTATTCTCTTTACTTCTCCTGTTTTTAATCCTCATTCCTTATCTAGTTATCATTTTTCTGTATTGTCTCACCTACTTTTCTGTTTTTTCTTCATTCTCCCACCACTGTTAATCTCCCAGCCAATCTAAGCTTGTATACTACAAGTTCTGTTATTTATACCTCCTTTTATTTGTATTTTTTTGTTTTTGTTTTGTTTTTGTTTTTTTTGAGACAGGGTCTCCCCCTGTCACCCAGTCTGGAGTGCAGTGGGGCAATCTCAGCTCACTCTCATTGCCTCATTGCAGATTCAAATTCCCAGGCTCAAGTGATCCTCCCACCTCAACCTCCTGAGTAGCTGGGACTATAGGTACATGCCACCAAGTCCAGCTAATTTTGTTCATTTTGTGTTATTTGTTACCCAGACTGGTCTGAAACTCCTGGGTTCAAGGGATCTTCCTGCCTTTACCTCCCACAAATGGTGAGATTACAAGCATGAGCTATACCATGCCTGGCCTATTACTCCTATCTAAATATCCCTCCATCCTTGACTCTATTTCTTATATTCTCCCCATCCTTTGAAGCTCCACTCTGTATTCACTTCCCCAGGAATTTTCCTCTAAGTTCTCTAGTGGGCACTACCTCTAAGTTCTGTGGAAGGATCTCTCCCTCTGCAGAAGTCCTAACCTCTGAGAATCAGTACCTACCTTTTGCCACTCAGTACCCACTGTCTTGAGTTGTTTTACAAATGTCCCTGCACAGTATTGTCCGTAAACCACATATACAAGGAATTCCATTAGCTCAATAACAGCATGCTGACACATCAAAAATTATTAATGAAAATGCATGCTCTTTTCAAGGCCCCGTTAATGTCCCTCTTCCATTTACTTCTTGCACTTCCCTTATTTTTTCTGTCATCACCTGATTTTCATTTACTTTTTCATGACCCTTCAGTTTCCCGTAGTATGAAGCTGTGAGATCTGCTCAGGCTGGAGAATAATTTGTTTTATACTAGGAGCTAGACCATGTATAAGGACACAACTGTGATATGGTAAAGTATATTCTGTAATATGCTGACCCAGAACTCACAATTACCATATCAAACCCTCCTCCTCCACAGTGATAAATGGACACATGACTGAAATTTGGTCAATTAAAATTATTATTAGGACTTTTGTACATGTTGCAAAGAAAGAAACATTACATTTACAGAGGGCTTACATTTATAAGAAAGTCATCGTAGAGGTTCTAGGCTTCTCTGTGGAGAATGCCTGTCAGAGAAAACAGAATTAAGATACAGAGAAAGCTTTTTGGCGATATCTTGTGCAAATTTGAATCCAGCCATACCTGAATAAGGTACTCACGGTGTTAGTGGTGGAAGTTATTCACTTTACCTGTGGTGAATCTGTACAGGTCTGCAGCAACCTCAATTCTTGCCTCCTCAGAAAAAAGAATTCTACTGAGGGGCATAAGGTAGAAAAAGAGACTAGGCCGGGTGTGATGGCTTACATTTGTAATCCCAGCACTTTGGGAGGCCAAGGCGGGTGGATCACAAGGTCAAGAGATTGAGACCATCCTGGCCAACATGGTGAAATGCTGTCTCTACTAAAAATACAAAAATTAGCTGGGAGTGGTGGTGGCGCACCTGTAGTCCCAGCTACTTGGGAGGCTGAGGCAGGAGAATCACTTGAACCTGGGAGGCAGAGTGAGCCAAGATTGTGCCCGTGCCCTCCAGCCAGGCAACAGAATGAGGCTCCATCTAAAAAAAAAAAAAAAAAAAAAAAAAAACAAAAAAAAACACTGAGGCATGTGTCAGAGCAGAGCAGGAGTGGACATTTATTAGAAAGCTTTAGAGAAGGAATGAAAGAAAGGAAAGAACACTTGGAAGAGGCCCAAGTAGGCATCTTGGAAATTAAGTGCCCCATTTGACCTTGAACCTAGGATTTTATATGTGACTGACTTCCACTGTTTTGTACTTTTCCCTTGATTCTTCCTTTAGGGTGAGCCACCCACATGTGCGGTGGCCTACTAGTGCCTGGGAGGTGAGCCTGCAGAGTGTGCTTACTGGAGTTGTACGCATGCTCACCTGAGGCATTCTTCCCTTTTCCGGTGGAATGCTCCTGGAAAGTTATACTCCACTATTTTGCCTCTTAATGCACAAGCTTGAGGCCACTCACCCAATTCCTGATAGCTGCCAATTACCTATTTCATGTGTGTTTATCTATTGGGGAACTGCTTTATGTTGGCGCTAGCTGCAACTAATTATTATTTTAGAGAGGCAGTGTGACAACCACCTGTCCATCACCTGACATTCCTAGTACCCACTACACCCTAGGGGGAGCCCTGCTCAAGCCTGACTAGTTACCTGATGTAACAAACAGCTTTCAGTTATGTGAGCACATAAATCTCCCTTTTCCAGTTAGTATATCAGTTTCTGATTGCCGCTGTAACAAATTACCAAGAACTTAGTGGCTCAAAACAACACCAATTTACTTTTTTTAATTTTTTATTTTATTTTTATTTATTTATTTATTTATTTTGAGACAGAATCTTTGTTATTCACCCAGGCTGGAGTGCAGTGGCATGGTCTCAGCTCATTGCAACCTTCGCCTCCCAGGTTCAAGCGATTCTACTGCCTCAGCCTCCTGAGTAGCTGGGACTACAGGTGCCTACCACTGCGCCCGGCTAATTTTGGTATTTTTAGTAGAGATGGGGTTTCTCCATGTTGGCCAGGCTGGTCTCGAACTCCTGACCTCAAGTAATTCGCCCACTTTGGCCTCCCAAAATGCTGACATTACAGGCATGAGCCACTGCGCCCAGCCCCAGTTTACTTTCTATAGCTCTGGCGATCAGAAGTCTGATTTTGCCCAGCTAAAGTCAAGCTGTTGGCAGAGTTGGTTCCTTGTGGGGGCTCTTGAAAAAATCTGTTTCTTTGTGAAGGAAATCAAACTATTTTCCCCAAATATATTTCTTTCACATATTTTAAAATGGCTATTGCAGTACCAGCAGAATGAGGTGGCCCTGCGAAGCTGCCTTTGGTAGAGGAAAATTTGCGTCTATAGAGAATTTTCATTAATGCATCCACGCCTCATTTTCTAGGCACTTCCTGAATCTAGGAGAGTTGAACTGTGAGTCTGACACCTTTAAAGATCTGAAATAAATATTTAGCATTTATTCTGTCTGAGGGCTGCTACTTGTGAGGCTTCGCCTACATAATAAGACCCTCTCTGCTAGCCAAGCCTCTTCCTTTCTCCTTCCCATAACTTGTCTTGCCACTAAAACTGATTTACCAGTGTAACCTGTTTTCAGCCATGCTCTGAGCCAACATCCTTTCTGTACTACTTTAAGATGGTATATAAGATTCTGTGCCTCATTGGGAGGTTGGGTCATCATTCTCAAGGCTCCTGTGTATACATATTAAATAAATGTACATGTCTTTTCTTCTGTTAATCAATCTGCCTCAAGTCAGTGATTTTTCAGTGAACCTTTAGTGGGGAAGGGTCTTGGTCCCCTACATTTGCTTTTCTCTGCTTCTGGAGATTGCCCACATTTATTTCATCATGGCCCCTTCTTAAAGCCATCAGTGTAAGGTTTTTTCTTGTTCTGTCTCTGGCCTTTGTGTCTCCTTATAAAGACCTTAAGATTGCTTTGGGCCTCTTGGTTAATCCAGAATAATCTCCTCATGTCATGATCCTTCAATTAATCATATTTGCAACGTACCTTTTACCACATAAGATAACATGTTTGTAGGAATTAAGACATGGGCATCTTTGGTAGGGCTCACAGCATTATTCAGCCTACCACACAAATCCTATCAGTGTGATTTGGATTTCTATCACTTGAACCCTAAAGAGTTGTTCTGAACCCTTTATCCTCTGGTACTTAAATCTTACAGAACATGTGTTTGTAGGCTCTACTCATGGCCCCAGCTGCAAGAAGAAAGACCAGAATGCAAATGTGAGACGAAGTAAGCAGGCCGTTATACAGGGAAACATAAAACACAGAGATTGACAAAGGATACCTAGTAACCATTTGATGCAGGATTTTTCTCAGCCACTTTGCCAGTTGGAGACCTCTGGCCAGCGACGCCCCTGTCCTGGCCTCGCTTGGCCCCAGGTTTGCTGCAGGACTTCCCCTCCCCACTTGTCCCACCGGGCTGTGCTTGGCTTGCACTCCAGCAGAGATCCTGTGGTCACCAGGGACTTTTATGGACTCAGAATAGGGAGTGCATGCTGATTGGTTTGGGAATATGCAAAAACAAAAGCACCACTCAAAGGTGGGCACAACAGTGTAAAAAAACAATTAGGGAAGGTTAGGTATATGTAAAATAGGTGAAGGGTAGGGACCAATCAGAGGAAACCATGCCAAACAGGAAGAGAGTTTCTCAGTCCAGTCTGTGGATTTATCTGAGACTTGTAGCCTAGCTTTTCAGCTTTAAACTGTCTTTGGTTTGAAGGTGGGGTTTCACTAGGGACCTGCTCCTGTCTGCCTAGGACTTGTCTGCCTTCTGCCACTATCACATTTTTGAAAGATAAGCCATATACTGTATTCTTCAGTGGGGATCCACCTGCTTTCTCTTAGAATACTTCTTTCCTTTCAAAATGATGTGAATCTCATTATTTTTCTAGAGTCAGGAAGTTCTGAAGACTTCAGGCAAGTGATGAGACACCTTCAATTCACTCTATGCAGGGCAGGGGCTTCTAGGCCACTCCATTGAGCAAACTTCTAGTTCAAGCTAAATATCAAAGGAGAAAGCAACACAGATTGCAAGAAGGTCTTGATCTTGCTCCAAGAACTCACTTTATATGAACCCCTCACAGCAAGAAACTTCTGTAGCTGCTCTTCCAAGGGCCAAGAGGCCATGACCGATTAAAAGAGATCTAGGGCTCCCTGCCAAGGGAAACCACAGGGGCTGGCCTAGCCCTTGTTCAGTGAGGACTGTGTCACTAATAGAATCTGTTCTTTGAGTCTTGTTAACACTTGCGTCACTACAATGGGGCTTTACATCTCAGGCCGTGTGTCTTCTCTAGCCCTTGGATTAGCCCTTGTAAAGAATTTAATTTGTTTAAACGGGAGTACTTAAAAGCCTCCCAAAGAACTGAAAGCATTTGACAAGTTAAACCCTAACAATGTGTTTATTTTTTTATATAATTTCAAAAAATAATATGTATTAACTGCTAAGAGTAACCAATTCTAGAATATATTAAAATGATTTGTAGAGTACAGTTTTAAGCAAATTTTCCATTATCTTTATAGCATCACTGTAAAAAGAGTATTTTATATCCTTTTTAATAGAATTAAAAAACTGAGGGTCAGAAAATATAATTTATTTGCGTAACATCCCATTGTTTGAAGTGGCATCCCTGTGACTTTAATTCAAGCCTAATCTATACTATTGCATTATACCACAGCTGCTGTTAAACAAACAATAATTAGGATTTTAGTGCCTTAGAGCTCATAAGTTTATTCCATATACATCATCTAATTTTATAATGCCCCAAATAGTTAACTATTTGCCTGAAGGAACATGGCAGGTTAGTGGCTTCACGGACCTTCTATCATGTCTATTTCCATGGCATCATAACATGCCAGTAATAAGCACAGGGCCATTTAATATGTGCTTCTCTTTTCTCAATGGCAGTGAGACATTCTAGTCTAATTATTCAAATGGACATATTGTTAACTAAGAAGGTAAATTCAGGCCCCTTGGAGGCCATGACAATAACTCAAGGGAAGGTGATAGCAGCGGGAAGCCCTGGTTGCCCTAAAGCCAGGTCTTAAGGAGCAGTATGTGGGCAGTTGGCCCCTGCCCTCAGGACCTCTGTGGGATAACCTTGATGACTCACTGGAAAAGTGATCTGTGGCACAGACTTTGGCATCAAATAAATCTGTGTTAGGTTGGACTGGCTTGGCTTATTATAGACTTGGTGGCCTTGGACATTTGTTTTCTGATCTATAACGTGGGATGCAACTAAAGCCTACTTCATGAAGAAGCTGTGCCAGCTAACTGAAATGATGCATATAAAGTACTTCACACTTCCTAGCACAAATGGAAAGGGAGACTAGAGAGAGATGTCTTCACTGGGAGGTATTGATAGGGTTGAGGCTAGATGGGAAAGAAAGGGCAATGGGATTGAATGTTGGATTTGTGTTCTGCTTTGTTCTCAAAATTGATTCTCAGCTGTTATCAAATTTGTCTTGTTTTCCTTACTCTGTCATTTACATAGCCGTAGACAACTTATAAGGTACTTGAAAAGGGAATTAGCTCTTTGAATTCTCACAACCAGTCTATGAGAGAGATCCTGAGGAGTGAGTCAGATCCTGACATGGGGAGAGGAACTTGCTGATAGTTACACTTTGAACATCTGGCAGGGCAGAGGCCAGAAATTATCTCTTTGTTATCTTCAGTTGGACAGCCTCCCCTTGGCTCACCAAGACAAACACAGCAGAGCCATGAAGCTGAATGTTAGAATGTCATCAAAAATCATCCATTAGCCTCCCACCCAAAGTAAGACTTCACTGTGCCAACGTCTCCGCTGGGCAGCTCCTTGAGACCCTAGGCTGACCCTTGTTTCACTGGGCAATTCCCCTTTACACTGTGCTCAAACCTGCCTCCAGTCCCCAGTTTCACCATTCACTCAGGGTGCAAGCTTTGTGTTTTCCTGTATTTTTCAAAGCACAGTAGTCTGCTCTATGAAAAAGGACCAACTCATTGTTCCTTAAATATATTGGCCTATTGTAAATACTCTTGTTTAATTAATCTCCAGGGGGTCTAAAATATATTTTCCCTCATTCTATTTCTGCTTAAACTGTAACTCCTAAAATATGTCTCTATGTATAAACTTCTAAATTAAACTAATTTGCTCATCCTTCCCTAACTTTCATAGTCCCTTCTCCTTTGAAGGTATTTATTTTCTGAGTATTTGGCAATTGATTACACACACAGATTTGTGACACCATTCACGTGCATTCATGCCTCACTTATATTGGGTTCTTTTTAAGGGCAAAAGAGTGCCATGTTTACTTTATTTTATCTTCATCTTGCAAACAAGTATTTGGCACATGGTAAAAAGTTCAAATAATTTTTATATGATTTGATTGGATTAAAATCTAATATTACAGAAATGTTAAGTCCGGAATTAGGGTTCCACATTCTTCACATTAATAGTGTCTTTTTGTTGAGTCCCTACTATACAACATATGCTTTGCTGAGTGATCTTCATGCATTATATGATCTAACACTTGGAATGATTCAATACCAGAAATAGATTCACCATCATTTGACATATGACTAAACTGAGACATAAACGGGTTAAGTAACTTGCCAAGATGTAAACAGTTGGTAAAATGATGGAGTTCAGCTTTTAGGCCAGGACATCTGATGGCAGAATTCATACTTCTTAACTTACTACTATATTCTGTCTAAAGATTTGGTTGATTCTGTGATTCCCTTGCACACAGTAGGAACACAGTAAGAGTGGTTTCTTGATAATGTCGGCAGCTGCTAATAATGTTGACTGATGAGATGCCAATTAGGAAAGCTGTTCTTACCTCAAGTTCCAGGAAACTGAACTGTCTCTAAATGCAGGATTTCTAATACAGTTTGGATTCTCTTCCGCCTACAGTAAAAGAGGGGGAAATTCCATAAGAAGCCTCTGGTAATTAGAAGTCAGATTTTAACTACAGTGTTGTTGATATGTTTAAAATTCATCTTTTTGGTTTTACTGCCACCTGCAAGATCTGAAAGGCTTTTCCATTGTTGCACGCTTGCCCCTTGCAACATGCAAATACCTAAGGGACCTCAGTGAAAATTCATTTTTATAGAAATTCCTTTCTCATCATAATTGGCCAGCTGCTATATTTTCCCCAGAATGTGCCTAAAACATACTTTTTTTTAATCTCTAATAGAAACGTTACTTGTCCTTTTCTCGTAAGCAGTGGGTGAGAACGTCTAACCTTGAAGACAGAGAAATAGGATAGAATATTCTATTTAGGGTAAAATATCCTTTTAGAATTCATGGTAATTTTTTGTCCTCTGAACGAATGTTTCAAGCTACCTCTGGGTTCTGCATCTGCGTGTAGATCAGAAGTTTCGTTTTTGCATGATCTGTATTTTTTTTCATAATTTGAATTTTCATTGTTAATAACTTGAAAGTCTCCGTATCATCTTGGTATATTTGTAACCATCCAATGGCTTTACCTTGCCTGCTGCCTAGATAGAACTGATATCTCAAGACAGGAGAATTGCAATGGAGAAAGAGTAATTCAGAGATGGCTGTGTGGGAGACAGGAGTTTTATGATCACTCAAGTCTCCCCAAAACCTTGGAGATCAGAGTTTTTAAGAATAGTTTGGTGGGTGGGGGCTTGGGAAGTGGGGAGTGCTGATTGGTCGGGTTGGAGATGAAATCATAGAGGGTCGAAGTGAGTTCTTCTTGCTGTCTTTTGTCCCTGGGCGGGATCACAGAAATGGTTGAGCCAGATTACTGTTCTGGGAGGTGTCAGCTGGTGCATCAGGTGCAGGGTCTGCAAAATGTCTCAAGCATTGATCTTAGGTTTTACAATAGTGATGTTATCTCTAGGAGCAATTTGGAGAGGTTCAGACTCTTGCAGCCGGGGCTGCATGGTCCCTAAACTGTAATTTCTAATCTTGTAGCTAATTTGTTAGTCCTGCAAAGGCAGGCTGGTCCCCAGGCAGGAAGGGGGTCTTTTCAGGAAAGGGCAATTATTAATTTTGTTTCAGAGTCAAACTATAAACTAAATTCCTTTCCAAGATTACTTCAGCCTATGCCCAGGAATGAACAAGGGCAGTTTAAAGTTAGAAGCAAGATGGAGTCGGTTAGGTCTGATGTCTTTCTTTGTGGTAATTTTTGCAAAGGAAGTTTCATATTTAGAATACATGTGCTGTTTATAAGGAAGAGAGATACACTTCACTTCTTTGACACCTTTATATTTGGGTAGTTAACTGTCTTTCCTTCTAGAAATTAATTAGGCTTTGATTGGATCCCGAATAAAAGGTCATTGTAACCTACCTGTCATAATGGATATGACAGCAAAAAAAGTTAACTGAGTATAAGGTCACATAGAAATGGCAAGCTAGGAATGGTCAAAGTAGCATTCCTACCCTTTATCTAGAAATGCCCATCTTTCATACTTCCTTTTATAGAATAAAGGCAAGTCTAGGACAACTGGTGTCATATCTCATGATCTTCAAACTGCATGGTCTTCTCCAGAGTTCTCCAACTTTTATGACCTCAGATTCACTGGGACAGATTTTTAGGTTAGAGATACATGAACTCCAGGATACAGATATCACAAATGTCGAATAAGACATGGGAATTCATGGTTGTAAGAGAAATATAAGCTGTGAAAGGAAAATAAATCTCAGGACCCGGGAATCACTAGGCCGAATGAAAAAGTCAAGCTGAGAGCTGCGTCAGAGAAACCTGCCTGACATTTTGTTCTTAAATAAGATAGCTACAAATATAAAAAGCTATATACCTCCTTCACAATTTGCCCATAAGGAAATTCCTTGTGAACAAAGGACAGACAGAATTTAGGCATCCCTCTGCTCACCTGAGACAAATGCCCATCTAATTGCTTCCTCTGCCCTATTGTTTCACTAAACCAGACTAAGGCATAAGTGACTATTCCTCTACTTTCCTCTCACATGCAAATTCTGTATCTGGTGAAAAGCTAATCAGAGACTAAAAAGAAAGCAACCATTTGTCTCTTATCTACCTATGACCTGGAAGCCCCTTTCCCTGCCTTGAGTTGTCATGCCTTTTCTGGATCGGACCAATGTACATCTTTTTTTTTTTTTTTTTTGAGAATCTCGCTCTGTCGCTCAAGCTGGAGTGCAGTGGCACAATCTCGGCTCACTGCAACCTCCACCTCCCGGGTTCATGCCACTTTCCTGCCTCAGCCTCCCCAGTAGCTGGCTGGGACTACAGGCACCCGCCACCATGCCCAGCTAATTTTTTGTCTTTTTAGTGGAGACTGGGTTTCACCATGTTAGCCAAGATGGTTCGATCTCCTGACCTTGTGATCCACCCACCTTGGCCTCCCAAAGTGCTGGGATTACAGGCGTGAGCCACAGCGCCCAGCCAGACCAATGTACATGTTACACATATTCATTGATGTCTCATGTCTGCCTAAAATGTATAAAACCAAGCTGTGCCCCAACCACCTTGGGTGCCAGTTGTCAGGACCTCCTGAGGCTGTGTCATGGGTGCATCCTTAACCTTGACAAAATAAACTTTCTAAATGGACTGAGATCCACCTCAGATACTTTTGGGTTCACAAGGTGAATCTGACGATTTACCAGACTTGGATCTCACTGATTTTAACCACATTCTGATCAGTTTGACTGAATTCAGCCCACCTGAAGAAGGCTCTGAGTGAATAAATATCACTAACTGGGAGATGGGATAGGAGGCCTCAGGTTTACTTCTGATTTAAACAGTAACTTATTGTGAGTATTGGACAAGTCATGTAACCATGCTGTTTCTTCATCATAAAAGGGTGAAGGTTGGATTAGATCATCTTAGTGACCTCTAGGATCTAGAATTAATATTCTGTGATAGGTAACAATAGTTTGAAATAGAAATATATGGGTACCTTGGCCAATTTTATACCCCCTTTCTGCTGCCTTCCTCTTTGCAGTCCAGAAAGCAAGGCCACAGCCACCCACAATCCGCTTCTATTTTTGAGGGATGCCTCAGCCAAGGAAAGCCACACAATGAAGAGAAGCAAAGATAGTTTTTAGGAGGTTTTCTGTCTACATTCAAGTCACAAGTGACAAGACATGTTTTCAGAGGAAGGAGGAAATGCACTGGGTTTGTAGCAAGAAAAGAGAAAGATAAACTCTTGATAAGCTGAGAGAATCTGTTGTAGAATCTTGAAGACACATTTACCCTCTATCAATCCCTCTGATAAATCTTAAACTTTAGGAGGGTTCTTTGCCCTATTTTTCATCTGTAATCTTTTGTGAACTTTGTAAGGTAACTACAGTTGTATGCTAAAAGTCTAAAACAATTTAGATGGGGGAGAGGAGATAAAACAAATTTTTTTAAAAAGTTGGCCATAAGTATATATATTTCTCCAGGCAAATATTTAATAAGAATTAACTAAGGATATTGGTGTGTTATATTCTTAAATAAGTGTTTCTCCAAATCCACTCCATGGATCATAAATATAATTCTCTCTAAATGCTCCTAGAAATTTCTTTGTATTTTGGTATACAAATTTAGAGAATATTATCACCCTACATGCAGCTCCATCGTGTGCATTGGAATATTAAAGGTATTGGTAAGTCCAGCAGTTAAAACATAATAAATGCTTATTAAATTTAATTATTAAAATGTCCTGCCTCCCTCCCCCAAAAATGCATGTGTCAGTTACCTACATGGCTAGTGTTCTGTGGAAAACGGACTGCCAGTTAGAATTGTTTGAGTTATACACAGAGCAACTGCAAAACTCTGAAGGTTGCTGTTAACCTTGCAGTCATCACAAATATGTGTGGCAGTTAGACCATTTTCTGTTTGTTTGTTGAAAGATGCCACTAAGGAATGCCATCACTTGAGGAAGTGATGCACATTTTTTTCTAAGTCACAGTAATTCACCTTGCATGGTAGTGACAGAGTAAGGAAAATAATACTTCAAACAGAGCACAGTCAATGCTCCTGGCAGAGGTGTAGGAAGGAGGATACCTCTTGTCTTCATGACAGTTTTTCTCTTTAAGATGCTAAACTGAATTGCCTTCTTCCAGGATTTTTAATAGACAGATAGCTGATGTTTCAGGGGAAATTAAAGTCAATTGGTTTTGGATATACCATAACTTCAGCTGGACATGGTTTTATTTTTTCTTCTTATGAATTTAATAAAAAACTATCAGCAGACAAATGGCTATCATTTGCAATTGAAGCAGTGAGAATTTCAAACATCTGATTTTCTATTGCTGTGTACATTGGGATTCATGGAATGAATTAGCCTTAGGAGTCTGGTTACCTACTGGATTTGCACGTTGCAGTTGCTCGAGCAATGGAGGAGTAGACAAAATTTCTGAGTTCTAATGTTGACTCTATGATCTATATGACTTTTGCTATGTAAGTATTATACTATATACCACAGTTTCCTCATGTGGAAAATGTACTCTATCATGGCCACTATGTAGAGACCAAATGTATTAAATGACATAAACATTTGAAATAACTTTGTAGACCCAAACACTCTAGTACCTAAATGGCTACTTAGGTAACTGTGCTGATTTTTAAGCTCTTGTCTCCCAGCTTCAAATCCATCCTTATGTTTGTTATTCTATGTTGCTAGAAGCTAGATGTCCACTACATTTCTGGTTTGCTAGATGCTCTTTGTTAAATTCTACCAATAGGTCACATTATTAGGCAGCCAGAAAGCTGGAGAAAGGAAGATAATTCCTCTGTTTGCCTCCTGTTAGCATTTCATTTATTGTTCTTTTGGGCTTCCTATCCTATAAGGAACACCCTAGCAAAGGTCACGTTTGCAGCAGCAGTTTATTCTAGTACTACTTGTTGATTCCACGTTAAGGTTTTTACAATTGCAGAACCATCCTTCTCGTGTACCTCAGAGATTCTAGTACCAGTCTAACAGCACCCTTTCTTCAGAATTCTGGGTCCCAAACAAATGGGGCTTCTCTTAGATTAGTGATACCAACATTCGCCAAGTAATAACGTCTTATTTTCACAGGTTTGATTTTTCTTTCCTGTGAACTCCAAGTTTCCAAGTTTCTAATCTCTTCTCATTGTTTCTCACCTCCATTGTTGATAGCTGCTTTCTGTGGTATCTCAGATCTTTATAATTTCATGAAACTTGAATGGGTTTTCAATACCTAAATAACACTTCTGTATAAATGGCATTATTTTTCCTCTCTTGGGTCCTTACAAATTTATGATCCAGGACTTTTTTTCCCTACCACATATTTCCTCCCGGTTTGCATAATGAAATACATAGGCTTAGTCTTTATTTCTATAAAAAATTATGGCATAGTCTTCTATGGAAAACAGGTGTGGTCTTATTTCTATAAAAAGTTATAAGTTCTTTATTATTCATTCATTTATTCAACAATTTACAGTTAAATGTCTTATTCTCTTGGTTTAGCTTAATGGTCCCACTTCTGCTGGAGACATGAACTGAATAAATAGTTTGCTTTTAAAACTACTGAGAATTTAAGTGCAATTTCTATATAGGACAACCATCTTTTGAGTTCATAGTTGAGAAATAATTGGGAGTAGTGGGGATTGTGCAAACTGGAAAGTACACTCTGAAGGGATAGCCCTATTTTCAGGTACAGCTCACTGTTAACAGAGACAAATGTAGACTCAGAATTTCTGAAATTTTCTTTCTTTCTCTTTTTAAACAAAGGACAAGAAATAGAGATTTTTATTTGAATCTTCTGATTTTAAAATATTAGCCACTTTTTAAAAATAAAATAATATGAAGGATACCTTTGTGCAAGACATACAAAGCTCACCTATAAACCAGATTTGATCCCCTGAGCGCCAAATGGCAACTTCTATTTTATAGAATCCAACACTTATGACTGACAGCCTGATTTGAATGCATATTCTCACGCTATATGATAATCATGTTAGCAGCAAAAGAGGGAGGACAAACATCTTCTAATCAAGAAGAAAGATTCTGTTATTAATACAAACAATTGAACATATAATCATGATTTCAAAAAGATCTATTGCTGAACAAGTGTGCTCTATTTCTGGAACCATTTAGGCAAAGTATAACATTGCAAAAGTCACTGTTAGGAATTGATATAGAATTAGAAAGATACCATTATAAAATGCTATTTTACAATACTTGAAAATAATTAATATAATCCAAATATAGACCTTGAAATAGTAACATCACATTTAAGACAAATGAGTTCTGCAGCACTTGCATGTAATAAATCACTGTTACTGCTTGAAAAAATGTGGCTAACATTGATGGAGGCAAACACAGAATGGCCTTTTTAGTAGCAAGTTTTCAGAACTCTTTTTAGGGGAATGAACAGAGTTAATATAAACTGAGAGATATTTTTGCTTATGGTGGCAGATGGAGAAGGTAGTATTTATATTGTGAAGATTTTGTTTTTGAAGTGTAATTGAGTTTTCAAATCAATCATGTAATCAACAAGTCAATCATTTTAAGTTCCTATTCCTAGTAAATGCTTGAGAAATATCTAATACACTCTGTTTTTCCTTTCCTCTGCTTGTTTTCAAGTGATTCCATTTGCCTGGATGTATTCCGCCTCCTACTGCTTGTCCAATTGCCAGTTTTAAAATTGTTACTTATGGCACAGTTTTTTTTATTATGGTAAAAAATATAATGCAAAATCTTTCCACTTAAATATTTAAGTGTACAGTACAGTATGGTTAACAATATGCACATTGTTGTAGAGCATATCTCTAAATCATTTTCATCTTGCATGACTGAAAATGTGTACACATTGAACATCAACCATGCAATTACCCCCTCTCTAGTCCCTGGCAACCACCATTCTATTTTTAGCTTTGATGAGTTTGACTATTCAGGATAGCTCATAAAAGTGGAGTCTTACAGTGTTCGTTTTTCTGTCACTGGTTTATCTTGCTTAGCATGATAACGTCAAGATTCATTCATGATGTAGCATGTGACAGATTTCCTTCTTTTATAAGGCTGAATAATATTCCCTTGTGTGTGTATCTGTATAAACATATATAACATATAACATATAAAACACAAATGACATATATAACATCTGTATATGTTATATATGGATAACATATACATAACATATATTTCAGGCAAATGGGATCATTAATCATTTATATATATATATATAAACATTTTTTATTCCATTCATCCATCAGCAGATATTTAGGTTTTTACTGCCTAAAACAATCTGTTTTTACTGTTTTTATGGTAAATTATAAATGATGCTGCAATAAAAACATAAGTGCAAGTATCTCTTGGAGATCCTTATTTGAAATGTTTTCAATAAATGTCCAGAAATGGGATTACTAAATCGTAAGGTGGTTCTATTTTTAATTTTTGAGGAGCCTCCATACTGTTTTACATAGCACCTACTCCATTTTACATTGCCACCAACAGTGCACTGGGTTCCAATTTTCCACATCCTCACAAATATTTGTTATTTTCTTTCTTTTTTCTTTTATTTGCTTTTCTCTTTATATAGGCATATATTTACACACTCATATACATATATAAATATGTACAAATTCTATATAATTCTCTCTATATAATATTCTCCATATAATTCTATATATACACATTATATTCTATTTATAAATATATGTGTGTATGTATATATTTATAAATACTATATATAAAGTATTTGCTAGTATTTTCTTAACAATTTTGACATATATTCATGAGAAATATTAAACTGTAGTCTTCTTTTTATGCAGTATCTTTATCTGACTTTGGTATCAGGGTAATACTGGCTTCATATAATGAATTTGGAAGTATACCATCTAATTCAATTATTGCAAGAATTTGAAAAGGCTTGGCATTCATTCTTTTTAGAATATTTGGTAGAATTCTTCAGTGAAGACAGGCCCTGTGCTTTTCTTTGTTGGAAGGTTTTTGACTACTGATTCAATCTCTTTACTAGCTATAAGTATTTTCAGACATTCTCTTTCCTTGTGATTCCATTTTGTTATATTGCATGTTTCTGTGTATATTATTTTCACTGAGAAAATGAAGAAATTGGTAATGTTTAGAAAACTGAGAAGAGGAATTTGAGTTAGTAACTGATTAACTTTGGGTGATCAGGGGATGGAAGAATGTCTGAGTTTAAGGCTTTTATCATTGGAAGAGAGAATAATGTTCGTTTTTCTGTCACTGGTTTATCTTGCTTAGCATGATATCCTCAAGATATATTATATTATATATATAAAATAATATATATAATATATAATATACATTATATATATTATATATAATATATATAATATATCTAATATATTATATATTATATATATTATATATAATATATAATGTATATTATATATAATATATAATATATATTTATTTTCAGACATTCTCTTTCCTTGTGATTCCATTTTGTTATATTGCATGTTTCTATGTATATTATATATATTATAAATATATATAATATATAATATATATTATATATTATTATATTATATTATATATTATATATATTATTATATTATATATATTATATATATAATATATATAATATATAATATAATATAATAATATATATAATATAATATAATATATTATATATAATAATATATATAATAATATATATATAATATATATTATATATTATATATTATATATATTATATGATATATTATATATTATATGTAATATATTATATAATAATATATATAATATATATTATATATTATATGTAATATATAATATATATTATATGTAATATATATTATATATTATATGTAATATATAATATATATTATATGTAATATATATTATATATTATATGTAATATATATTATATATTACATATAATATATATTATATGTTATATTATATTATATTATATTATATATAATATATAATATATTTATATTATATAATAATATAATATATAAAATATATAAATACATATATTTTATATATATGTAATATATATATTCTCACCTGAGCCTCTGGAGTAGATGATGGTACAGGCATTCACCAACATGCCTGGCTAGTTTGAAAAAGCAAAACAAGACCAAAAAAAAATAATACATATTTATATATATATATAGAGAGAGAGAGAGAGAGACAGGGTCTCACCATATTGCGCAGGCTGATATCAACCCCCAGGGTCAAGTGATACTCCTGTCTCAGCCTCCCAAATCACTGGAATTTCAGACACGAACCACCATGCCTGGCATCGTTGTTTTCCTTGTAGTCTATGCTTAATGAATTCCAAAGCTAAAAACTTGATTCATGTCTTCTTCTGAACTACACACAGATGACACTATCTGACTGTCAGAAATATTCAAAAAGATCACAGAGTAATCTTCAATAGAAAATAATTTCAGCAGAATGTATTTTCTATTCCAACATATATTCAATTTATCTAGTGCTTCCCATCTCAACAAATGGCATTATTCTCTCTTCCAATGATAAAAGCCTTAAACTCAGACATTCTTCCATGCCCTGATCACCCAAAGTTAATCAGTTACTAACTCAAATTCCTCTTCTCAGTTTTCTAAACATTACCAATTTCTTCATTTTCTCAGTGATAATTGCCTTACTTGTTCTTCCTAATCCCACTGTGGAAGATATATTTCACCTGCTATCTAAACTACTGCAATAAGTTTTGAACTGGTCTTGCTGCTTCAAGTTGCTCCCAGGTAATACATTGTATATTTACATTACAGTTAGATTTTTTTTTCTTTAGCACAAATTTGATCCACTACCTTGCTTAAAATTCAGTGGCATAAATTTGAAATTTTTGTCATTGTTTAAAGGATATTTATTATCTGGGATTTGTTTGACTCTACAGTTTTATCTCAGTTTTACTCATGTGCGTTTCACTCCTATAAATATATAGAATCATCTTCATTTAATTGAACTTGCCATAATCTTGAACCTCATGTTAAATATTACTAATTTGGGAATCCATTCTTGACCTCTTTAACTTTTTTCCACTTTGTACTAAATATTATCTGTTATGCATTTCTAGCTTTCAGTTCACTGCATTGTAATAATTTATTTGCTTCCTGATTACACGAATTAGACCAGAGTTATCAAAGAGGTTATAAGTTTCTCATGAGCTCTTAGTAGTTGGTAGATACTGCATGAACCTCTGTGTTGAGATGAGTCTAAGATTTTCTTTCCTAGGTCCTTTGGGGGAAATATGCCATGAAAAGCCTGTAATCTCTGCAAAGGAAAAGAGAGAAAAGGAGTGGTTGAATAACTAACTGTTTTTGTAGTCATTGACTATATTTTTGAAGCAGGTGCTAGGATAAAGCCCTATCATATATCAAATACTGCATTTGATTCATTGTATGTTTAATTAAAACTTCAAAACTCTATTATGCAGTGTATATTATGCCAATTTTTAAGGAGAATAATTAAATTGCTCATTTTATTCCTTGTCTAGGGACACAGAGTAAATGTAAACAGGATAAACCCATGTCTAGTCTACTTTGGAATCCATATTCCTTTTAGGAGATAAAAGAAAACAAACACGTAATGACGAATGTTCTCTTAATTAAATGGACTGGTGAGAGTATTTTAGAAATATACAATCTGAACTAGGTATTCTAAGAATAGAGAAGATGTAAAAGAAGACGTTGTTCCTTCACTCAGGAAGCCATTTTGGAATGTGACATAACATAAAATAACTGGACAAAAAATAAGTGTAGACTATGGTCTATATTCATAATTGTTTTGGGAAAGCCAATTAGAGAAAGAAGAAAAGGAGCTTTGAAACTGTTATCTTTTTAAAATTTTCACCCACTTTTATAATAGCTGTCTCTTAGTCCTTGTTCTCTGCCAAAGGCGAAGTGATGTTTATCTAACATCTCTTCCTAGGGTAGGGATTGGAGAAATTATTACCCTTGGGGGTCCAGTTCGTTAATGTGCTTTGTGAATTCAGCTCTCTCTTGTGCCCCCAAATGTAAGATTTTATTGACTGTTCTGCTTGCGCTTGTTGTGAGGCTGGGGATAAGGCTTCCCTGCAGCTTTCTGCAGCTTGAACAAAAGCAAAAGAACCCTGGCTTCATCATTTCTTCAGTTATAAATAACAGACCTTATATTATGCTAATACAGGTGCGGAGGCTGGGAACTCTCTAATGCAGAGTTAAGTCCTTGTCACTATAACAAATGACTTTCTTTTCCTTTTCTTAAAAAAAAAAAGACCTCAGGTACAGTAATTTTTTCCTATTTCTAGTGACTCTAATAAGAGGGACAATTACCTTGCAAGCAGAATCTCAATTTTGACAGTGTTAGTTTCATCTTTCACTTACTTTCAAAGATTTGTTATCTGCTGTTATTATAACTGTTTTCCAATTATTATTATTACTTTATGTCTAACTTTATTTTTATTAAGCATCTGCTTTATGCAAGCATTGTACCACAAGCTAGGCCTCCTTTATTCCCTATAAAAGTTCTGTATAATGTCATTAGGTCTTTCAGTTTGTTCTAATGTGGTCAACTTCCCATAAGTTTTACTACCATTTGTATGTAAAACTCTATTTTTTTTTTCTTAGACTGTATGGGCGAGAACTGACTATATTACTCATAATATTATCTAAACAATACACACAATAATGTGGATTTTATTTCCCTGAAACAAACTCATGTCCACCTCCTGTTTAATTCTGCCTGTCTTCCTAACATAACAATCCAATCCTGTACCTGGGAGCCATCTCCACATAAACTTGTCCCCCAACATTCTGACATGGCTCATGATTTTAGTTCTGCCTTCCTACTTTGACAGATTTGTGCTCCACCTTCAAATTATTCAAAACAATTATGAATTGTTAATGTTTCGGTTCATTTTACCTCCTATTCAAAGGAAATATCATCATTCTTACTGTAGGTCTGATATCAACTCTCCCCCTTGACTGTGTTTTGAATCTCCTCTCAGCTATCTGGCTTCCATCTTCTGTGGGCTAACCTCATTTCAAATACAGTGGCATCCTCTTTTAATGGCCCCCTTTTGTCAATGACAACGTTATGTGTGGAACTCTGGCTTTTGAGCAAGACTTAGATACTTACTAACTAGGCACTATGCTGAGCAGTGTACATAGATTATTGCATTTAATCTTCATGATAGCCTATGCCATTGTTAATAAAATCTTAATTTGACAGAGAGGGAGATAGTAGTGAACTAACTGATCTGAGACTGTACGGGTAGCATGTGATAAAACCAGGATTCGGATGCAGGAATGTTGATGCTGAACACTGTGCTCTCTGTTCTTGGGCTTTACCAAATCATGTACTAATACATGTAATTATATTCAAGTTGGAATCTAATTAGAGAAAGTTATGTCTTGCTCTTAATTTTTTTATTGACACAAGTTTCAATATTCCAGTGTTGGTCTAAGCATCCTGAGAAGTGGGACAGATCATATGTTCCCTACATATTGCCCCCTGAATCTAACACCAAACAAGTACACCATAGGTGCTCATGAAATTCTATTAAATAGGTATGAACAAAAATGGACATTTGGGGAATTAGAGAAGATGCAGACCAGCCAGATCACCATACGATGACACAAATATCAGGGCCAAGGAGACATGTGAGTGCAGATTCTAAGCGCTGGTGCTAAGCATTAGATCATCATGGGTCTCTAATGATTTATGTGTTAAGTTGCCTGGTTATAAGGGGAGGACACTCACAGATATTCCAACAGCCATCTAGGATGAATAACACATGCTCTATATATTAAGTTATGACAATGCAAATCCTAGAAATTTACATGCACACAAAGGTCAAACTTCACATTTTCAGAATAGTTTCACTGAGCAGGGAAATAGAAAATAATTATTTCGAATGGGGTACATTTTTCCCCTTTTAACTAGCAAACAAATTACCAATTGTTACATATTTTTAAATAACTAGACACGACCTTAGAGTTTCAAACACCTGATTTTTCTCTGACCCTCCCCTTGTCATCTAATTATTAAAATAGTTGTATACTTAATTTCCTAATAAGCAATGTTATAAATTTTACATACTTCCGAAAAGTGGTACCAACAATATGATTTTCATAAAACAGACTGCTATGGTGTGGTTAGAGAAAAAGTAAATTTTACCGTCTTGAAATAGATGTGAAACCAAAACCAAGGTTTATAAATGGCTCCAAGAGAAAGGAACCATGTATTCTTTGATAGCATAATTATTGTCAAAAAATTTGGCTTTTCCATAAAAATCACTTAATACATTAAACAGATGTTGCTTTATCACCAAATATCATTTGGTGACATTAGTTAATAATTTAGAAATTGTTGTTTTAAAGGGCATTTTAATTCATGAAATGACATAACTAGACAGGTTTCCCATAGTGAATGAAACTGTAAATATTTTAGACACGCAGTGGGACAACAGAGTGAAGAAGGAGACGCATAACTAAGGTGACTTTTAATGGGTTTTATTAATATTTAAATATCATGGTTTATGTAGATATTTTGGTAATGACTATAGGTCAGGAGCTGGCTGCCACTGAGAAGATAATTTGTTGCTCACATTTCCCGAGGGGAGGAGGCATTCCATGTTGCCTTGTCACTGGGGAAGAGGACAGGGAGGGGACACAGGAAAGCACTGGGTTCTGCCAGGTGGCAGAGTGAATAAGAGAGCGGGGCATAGTGTATCAGAGTCTTTATTATGGTTTGTACAGGAAGAAACAATGAGGCAGGGTATGCATGTTTAAGACTGGCTAGTTTGAATAATTTTAGTGAGCTTGGAGGTATAGGAACTGTCCCTTGCCCAGTAGTCAAGTATCTGGCCCTGGGACGATTACAGCAGGTGGATAGTGGCTCAGAGGATGAGACCCTGAGAATGGAGGAGGTTGAGGGTGTTTGCTCTGAATTGGTAGGATTGCATCTGAAAATTTTGCTTACCCGGAGAGTTGTTTACTATACTAGGAATTGGATAACCCTGAGAGGGCCATGTCCTCCAGATGGCAACAGAGCCTCAGATGTGAAAGCATTAGAACATAGAAAATAAAAGACACAGTTAATACAGTGGCACTTATTAACTCTTGGAATCCAGAGAGCCAAAAACATACTGGAAAGGTTTAGGAGTACTGCTATGGGATCTTTGGGGTGTCGTCTTTATGGCAGGAAATCTGTGGCCGGTGGCACCTTTGCCTGAGTTTTGCTTCTGGGCCTGCTGGACTCGTTCCACCCACTGGGCCTGACAGACCGTGCTCAGCTCATGCTACTGGCCTGGATCCCACGCCTCCAAGGGAGACTGCAAGTCAGGAGTGGAGCAGCAAGGGTTGTATGAGCGAGCATGGGGTCCAGCCACTGCTCAATAAGAAACACCAGCTGCTGCCTTGGGGCGGGCAGCTGCACACGTCGGCATGGGAACTGGTTCTCTGCAAGGCTGCAGATGGGCAAGACGCACTGCAAGCAGCTTCCCTAGCTGGCACCAGGGAATTCGGCAGTGCCTGGAAGCTTGGAGATGCCAGGAACTGCAGGGCCCCAAAGAGGGAGTCACAGCCCTGGCTCTCTGGCAGCTCCCAGGTCTGGGCTCCCCGAAGGGCTGCAGCACTCCTCTCTTTCTCTTTGCAGGCAACTTGGGGAGCAAGGGGCATGTTTCAGCTCTGTTTGTGTTAAGCTCTTTTAGCCTCCTCATTCAGTGGATCCAGAGTTTTGTATACCTCTTGCCGCCGTCTATGGCGTCCAGGCTGCTGCAGGCTCCCCGCCCCCAAGAGCGCAGGGAGGCCTGGGTCCCCCAACTAAGGTGGCTGCCCCTGCGCCTGGGAGGACTGAGCTGCACCTTCTCGCAGCCTGGGCAAGGGCTCCAGGTCCTTGCTGGGCCCGCCCGATGTCTAGGCCAGGGTGACGTCTCTGCGAGCTTCCTCCATGGCCTCGGAGCTCAGGGGCTGCCCGGGCTCCCACTTGCCCAGCTTGTGGCCCTGACTGGGGGGCACCTCCAGGAGCAGATCGCAGGCCTCTGGGACTGTCAGGCTCCACGGCTGGACCCCGCGGACTCAGCCCCAGGTTACCCCACTCAGAGGCGCGGGAACTGGGAGCCTTCGGCAGAGTGGGTGCGGTGGCTGCGCCGCTGGCTAGGTCCCCAGATTGGGCGCCTGTCCCACTTCCTGCCCAGGGCCCCATAATCACGGCCCCTGCTCCACACCCCGGGTATGTTCTCAGGCTCTGTGTACAAACTGCACTGCCCCAGCCTAGCTCCTCCTGGGGCTCCTCTCTGCCTGACTGCACTGCTGCCCTGTCGGTGGACAAACCACCACCCTCCTCATGGCAGCCCCCAGGGAGGCGGGCTGCAGGGGAACTGTCTTTCTCCTACCCACACCCTCCAGGCAGGCAGCAGGGGCATGATGGCAGCGGCCGCTCGAGATGGTCCGCAGCTGCCATCAGTACATTGCAGTTTTTTTAAGGAAGAGATAATTTTCCCTCCAGCAACAGTCACATACACTTTATGATAGGTTATTAACCTTGTTGATGTATGATTGACACATAAAACATGGCATATCTTTAAATGCACAAGTTAATAATTTTGGCATAGATTTACACTTGTGAAACCATCATTACGATTATCCACACATATATCACTCCCAAAAGTTTCCTCATGCCCATTTGACATTGCTCAGTCTTGCCCTCACCACCCCCCTCCTTATTTTCTAGGAAACCACTAATACGCTTTCTGTCACAATGGATTAATTTACATTTTATGGAGGTTTATATAAATAACGTCATACAACAGTGTCCTTTTTGGTAAGGCTTCTTTCATTCAGCATAATTATTTTGAGATTCGTCCATGTTATTGCATGTATCTGTGGTTGATTCTATTTCGGTGCTTAGTAGAATTTGATATTTAGGGCGTTTAGGTCATTATCATTTTGAGACAACTACAAATAATGCTGCTGTGAAGTTTTATATACAAGCAATTGTGTGCTTTCATTTCTCTCATGTAAATCATCTGGGCTTAGATAGCTGGGTAATATGGTAGGTGTCTGTTCAATGTTTTAAGAAATATGAAACTGGTTTTCCAATAGTTTGCACCATTTTACATTCCTGCCAATAGTCTATGAGGATTCTGGTTTCACCATGTTTTAATCGATACTTGGTATCTCCCTTCCCCTTTCCCTTCCCCTTCCCCTCCCCTCCCCTCTCTTCCTTTCACTTCTTCCCTTCCCTTCCCTTCCCTTCAACTTCTTTCCTTCCTTTCTCTCTCCCCTTGACTTTGACATTTTAATAGGTGAGTAGTAGTATTACATAGTGATTTTAAACTACATTTCCCTAATGACTAAAGGTGTTAAACATGTATTTATGCATCTCTTTGCCATCAATATATATTTGGTGTAGTATTAGCTCAATTGTTTGCCCATTTTTATTCAATTATTATTGAGTTTTGATAATTCTTTATTCTGGATACAAGTTATTTATCATAGATGTGATTTGAAATTATTTCATATAGTGTGTGGATACTTTTACATGCTTTTAACAGTATCACTTACAGAGCAGAAGCTCTATATTTTGATAAAACCCAATTTTTAATTTTTTTCCTTTATGGATTATATTTTAGGGTAATATCTAAGACATTTTTTTCTGGTACATGATCACAGAAATTTTCTCCTGTATTTTCCTTCAACAGTGTTTTAGTTTTAGGGTTTGTATTTAAGGCTATAATCTATTTTGAATTATTTTTTGCAAATGTTATTAGGCATGAACTTAAATTAATTTTTTGCATAAAGATATCTATTTTGTCCAGCATCATGTGGAAGAGACTATCATTTCTCCATTTAATTTCCTTTTCACTATTATTGAAAATAAGTGTATGTGTCTATTTCTAAATTTTCTCTTCTTTCGCTTTGATTTACTTATTCATCTTTATTTCAGTTCTACATTTTCTAGAATATTTCAGTTTTAAAACAAATTTTGAAGTCAAGTAAAGTAAGTCCTCTAACTTTGCATTTCATTTTCCAAAGTCATTTCAATTCTTCTATAATTTTAGACTCATCTCATCAATTTGTAGAAGAAAAACTGTAGGAATTTTTATTGGAATAGTATTGAGTTTATCAGTCAACTTGAGGCTAACAGACATTGCAACAATATCAAGCCTTCTGATCCACTGGCATGTACACATTTTCGTTTATTTAGATTTTCTTTAATTCGTCTCAACAATGTTTCATACGTTTCAATGTACAATTCCTGCATAAGTTTGTCATATTTACCGCTAAATATTTTAAATTATGATGCTGTTGAAAAGGGTATTTATTCTCATTTTTATTGTTAATTGTTAGTATATTGAAATAAAATTTGTTTTTGTATGTGTATCTTGCTTCTGCAAGCTCTGCCTCTTGGGTTCAAGTGATTCCCCTGCTTCAGCCCCCCAAGTAGCTGGGACTACAGGCGTGGAGCCCCACGCCTGGCTAATGTTTTGTATTTTAGTAGAGACAGGGTTTCACCATGTTGGCCAGGATGGTCTCGATCTCCTGACCTCGTGATCCACCCACCTCGGCCTTCCAAAGTGCTGGGATTACAGGCATGAGTCACTGCACCCAGCCACGTATTAGTTTTATAGTTATTCTTTTATTCTTATAGCTTTCAGGTGATTTTTCTATGTAGATTACCAACTCATATACAATGAGTTATTATTTTCACCATTTTTTCCAATGTAGATATCTTACAATAATTCTTTTTCTTGCTTTTATTTATTTACTTATTTTCTTCTAGCTATAACTTAGAGATCAGAGGTGTGGTATTATTAAATGGTAGTCTAAGCACCGTAAGGACTGGGATAGATCATATATTCCCTGCATCTTGTATCCAGGATCTAGCTCAAAGCAATGACCATAGCTGTTCTCTGGGAGATCATTAACAGATTTAGAGTACAGCCTTCTCTACCATGATCAGATTTATGATGGGAAAGATAATTCTTGCTGCCCTGTGAAGAATAATTAGAGATGTGCAAGAGTATAAGTTAGAGTCCAACTAGAAGAATAGCCCAGGCAAGGGTTGAGACTGGTTTTGAGTGGTGATTGAAAAAGGTAGAAGTAAATTCAAGCTGGGCAGGTTGCAGAACCTGTCAGTGTCTGGCACATGGATGAACCTCAAGAAAACTTGATTTGAGTGATGGGAAAAGAGGGGAAGAGGAGGAGTTCAAGCTAAATCTCGAGTTTTAATGCAGTACTAATAAGAGTCCAGATCATTTGGACTTCCTCCTAAACTTTGTGTGCTTCTATTTAAAATGTCTTATAGGCACAAAAAACAAATCCAGTGTGAGGGTTGTTTCTATTCTATAAAACTTGGAGCTTTCCTTTGACCAAGTAAAAATCTTGGTCACCTCTTGCTATTTTACTTTCTAGAATTTTATTTTACATGTTCTGAGTATAATAATCACTAGTAAGTGATGAATGTATTCTTATTTTCACAACTAGGGTGTAAATAGCATCGACTTAAAAATTATCAAAATTCTGAGACAATTGAGAAATGCATTGTTTTATTTGATGTATACTCTAATTTATTCTTAAATAACTAGGGATGGGGAAGAGAATTGAGTTGGACTAATGAGCTTTAATTTACTTTAGACTTGATCTCCTTAGCACGGATGAGACAGAATTGATCAGCCAATATGGAAATATTATATTGATTAGGCTCTCTGGTTGGGGTTTTGGTTTCCTGTAGAGTGCTAATGTGCCTGTATCATATGTGTGTATGTGTGTGTATTTGCATTCAGTTTAACATGAATGAATCAGCTGGTGGTCTTGTATCTAGTCTTATTGGCCAAAAGCTAAATGAAACATCAGAGACATTATAAAAATTAGTACTCTGCTTCTGGAGTCTTGCTAGCTGAGCTTGGATTGTGTTGAAAATTCTTGTGAGAATTTTCCTCTTTGATATTTCCAAAAGCAGCAAATATGTATACTATTTCCTTAACAAAAACACCCCTGTCTTTCTATCATCTGATCCTTCCTCTAGGGATGAGAAACTGTCCTTTGCATTGGATGGTTATAAAAATACCATCTAGGTTTAGATTGACAATAATCTTGTCACAAATAACGTAAGTGCTAAAATAGAGAATAGTGGTTGTAACTATGTTTGAAATGTTTCAGAATGAGAATGATCACAAAATAGATGGGAGTGAGTTTAATTTATTAGGATATTTCAGTGTTGGGTACTGGGCTAAATGATTTGTGCCCTCTCATGTATCCTAATGATCACACTTTGACATACATAATAAATATTATTCTTCTGATTTAATAGATAACACAATTATTGGAGAGCAAAGGGAACTAGTCTGCAGTAGCAGGCACATAGTGAAACTGAAAATAAAACACAAATATATCAGAATCTGAAATGTCAAGCTCTTTGTACTGAAGCACACTACACTGAAACCTCAATTAACCAGAATGTTTAGGGACTGGCATCACAAAAAAAGGCTTTGGACTTAAAGTTAGACAATCAGGATATATTAGATGTTTTTGCAAGTTAGGATCTCCAAATGGCATATTTTGAGCAGAGTTAAGAGGCTAACATTTTTATTAAGGAGTATTAGCTATGCAGAGAAAATGTGGGAAGGGGCGGATTTGGCAAGGGAAGGTTCAGACCATCATGACAGCCTAACCAAGAGCCACCCAACCTAACATGAACTGTAGAGCGAAGGTTATTTGTTAGAGGAATTCTATATTGGGTGAAATTAGCTAGAACCTTATTTGGTCATTGGCTGGAGCTCAATAATTCCTTAGTCATTGGCTGGGGACCAGCCAAATAAAGCCTACCCTTAGCTGTCACTTTCTCAGTAACTGGCAGAGTTTACCTCGTAAATAGCATGACCTCTGCTAAAAAAAGTAGGATGAATCCTAAGGAAGTTAATAGCTGAAGGCTGCATCTACTAGATTCCAGAGAGTGGCCTGGGGCACAAGATACTCAACCAGAGCAGACAGTGTCAGCCTCTGTCATGGAAAGGTAATGTGACAACATGCAATTTGTTACTGAATGTCACGCCACATTTAAATGAAATTGAATGTTAGGTGAGTAGCTGTAAAAAGTAATAGAATGGACAATGGACAGGACATCAAGATGCCTAAGTCTATCTTTAATTCTTGTTTTCTTTCTTTTGTAACCCTAAGTTAATCCTTTTCTTCTTTTGGCCTTGCTGATTTCATAAATAACTTTTCGGTCTAACGTTTTAAAAAGTGTTTGGTTTATAATTAACGAACTAAAATGTGACTTAGTAGTTATCTTGGTAAAGGTAATGTTTGGAAGAAGACTGAAGAAGGCTTCCAGGGTTTTGTAACGTTTTGCTTTTTGATCCAGATGCTGATCAAATGATTGTATGCATTTTGATGGAAAATTCAGGTTGTTTACTTACTATTTGTGTACTTTTCTACATTTATAATATACTTAACTTTTTAACAAAATATTCACTGTAAAACAAAATCTAGTATCTACCTCAAATTCCTGTTGAGAAAAAGACCAGATAAAAGTATACATTTCAATATCTATCTATCTATCTACCCACCCACCCACCATTCCACCTGCCTACCTACCTACCTCTCTATCTTGCCTCCTAAATCCTGATCCTGACTCACATTTGTAGGGACTACCAGTTTCCAAAGGAAATATAAGGTGAAAAGTAAATTAGGACCAAAAAAAAAAAAATACCAGTGGTAATCTTGGTGTCAAATCAGAATGGGCTCTTTTTGGTAGTAAATCCTTATTTAAATGATCACTTAACATGGGCTTCCCTTTGACACATGGCCTGAATACTTCACAGTCCAGCTTGTTTTATTAAACTGTGCTCTGAGGCATTAGATATTTAATACATTTCAGTTATGGGGCATTTGCTGAAGCCTATAGTTATCCAGACCTTAAAATCTCAGTAGCCATATTATTGCCCTGTGGTGCTATGAATCCACAGCACAATGAAACAGTGTATTAAGCTTGTCAAGATACAAGGAGACCAGAGCATGTGAATAATCTGGCAATCTGTCCTATTAAAATAGATCACATTTAGATAAATGCAGTCCTTTATTTGCCATTAAGCCAAACTTTCAATTATAGTAGAAGCTGTGTTTAAAATGAAAAAGCTCTAAAAAATTGAGGATTAGGAAAAAGGAACTCATAGACTTTGGACAGAAAACAACTCCAGTGGCTTCACATGATAAAATCACAGCAGAGGCAGAGGAATTGATTCAAATAATGGTATACCTGAGTCGTGACTCTTGAGCAAACACAAAAGTGAATTGGGAGATTTGAGAAACAGCCTCTTGAGCAAGGTTGACAGCAAAAAGTATCCTCACATAAATGTCAGTGCCTAAAGGCCAAGAGTTAAGTGTTGGGAAACCATAGTTTTAAAAATGAAGATTCATAAAAGTATAAATTGTAGAACCAGTTTGGATAGCTGTCTGGAAAACCTTAATAAAATTGAAGATACGCACAGTCTATGACCCAGCATTTCCCCTCCTAGACATGGCCTACAGCAACCGGCTCAGGTATGCCCTCAGAGACATGTATACAAATGTTCATTACAGCACAGCTGTAATACAAAAACTGGAAATAACTTAAATTCCTATCAACACAAGAAAGAAAAAAATATTGTATATTTATAAAAACGCATGCTACAAGTAGTGGAAATGAAGGTATTAGAATACCATGACTCAACGTGAATTTATCATACAAACATACTTATGGTTTAAAAGCAAGTTTCAGAGACTGTGAATAAAATACTATTTTTACAGTTTAATATATGCAATGGTAAAATTATATGTTGTGTAAGAATTTGTAATGAGTAGGAAAGATATAAACAGGTGCTTGGGAACTGGGGATGATAAATATCAAAGGCACAGCAGTTACCACTGAGCGGGAGAGAGGCAAATGTAAGCAGAGTGAGGTGCACAGTATCCAATATGTGAGTCTGGTGGCAGGTTCAGTGTTTTATTATATTAGTCATTCTGCCTTTTTGTATTGCAGATATTTTTAAGAAAGTTAAAAACTTGTGAATATCAATTTTGGCTTTACCCACTTATAGATCTATAAATATGTTCATTAATTTAGTGAATATTTGTGCTGCTTCTACTTTGAATGAGGACCACAGCTAGAGTCTTAAAAAGAAATAAAAAATTTATAAGCCATCATCCTTTTTTTAAAAAGCTTACATTTCAGTTGAGAGAATTAAACCTGCAGAGAAGTTTGAGCATTTACTAATATCCAAAGTATTCAATATTTTGTTGAAAAGAGACTTTTTTTTTATTTTTTATTTTTTATTATACTTTAAGTTTTAGGGTACATGTGCACATTGTGCAGGTTAGTTACATATGTATACATGTGCCATGCTGGTGTGCTGCACCCATTAACTCATCATCTAGCATTAGGTATATCTCCCAATGCTATCCCTCCCCCCTCCCCCCACCCCACCACAGTCCCCAGAGTGTGATATTCCCCTTCCTGTGTCCATGTGATCTCATTGTTCAATTCCCACCTATGAGTGAGAATATGCGGTGTTTGGTTTTTTGTTCTTGCGATAGTTTACTGAGAATGATGGTTTCCAATTTCATCCATGTCCCTACAAAGGACATGAACTCATCATTTTTTATGGCTGCATAGTATTCCATGGTGTATATGTGCCACATTTTCTTAATCCAGTCTATCATTGTTGGACATTTGGGTTGGTTCCAAGTCTTTGCTATTGTGAATAATGCCGCAATAAACATACGTGTGCATGTGTCTTTATAGCAGCATGATTTATAGTCCTTTGGGTATATACCCAGTAATGGGATGGCTGGGTCAAATGGTATTTCTAGTTCTAGATCCCTGAGGAATCGCCACACTGACTTCCACAATGGTTGAACTAGTTTACAGTCCCACCAACAGTGTAAAAGTGTTCCTATTTCTCCACATCCTCTCCAGCACCTGTTGTTTCCTGACTTTTTAATGATTGCCATTCTAACTGGTGTGAGATGGTATCTCATAGTGGTTCTGATTTGCATTTCTCTGATGGCCAGTGATGATGAGCATTTTTTCATGTGTTTTTTGGCTGCATAAATGTCTTCTTTTGAGAAGTGTCTGTTCATGTCCTTCGCCCACTTTTTGATGGGGTTGTTTGTTTTTTTCTTGTAAATTTGTTTGAGTTCATTGTAGATTCTGGATATTAGCCCTTTGTCAGATGAGTAGGTTGCGAAAATTTTCTCCCATGTTGTAGGTTGCCTGTTCACTCTGATGGTAGTTTCTTTTGCTGTGCAGAAGCTCTTTAGTTTAATTAGATCCCATTTGTCAATTTTGTCTTTTGTTGCCATTGCTTTTGGTGTTTTGGACATGAAGTCCTTGCCCATGCCTATGTCCTGAATGGTAATGCCTAGGTTTTCTTCTAGGGTTTTTATGGTTTTAGGTCTAACGTTTAAATCTTTAATCCATCTTGAATTGATTTTTGTATAAGGTGTAAGGAAGGGATCCAGTTTCAGCTTTCTACATATGGCTAGCCAGTTTTCCCAGCACCATTTATTAAATAGGGAATCCTTTCCCCATTGCTTGTTTTTCTCAGGCTTGTCAAAGATCAGATAGTTGTAGGTATGTGGCGTTATTTCTGAGGGCTCTGTTCTGTTCCATTGATCTATATCTCTGTTTTGGTACCAGTACCATGCTGTTTTGGTTACTGTAGCCTTGTAGTATAGTTTGAAGTCAGGTAGTGTGATGCCTCCAGCTTTGTTCTTTTGGCTTAGGATTGACTTGGTGATGCGGGCTCTTTTTTGGTTCCATATGAACTTTAAAGTAGTTTTTTCCAATTCTGTGAAGAAAGATATTGGTAGCTTGATGGGGATGGCATTGAATCTGTAAATTACCTTGGGCAGTATGGCCATTTTCACGATAATGATTCTTCCTACCCATAAGTATGGAATGTTCTTTCATTTGTTTGTATCCTCTTTTATTTCCTTGAGCAGTGGTTTGTAGTTCTCCTTGAAGAGGTCCTTCACATCCCTTGTAAGTTGGATTCCTAGGTATTTTATTCCTTTGAAGCAATTGTGAATGGGAGTTCACTCATGATTTGGCTCTCTGTTTGTCTGTTGTTGGTGTATAAGAATGCTTGTGATTTTTTGTACATTGATTTTGTATCCTGAGACTTTGCTGAAGTTGCTTATCAGCTTAAGGAGATTTTGGGCTGAGACCATCGAGACTAGGAAGAAACTGCATCAACTAACGAGCAAAATAACCAGCTAACATCATAATGACAGGATCAAATTCACACATAACAATATTAACTTTAAATGTAAATGGACTAAATTCTCCAATTAAAAGACACAGACTGGGAAATTGGATAAAGAGTCAAGACCCAACAGTGTGCTGTATTCAGGAAACCCATCTCACGTGCAGCGACACACATAGGCTCAAAATAAAAGGATGGAGGAAGATCTACCAAGCAAATGGAAAACAAAAAAAGGCAGGGGTTGCAATCCTAGTCTCTGATAAAACAGACTTTAAACCAACAAAGATCAAAAGAGACAAACAAGGCCATTACATAATGGTAAATGGATCAATTCAACAAGAAGAGCTAACTGTCCTAAATGTATATGCACCCAATACAGGAGCACCCAGATTCATAAAGCAAGTCCTGAGTGACCTACAAAGAGACTTAGACTCCCACACATTAATAACGGGAGACGTTAACACCCCACTGTCAACATTAGACAGATCAACGAGACAGAAAGTCAACAAAGATACTCAGGAATTGAACTCAGCTCTGCACCAAGCGGACCTAATAGACATCTACAGAACTCTCCACCCTAAATCAACAGAATATACATTTTTTTCAGCACCACACCACACCTATTCCAAAATTGACCACATAGTTGGAAGTAAAGCTCTCCTCAGCAAATGCAAAAGAACAGAAATTATAACAAACTATCTCTCAGACCACAGTGCAATCAAACTAGAACTCAGGATTAAGAATATCACTCAAAGCCGCTCAACTACATGGAAACTGAACAACCTGCTCCTGAATGACTACTGGGTACATAATGAAATGAAGGCAGAAATAAAGATGTTCTTTGAAACCAACGAGAACAAAGACACAACATACCAGAATCTCTGGGACACATTCAAAGCAGTGTGTAGAGGGAAATTTATAGCACTAAATGCCCACAAGAGAAAGCAGGAAAGATCCAAAATTGACACCCTGACATCACAATTAAAAGAACTAGAAAAGCAAGAGCAAATACATTCCAAAGCTAGCAGAAGGCAAGAAATAACTCAAATCAGAGCAGAACTGAAGGAAGTAGAGACACAAAAAACCCTTCAAAAAATCAATGAATCCAGGAGCTGGTTTTTTGAAAGGATCAACAAAATTGATAGACCGCTAGCAAGACTAATAAAGAAAAAAAGAGAGAAGAATCAAATAGACACAATAAAAAATGATAAAGGGGATATCACCACTGATCCCACAGAAATACAAACTACCATCAGAGAATACTACAAACACCTCTACACAAATAGACTAGAAAATCTAGAAGAAATGGGTACATTCCTCGGCACATACACTCTCCCAAGACTAAACCAGGAAGAAGTTGACTCTCTGAATAGACCAATAACAGGAGCTGAAATTGTGGCAATAATCAATAGTTTACCAACCAAAAAGAGTCCAGGACCAGATGGATTTACAGCCGAATTCTATCAAAATTACAAAGAGGCGGTGGTATCATTCCTTCTGAAACTATTCCAATCAATAGAAAAACAGGGAATCCTCCCTAACTCATTTTATGAGGCCAGCATCATTCTGATACCAAAGCCGGGCAGAGACACAACCAAAAAAGAGAATTTTAGACCAATATCCTTGATGAACATTGATGCAAAAATCCTCAATAAAATACTGGCAAACCGAATCCAGCAGCACATCAAAAAGCTTAACCACCATGATCAAGTGGGCTTCATCCCTGGGATGCAAGGCTTGTTCAATATACGCAAATCAATAAATGTAATCCAGCATATAAACAGAGCCAAAGACAAAAACCACATGATTATCTCAATAGATGCAGAAAAAGCCTTTGACAAAATTCAACAACGCTTCATGCTAAAAACTCTCAATAAATTAGGTATTGATGGGACGTATTTCAAAATAATAAGAGCTATCTATGACAAACCCACAGCCAATATCATACTGAATGGGCAAAAACCGGAAGCATTCCCTTTGAAAACTGGCGCAAGATAGGGATGCCCTCTCTCACCGCTCCTATTCAACACAGTGTTGGAAGTTCTGGCCAGGGCAATTAAGCAGGAGAAGGAAATAAAGGGTATTCAATTAGGAAAAGAGGAAGTCAAATTGTCCCTGTTTGCAGACGACATGATTGTATATCTAGAAAAGAGAGTTTATTTTTTAGGGCAGGTGTAGGTTCACTGCAAAATTGAGTGGATGGCTGGGCACAGCAGCTGATACCTGTAATCCTAGTAACTTGCGAGGCTGAGGCAGGAGTATTGCCTGAGCCTAGGAGTTTCCGACTAGGCTGGGCAACTGAGTGAGACCCTGTCTCTACACAAAATTAAAAAAAAAATTATCCTGCTGTGGTGGTGTGCACCTGTAATCCCAGCTACTCTGGAGGCTGAGGTGGGAGTATCACTTGAGCCCTGGAGGTTGAAGCTGCAGTGAGCCGAGATTATGTCATTGCACTCCAGCCTGGACAATAGAGTGAGAACCTGTTTCAAAAATAGAAGAGTAGAAAGTACAGAGAGTCCCCACATACCTGCTGTTCCCACATATGTCTTCTTCTATATTATCAACATTCTGCACCAGAGTTGTATATTTGTTATAATCAATGAAATTTCTGTGACACCTAATTATCATGGTCATAGTTTATATTAGGGTTCACTTTTGATGCTGTTACATTCTATGAGTTTTGACAAATGTATAACAACGTGTATCTATCCACCATTAGTGTCATACACAATAATTTCACAGCCCTAAAAATCCTCTATGCTTTATCTGTTCTTCTCTCCCTTAACCATAACAATCACTGAATTTTTTTGCTGTTTCCATAGTTTTGCCTTTTCTAGAATGTCATATAGTTGGAATGAAACAGTAGGAAGCCTTTTCAGATTGGCTTAATAATATGCATTTAAGGTTCTTCGATATCTTCTCATGGCTTGATAGCTAATTTCTTTTTAGTGCTGAATAATATTCTATTACCTGGATGTACCACAGTTTATTTATTCATTCCCCTACTAAAGGCCATCTTAGTGTCCTCCAAATATTGGAAAATTATGGATAAAGCTATTATAAACATCCTTGTTCAGGTTTTTGCATGGACATATTTTTTTCAACTTGAGTAAATACCAAAAAGCATCATTGCTAAATTATATGGTAAATCTCTGTTTAGTTTTTGTGTTTTTTAAATTTTTATTTATTTGTTTTATTTGACAAAAAACACATTTATCACGTACAACATGACATTATTAAGTATGTAGACATTATGGACCACTAAATCTAGCTAATTAACATATGCATTACCTCACATATTTCTCATTTTATTATGGTAGAAGAAATAAGTTTGAGAGATCTATTGTAATACATGGTGGCTGTAGTTTATTAATAATGTATTGTATTCTTCAAAATTGCCAAGACTACATTTAGTTCTGTGAGAAACTGCCAAACTATTTTCCAAAGTGGCTAAACCATTTTGCATTCCTGTGAGCAATAAATGAGAGTTCCTTTTGCTCCAAAATGCTCATCAGCATTTAGTGGTGGCATGATGTTGGATTTTGGCTGTTTTAATAGGTATTTAGTAGTATCTCATTCTTGTTTTAGTTTGCAAAATCATATGACATAGATCTTTTTTCATATGCTTAATTTCCATTTTTATATCTTTGGTGAGGTGTCTGTTTAGTCTGGTTACATCTTTTACCTTTGTTTTTCATCAGGTGTAACCATTTGGGACTGATGCTTTCTGTTTGGGAAGTTTATTAATCTTTGATTTAATCTCTTTAACAGACTGATTAAGACTGTCTGCTTCTTGTATGAGTTTTGGCAGACTGTGTCTTTCAAGGAATTAATCTGTTTAATGTAGGCTATCAAAGTTGTGAGCGTTGAGTGGTTCATTACATTCCTTTATTATATTTTAATATCCATGGGATCTATAGTGATGTCTCTTCTTTCCTTTCTGATATTGGTAATTTATATCTTTTTTTTTCTCATTTAGCCTAGCTAGAGGCTTATCAATTTTATTGATCTTTCGAAAGAATCAGCTTTAGATTTTGCTGATTTGCCCTATTGATTTCCAGTTTTTATTTTCATTTATTGCTGTTCTGTTATTCATTACTTTTTTCTCTGCTTACTCTGCATTTAATTCTTATTTTTCTAATTTCCTAAGGTGAAAATTTAGAGTATTGATTTTCGATCTTTCCTCTATTCTGTTTTTTACTGCTTCACACAAATTCTAATCAGTTATATTTTTATTTAGCTCAAAATATTTTTAAAGCTTCTCTTCCTTGGCTTATGTGTTATTTGTAAGTGTGTTGTTTGATCTCCGAGTATTTGGGGATTTTCCAGCTATCTTTGTTATTAATTTTTAGATTAATTTTATTGTGGTCTGAAAGCAAACATTGTATAATTACTGTATTTTAAAATTTTCTAGTATGTATTTTACAACCCAGAACGTGATCTACCTTGTAGAATGTTCCATGTGAGCTTGAGAAGAATATGGAATTTGTTGTTTCGGGGTAATCTACAGTTGTCGATTACATCCAGTTGATTGAGGGTACTACTAAGGTATACTGTATTCTTACTAATTTTCTGCCTGCTGGATCCATGTCTAATATAGAGGTTTGATGTCTCCAAGTATAATAGTACATTATCTGTCTCTTCCTGCAGTTCTATCAGTTTTTGCCTGATGTATTTTGATGCTTTGCTGTTAGACAAATACTCATTGAGGACTGTTATGTCTTCTTGGAGAATTAACTCATTTATCACTGGGTAATGCCCCTCTTTATTTCTGATAACTTTCCTTATTCTGAAGTTTGCTCTTTCCAAAATTAACATAACTACTCCAGTTTCCTTTTGATTAGTGTTAGCATGTTATATTTTTCTCCCTCCCTTTCCTTTTAATCTATATGTGTCTTCATATTTTAAGTGGGTTTTGTGTAGACAAGTGTATTGATCTGTTCTCAGGCTGCTTTGAAGAAATACCCGACAGTGGGTAATTTATAAAGAAAAGAGGTTTAATTGACTCAATTCTTCATGACTGGGGGAGCCTCAGAAAAACTTACATTCATGGCAGAAGGTACATTCTTCACAGGGGAGAAGGGAAGAGAATCAGTGCAAGCAGGGGAAATGCTAGATGCTTTTAAAACCCGGATCTCATGAGACTTACTCATTATCACAGGAACGGGATGGGAGAAACTGACCCAATGTTTCAGTTTCCTCCATCTGGTACTGCTGTTGACATGTGGGGATTATAATTCAAGGTTAGAATTGGGTAAGGACACAGAGTCAAACCATATCATTCTGCCCCTGGCTCCTCTCAAATCTCATGTCCTCACAACTGAAAACACAATCATGCCCTTCCAATAGTCCCACAAAGTTGTAACTCATTCCAGCATTAACCCAAAAGTTCAAGTCCAAAGTCTCATCTGAGACAAGGCAAGTCCTTTCTGCCTAAAAGCTTGTAAAATAAAAAGCGAGTTATTTCCAAGATACAATGGGGGCACAGGCATTGGGTAAATACACCCGTTTCAGATGGGAGAAATTGGCCAAAACAAAGGGGTTACAGGCCCCATGCAAGTCTGAAATACAATAGGGCAGTTGTTAAACCTTAAAGTTCCAAAATGATCTCCTTTGACCTGTTACATCCAGGGCATGCTGATGTAAGAGGTGGGCTCCCATGACCTTGGGTAGGTTTGCCCCTGTGGCTTTGCAGTGTACAGCCTCCTCCCATAACTTCCTGTCCTCTTCCAAGCCCTCTAAACTGTTCCAACCTCTGCCTTTTACCCAGTTCCATCTTTCACAGGCTGGTATTGAGTGTCTGTGGCTCTTCCAGGTGCATGGTGTAAGCTGTCAGTGAATCTACCATTCTGGGGTCTGGAGGATGGTGGCCCTCTTCTCACAGCTCAACTAGGCAGTGCCCCAGTGGAGCCTCTGTGGGGGCTCTGACTCCGTGTTTCCCTTCTGCAGCGCCCTAGCAGAGGTTCTCCATGAGAGCTCCACCTCTGCAGCAAATTTCTACCTGGACATCCAGGAGTTTTCGTACATTCTCTGAATCTATGTGGAGGTTCCCCAACCTTAATTCTTGACTTCTGTTAACCCACAGACCCAACGCCACGTGTAAGCTGCCAAGGCTTGGGGCTTGCAGCCTCTGAAGCAATGGCCCCAGGTGTACCTTGGCTCCTTTTAGCCACAGCTGGAGCTGAAGCAGCTGAGAAGCAGTGCACCATGTCCTGAGGCTGCATAGAGTAGGTGGGCCCTGGGCCCATCCCACAAAACATTTTTCCCTAGTAGGCCTCCAGGCCTGTGATGGAGGGGCTGCTGTGAAGGCCTCTGACATGTCCTGGAGACATTTCCCCCATTTTCTTGGTGACTAACATTTGACACCTTGTTACTTACACAAATTTCTGCAGCTGGCTTGAATTTCTTCACAGAAAATGGGTTTTTCTTTTCTATTGCATCATTAGGCTGCACATTTTCTTAACTTTTATGCTCTGCTTCCCCTTGAATGTTTTGCAGCTTAGAAATTTCTTCAGCCAGATACTCTAAATCATCTCAATCAAGTTAAAATTCCACAGATCTCTAGGGCAGGGGAAAAATGCTGCCACCATCTTTGTTAAAGCATAGCAAGAGTCACCTTTGCTCCAGTTCCCAAGAAGTTCCTCATCTCCATCTGAGACCACCTCAGCCTGGAGTTCATTGTTCATATCACTATTAGCATTTTGGTCAAAAGCATCCGACAAGTTTCTGTGAATTTCCAAGCTTTCCCACATATTCCTGTCTTCTTCTGAGCCCTCTAAACTGTTCCAACCTCTGCCTTTTACCCTATTCCAAAGTTGCTCCCACATTTCCCGGTATCTCTACAGCAGTGCCCCATTACCTTGATACCAATTTACTGTATTAGTCCATTCTCATGCTGCTATGAAGAAATACTCAAGACTGGGTAATTTATAAAGAAAAGACGTTTAAATGAAACACAGTTCTGCATGGCTGGGGAGGTCTCAGGAAACTTACAGTCATGGTGGAAGGCACCTCTTCACAGGGCAGCAGGAGAGAGAATGAGTGCAAGCAGGGGAGATGCTAGATGTTTATAAAACCATCACACCTCCTGAGTTTCACTCATTACCACAAGAAGAGCATGGAGGAAACCATCCCATGATTTAATTACCTTCTACAGGGCTTCTTCTTTAACACATGAGGCTAGTGGGAATTTACAATTCAAGATGAGAATTGGGTGGGGACACAGAGCCAAACCGTATCAGCAAAGGTATAGTTGATGTTTGTTTTGTAGATCCAATCTGACAGTCTGTGTCTTTTAATTGATATACTTAAACCATTTAAATGGTTACTGATATAGTTACATTAATATCTACTATATATGTTACTGATTTCTATTCATTGCCCTTGATTTTTGTTTCTACTTTTATATTTCACTCTTTTCCTGCCCTTTGTAATTTTAGTTGAGAATTTTATGATTACATTTTTTCTCCTTTCTTAACATATCAATGATATTATTATTATTATTATTTTATGTTTCAGTTTTTGTCCTAGAATCTGCAATATACTTTTACAACTAAGCCAGGTCTGCTTTCAAATGGCACTATACCACTTCATGGGTAATGCCAAGTACCTTGTAATAACAAAATATTTCTAATTATTCCTTCCTGCTTTTGGTTTAATTGATGTTGTTTATTTCACTTATACATAAGTGTGTGTGTATGAACACAAGTTTTTTTTTTTTTTTACTTATGACACTGAATTTTATTTAGTTGAAGGTGCTGAAATGAAACATAATTATAAGCTTAAAGCTTCATTTGTTGGGGTGTCTGTGACTTTTTTTTCTTTTTAAAATGTTTTTAAAAACATTTTGTGGCTACGTTGTAGTTATATATATTTATGGGGCACATGAGATATTTTGATACAGGCATGCAATGTGAAGTAATCACATCATGAAGAATGGGGTATCCATCCCCTCAAGCATTTATTCTTTGAGTTACAAACAATCCAATTACATTATTTAAAAATATACAGTTAAGTTATTATTGACTATATTCACACTATTGTACTATAAAATAGTAGGTTTTATTCATTGTTTCTATTTTTTTTTACAAAATAACCTTCCCCACCTCCCCTTTCCAACCCTCCACTACCCTTCCCTTCCCAGCCTCTGGTAATAACAAACAGTTATTATCTATTACATCAGTTAAGAATAAGAAATAAAAGTTTGTATTTTATCTTCATTTATTACTTCTCTAATGCTCTTCCTTTAAAATGTAGATCTGAATTTATGACCTATATCATTTTCCTTCACTCTGAAATCTTATTTTAACATTTCTTACAAGACAAATCTACTGACAAGTAAGTTCTCTCAATTTTTGTTTGTCTGAAAAAAGACTTTATTTGTTCTTCATTTTCAAAGGATAATTTTCAGGAATACACAATTCTAGGTGATTTTTTTTAACACTTCAAATATTTTACTTTATTGTCTTTTTGCTTGCATAGTTTCTGAGGACAAATCTGATGTAATTATTGTCTTTACTTCTCTCTCTATAAGACATTTTCCCATTTCTTTCAAGTTTATCTTTTAGTTTCTCCATTTTTAATATTGATATGCATAGATGCAGATTTTTTGGCATTTGTTTTCTGCTTCCTGTTCCCTGGCCTTCCTGGATCTGTGGTTAACATTAATTTAATGGCGTTAATGTGTCTGACATTAATTTAGTAAAATTCTCAGTCATTATTGCTTCAAATATTTCTTCTGTCTTTTTCTATCTTCTACTTCTCATATTCCCATAATGTGTATCTTATACATTTTATGGTGGTTTCACATTTCTTGAATTTTTTTTCCATTTTTTTATTCTTTTTTTCTGTTTGCATTTTAGTTTTGGAGGTTTATTTTGACATACCTTCAGATTCAGAGATAATTTACTCAGTTGTGTCCGGTATATTAATGACCCATTAAGACAATCTTAATTTATTTTTTGTTCTTTTTGAGCTCCTGCATTTTTTATCTATTCTTTCTCAGAATTTCCACCTCTTCATTTACATTATCCTTGTGTTCTGATATGTTTTCTACTTTGTTTATTAGAGCCCAGAGCATAGTAATTATAGTTTTTAAATGCTTTATTTCTTGTCTGATAATGCTAGCATTCTTCTCATATCTTACTCAGATCCTGGATGCTTGCTTTGTTTCTTGAAACTGTACTTTTTCTCTTTTAGTATTACTTGCAATATTTTTTCTTGTTAACTGGGCATGATGTAGTGTGCAAGAGGAACTGTATTAAATAGGCCTTTATTAATATGGCAGGAAGATATGGGAGAAGGGGGAATGTTCTATAATCCTGTGATTGGGTCTCAGTCTTTTAGTGAGTAAGCCTGTGATTCTTGGACTGTGAACTTCACAAGCACATCTGAGTAACCCCCCAACTCCACTTCCTTTAGGTGAGATAGCTAGCTGGGGCTGGAGCTGGGTATTTCTCTTCCTCCAGCTCAGTTGGGCCCTGATAAAACCAACACAGGCTAGGCTCCAGTAGAATAATTTCTTTTGAGGACATACTTTATTAAGAAAAAATGGAATGCTCTGGAGTATTCCAAAATAGTTATTTTTCTTCTCCTTCTGGAAGCATGAGAGGATTTTTCTCAATCTTCCCTGTGGGAACATGGTAGAGATGTCAAAGGTAAAACTCACAAAGGTGTGAGGGTTCTTCTGGAGTTTTTAGCTCTCAGACATGTTCACACTGAGCCTCCAGAAAATTTTCAGTTGCAGTTTGGATTTTCCTACCCCATCACTGGTGTCTGTGGCGGTTTCTGCTCATGGGTTTCTGCTCTGTTAAGTTGTGATTCTCCGTTTCCAGCCTGTCTCCAATTTTTGAGGCAACAGTTTGCCCTGTTTTATCACTACTGTGACAATTCTAAGAAGAGATGTTGATTTTTCAGCTTTTTTGGCTTTTACTTATTGTTAAAATAAATGATGACTTCAAGCTTCGTATATAGCAAACTGGAAACTAGTATTACCAATAATTATTTAATAATGGAATTGACTATGTCTACAGTAAACCTCTTTTAGGCAACAGCATACACATCACCTATCTCCTGGAAACTTGACTAAAAATAGAAAAAGTGTAGGCAATAAAGTAAAACCAATGCTGCAGGCACACATCTGTTTATTAGATACTTTGCTTTTCTTTCCAGGACAAGGCAAAATGTGTTAAGTTGGCAAGTGCTCCCACTTGCCTAGATTATTTCTAACATTTTATACCATGGTTCAAGTTGTGTAGCAAGGGCGATTTTTGTTCAGTGTGTGTCTACCTATTCATTTTATATTGTTCTATTGATGCTATTTTTCAGAAAAATAAAATGTAGAGATATTTTAATTCCAATAAAAATATTTTAATATAAATTAAAGCATAGAGATATTTCAAGTCCCCAGTGGCCAATTTCAAACCCGCTTGTGAAATGTGGGACCAGTTACTTGATTTTTAGCTTGGTGTTCCTATGTTATTGTCTGGTACTTGAATCTAACTTATAAAAGGCTATGTATCTATCTCTACCTCTATCTATCATATTAGTTTATATACTAGTTCAATAATATGATCATGGAGAAAAGAAGAGTATCCTAAGGTATAAATTTATAAATTTCAATTCAAAATTTCTAAGTTCCAATTGCAACTTTACCATATATTTAATACCCCTTGAGAATTATTCTTTAAGAGTTAATAATATATTTGATCTTAAAAGAGACCTAGGAGAGCATCTACTCTGAGGTTTCCCAAAATGACCCAATTATCATTTAAATATAGCTAATATGATTATATCTCAGGAGTTTTATTAATTGCTGTTACCCAGAAATAAGTGATTTCATGAATAAGTGTGTATAGGATACACTGGGTTAATTAGAATGAATCCGACTTCTCTTTCGCAGGCTTCTCAGAGCCTTTAGAATGCTAATATGATGGCTCCATTTGAAAGCAGATGCATTTTGGGCATTTCCTGAATTTTGGTCGATAGATTTCTTTGGTCATGTTGATTTTCACAAGCAATACATTATATTTTGAAAGGACAGGACTAAAAGAAACATAATTTTACTAAAGAAAAAAACTAAGGCAGTGATTTATTTAGGCCATACCTCTGGTCAATGGATAATACCAGAAAATGAGCAAGAGAAGAGGGTGGGGAAGGTCACTGAAAAGAATTTTACCCAAAAAGGTGGGAGTAATACATTACAATATTTTGTAGCCTGCATAATGATAATAACAGAAATGTACCTAATAGTAAAGCAAAATGGAAAGTGTTCAGGTATTTTTTATGGCAGGAATGATGTGACTCTTGCATTAAATTCGTATTTGACTTTCGGAATAGAAAACACTAGATGAGAGCTTTACTTACACCATCATTCCAATAAATATAAATGTTTTAATAATACATGCATGTATTAAATTATGTTTCAGAGATCTCATGTTATTAAAGGAGAACACATTGCTTTATACAAACTTGTCATATTTCATATGAGGTAATTAATTGGAGACCTATCTTGGTTAAACTGTAATGTCTCACAATTTGTTTGTGCCATATCTGAGCCAGGAATTTGGTTCTCTTTATTCCTACAGCACAGAGCTTCCTATCCTACATGATTGTCTATTGTAATGCCAAATTACAAGCAGTAAGTATAATATTGTATTTTTATTTAAATGTTCATTTATTTTTGTAGGATAGTGAATAATTGAAAACAAACACATACACGAAAATACAATTTAAACAAAAAGACTTGCTCTGATTCCACTATTGCAGGCTGTGTCTATTACATGTTCTAAGTCCTTTAAATTTAGCTAGTCTAATGCAACTCTGTAGTCACAAGGCAATATTGAACAAAAACCATACTTTTGTTCACCAAACATAAACTGTGAATGTGCCCAACTGTGTGCTGGAAAACAAGATGAATCCTGAGGACAAATAAATATCTTCTCTGTCTGCCAGGACAACACTCATGATGAAATCAGCATAAGGTCTAATGTTGATTGGGAGCTACAACTTAAAGAAAGATCGTTAGAAGACCTGGGTTAGAACCTGTTCTACTATATACCATGTGATTAATTTTGTAAATAATTTTGTAAAATTTAAGTACAATTTTGTAAAATCCTAGAAGGTCTTGGGCTATTTCTCAAATTATAACCAAATCAAACAAAGGGAATAATTAGGTGAACAATGGAGAATAGAATTGCCTCACTAAAATTTGTCCCATTTTTGGTGAAAAGATCTTAGTCATAAGAAAAAATTAAATAAAATGATGCAATTAGAGAATTGTTTTCTCAAATAGTTCAGAAACAATAAAAAGATTGTAAGGTTATCTGGAGCTGGGATGCATGCTTCACTTTCTATTATAGCTTCCCAAGAACTGAATGCTTATTAAGTCTTGATTTTCCGTTAAACATCTATTACATATTAAACTTCAGAGAGAGATAAACCACTGTAGAGGACAGGGAGCAATGTTAAGAGTCTTGGTTGGCAGCAACATGTCAGAAAACGACAATTCACGTTAAGGGGAATGAAAGTTTGAAGAAATTTTTAAAGTCACTTACATCACTGGATCTCTTTACAAAGTAAGTTGTTACGTGCAGAAGAAAGATGCTTGAAACCAAGAATTCACAGAAAGTGGAAAAATCTAAATATGTTCACTCAGGCCTCAAATTCAGGGTTTAGGTTTTGGCCCAGAGCCTATTTCAATGTCTTATTTTAATTGACAGTTTTACTGGATCTGCAAAGCAATAAGATTCCAGAAGGTATAATTCATTGAAAGAAATCACTTTCTATAATGATATATGATTTATCCATTCACATTGCTGAGCTATTTAGAGTAAATTATCTATGAGATAATGTCATTAGTTTAACAGTGGCTGCAGTTGTTTTTGTCAGTATAATTTTAAGCCATATAAAATTTTTAGAAACATATTTAAATATGTGTGTGTATATATATAATTATATAATTATATATATAATTATGTTATATATATAAAAATAATAATATATATATTTTTTTTAGATGGAGTCTCACTCTGTTGCCCAGGCTGGAGTGCTGTGGCATGATCTCAGCTCACTGCCGTCTCTGCCTCTTGAGTTCAAGCGATTCTCCTGCCTCAGCTTCCCAAGTAGCTGGGATTACAGGCGCACGCCACCACGGCCCGCTAGTTTTTGTATTTTCGGTACAGACGGGGTTTCACCATGTTGGCCAGACTGGTCTGTAACTCCAGACCTCAGGTGATCTGCCCACCTTGGCTTCCCAAAGTGCTGGGATTACAGGCCTGAGCCACCATGCCCAGCCAATTTCCATATATTTTTTAAACTGGGATTTCAGAGAGTAATTTCCTCTTCATGTGTAACCAGTTATATGAATTAAAACAGATTCAGCCTTCTTTTACGGTTGTGAAAAACTGTAATTCTTCCTCTCAAGTTCCCCATTGGAAGGAGGGATATTTCAGGCTCAACATTGTCCAGTCTGAACAACGTTAGGGAGAAAGGCCTTAAAATGTATTTTCTAAAAGCTTTTCTATAACTGATCAACTTAAGTGTCAGTTGGGTGTCTGAGATCTGTAAGACTTTGAGATTATTGCTCCAAATTCCACAGGAAACTAATCTCTTTCTTCTTAATACTGTTTTTACTAAGATTCAAGCATAAGGGGCTTATATCCAAGGGGGTTTTTCCTAAGAAAATGTAAATATATAAATATATGTACAGAAGTTATTAACAGTAGAAACATTTGAGGAATAGTGTGTCTAATAGCATGTACTCGGTGTTTTCCCCATGAGCAAATGAAAAATGTTCAACATATATGAAAAGAATAAAGTGAAAAGTAAGATCTTGAAAGGGGATTATTCACTGCTGGAAAGTAAGTAAAAAGCATCACAGAAGAGGCCAGACTCTCTGGCTCATACCTGTAATCTCAACAATTTGGGGGGCCAAGGTAAGAGGATCACTTGAGCCTAGGAGTTTGAGACCAGCCTGGGCAATATGGCAAGATCTTCAAGACCTTGGCTCTACATAAAAAAAAATAAAGCACGCTGAGCATGCTCCTTGCTCCTCTGGTCCTAGGGAGACTGAGGTGGAAGGATTGCTTGAGCCCGGGAAGTAGAGGCTGCAGCTGTGATTGCACCACTGCCCTTCAGCCTGTGAGACAGTGCAAGGACTTGTCTCAAAAAAAAAAAAAAAAAAAAAAATCAAGGAAGAGGACCCTTTTGCTTCAAATAAGCAAAAGGAAAAGAATAAAGTGAATTTGTTTTACTATATGGTAATTGTGAATTTTTCTATTCCATAAGGTAATAGGGCCATAAATGCTGCTAGCTGATGTAGCTGGGCCATTGCAACACTTAGGTGACATATCCATTAGTTGCAGGTACTGCTACAACCAGTGTTACTAGTACTGCCACCATCTGCCAGTAACTGAGAACCAACACTCTTCCCAGTACTGCACCAAGAGGAACCTAATGCATATCTCATAAGCTTTCTAGGTAAATAGACGTCCATGTTCCATGGAGTGGTCCACCATTTGCTAGCTCTATGTCCTTGTGATATTCCTTTATTTTCTCTACTTCTCACTTTTTCATGTGTAAAATGAGTCTCCTGGTGCTATTCATCTTATAGGTTGTTTTCAGTACAGTTGGTCTCTGACTTACCATGTTTTGACTTACAATTTTTCAACTTTACAATGGATTTATCAGAACATAAGTCCATCACAAGTCAAAGGGCATCTCTATTATGTAAAGTGTATATCACAATGCCTAGAACACAATAAGCTCTTGGTGAAGAGTTTTCTATTATTATTCTTATTAGTGTTTTCGTTAATATTGTTGTTAGTTTCTCTTTCTTACCTATGAAAACTACACGAGAGATACAGGACTTTGGTGACTTGAAAAGGTAAATCACTAAATAAGTGTCATCATAAAGAATGATATCCAGAGAAAGGATTATGAGAAGATGGTAGAGTAGGAAGCACCAGGAATCCATCTACTCACCTACATAAAAATTACAGTGGAAGACTCTGTTTGATCTAAATATTTAGAACTATTAAAGGCTTTCAACTTCCAGAAGATTTTAGTTGTATATTGTGATTAATTTTGTTCAATTGCAGCTCTTAGTGCAGTAGCAACTACCTATCTATCTGTAGCCACCGCCTCCCCAGCCTCCCACTCCCTACTCCTCACAGTCATAGAGGAGGGCAGCCAATGTCTGTCGCACCTGCCCCCATTTGTAGATTGTTGCAAGCCCCTCCCCTCTGGCTGAAGTGACTTCCTGGAGGTTTACAGGGCCAGTGATTTTCATTTTCACTTCATGTTCTCTTTTTTCCTTTATGAGAGTCAGACATTGTTAAAGATTAAGATATTAAAAAGCAACCACATATGTGCAGAAATTAGAAAGCCACCACAATTGCTCAAGGAAAGGTGCAGGCTCAGCAAAGACCTAAACAGCCTCGAATTTATACCTCAAGTTCATCATCAGCACAGAGAAAACCAGCAGCACAATTAAATTTAAAAAAAAAGCAAACGTCAAAAAAAGAAAACATCCAAGTGGAAAAGAATAAAATTGGACCCATAATTAACACCATATATAAAAATTAACTCAAAATTAATGTAAGACCTAAATATAAGATCAGACGTGATAAAAGTCTTAGAAGAAAGTGAAGCACAGGGCAAATCTTTATGTTGAGAATTCCTAAAACCCAAGAACAAAAACAAAATCAAATTTATAAATGAGGAAGATACTTGAGTAGACATTTCTCCAAAGAAGATATACAAAGGATCAAGTATTAGGGACATTAGGCACATGATTAGGGAACATCACTAATCATTAGGGAAATAGAAATCAAAACTACAACGGGATACCCTCTCGCACCCATTAGAATGGCTGCTATCCGAAACAAAAACAGATAAAAAGTGTTGGTGAGGAGGTGAAAAAATTAGAATACTTGTGCATTGTTGGTAGGAATATAAAATAGTACAACCACTGTGGAAGGCAGTACGATAGTTCCTCAAAAAATTAAAAATAGAGTTAACATAAAATCCAGGAGTTCCAGTTGAAGGTATATACTCAAAAGAATTTGAAGAGATATTTTGAAGAGATGTTTGTAGAATTATATTCACAGTAACATTAGCTAATACGTAGAATCAAACCAAGTGTCCATTGACAGATGGATGAATGAGTAAAATATGGTACATCCAATGGAATATTATTTAGCTTTAAAGGAAGGAAATTCTGGCATGTTTACAAGTTGGATGAACCTTAAGGACATTATTCTATGTGAAATGAGCTGGTCACTAAACGACAAATGCTGTATGATTCCACTTGTGTGAGGTATTTAGAGTAATCAAATTCATGGAGACTGTGGGTAGCAAGCCACCCAGGTGCCGAGGCAAGAGACCGAAGGCACAAGCTGTTCCAGTATAATAAAATATATAGAATCAGAATAGTTATACTAGAAATAGATTATAGATATGATTATGAACATTATTAATAATTATTTTGGAGCATTACTCTTTACTCCAATATTATAGTAATATTTCTTCTACAATTATAACCTAGGAAAAACCAGGCCATGCAGAGATAGGAGGTGAAGGGACACGGTGAGAAGCGACCAGAAGATGAGTGTGAGCCCTCTGTTACGCCCGGGCAGGGCCACTAGAGGGCTCCCTGGTCTAGCGGTAACACCAGTGCCTGAGAAGGCACCTGCTACTTAGTGGACCTTGGTCTAGGGATAGCACCAGTGCCTGGGAAGGCACCCGTTACTTAGCAGACTGGGAAAGGGAGTCTCCCTTTCCCCGGGGGAGTTACAGAAGACTCTGCTCCACCACTTCTTGTGGAAGGCCTGACATCAGTCAGGCCCACCCACAGCCATCCGGAGGCCTAAACGTGTCTCTGTGATGCTCTGCTTCAGCGGTCACGCTCCTGGTCCACTTTCATGTTCTGCCCTGTACACCTGGCTCTGCCTTCTAGATAGTAGTAGCAGAATTAGTGAAAGTATTAAAGTCTTTGATCTTTCCGAGAAATACATAGAAGAAATAATGATGTAAGCTGTCCCCTCTCTCCACCTTGGCTACCAAATAGGGAAGGGACCCCTGTCTGGTAGACACGTGACTCGCGTGACCTTACCTATCATTGGAGATGACTCACGTTCCTTACCCTCTTGCCTTGTATGCAATAAATAACAGCGCGGCAAGGCATTCGGGGCCACTACCGGCCTCTGTGCCTTGGTGGTAGTGGTCCCCCGGGCCCAGCTGTCTTTTCTTCTATCTCTTTGTCTTGTGTCTTTATTTCTATGATCTCTCGTCTCCATACACGAAGAGAAAAACCCATAGGCCCTGTAGGACTGGACCCTACAGAGACAGAAAGTAGAATGGTAGCTTTCCAGGGCTATGGGAATGGGGAAATCGGGAGTTATTGTTCAATGAATATAGAATTTCAGTTTTCCAGTTGAAAAGAGCTCTGGAGATGAATTGTGGTGATATTTGCACAACAATATGAAGGGACTTAGTATGACTAAACTGTACACTAAAAGAGGGTTAAGATAGAAAATTGTAGTTTATATGTGTTTTGCCACAATTTTTAAAAAATGAAAAGAAAAAAAGAATCAGATCCAATTTTGACTTTTGGACTGTGCTATTTCTACTTCTATGGTAAAGTGAATGGTACTCCTGCCTTAGCAGATTTCAGACATGTTTAGAGAAGATTTTTACTCATCTTTGTATCACATGCAGTTATCAATGAATAAATAATATTCATTCAACAGAAAGTTATTAAACACTTTCTAATGTACTTGACACTGTGCTGAGATGAATAAGACATATCTTCTGAGATATTTGCAACATTTTCTCTTCTTTAGATTTATTTTATAATTTTTATTAAATTGGTTGTAATGATGCCCTTTTTTTATATTTTTTAACTCAAGAAAGTGTTGTTTTACTTTATTTTAGTTTACACTTTTGGTTGTTGCTTTTGATTCATTTAGTTTTTGTTGTTGTTGTTGTTCCAGGACAGCATGTGTGTTGTCTCTGCCATACACTTTCCATCTTTGTATTCATTATTCTAATCAGTTTTTTAATCTTCCTGTATTGAGGAAACTGAAATTGTATCATTTGTTCCTAATCTTCTGCAGCATCAATGCTGCTCTTCAGTGCCTCCAATGCTAATTTATCCATTTCCTACTAGTCTTTTGTTACTTGTGTACTTTACCCACACACACATCTTTCCTTTTATCTTGTTATACTTTTTCTTCTTTTGGATTTCAATTTTTTTAAGCCATGTGAACTCATAATTCCTAAAATTCATATTAGATCATATTATTTTAGTAAACTTTCCAATAATGTTCTTTTTCCTGATCTACATGATTCCCCATTAGCCTTAATTTCTTTGTGTTTTCTCTTTCCTCTGCTTCATACCAGTGAGAGCTATCTGGGCTTGATTTCTGTAAAGAGGCTGATGATGTTTTTTGGCCCCTTTTATGTCTATTTCTGTGAAAATCAAATTCCTTAAGAGCTCTACAACTTAAGGGAAGATTCATGTGCTCAGGCACCTCTTTTGATTCCCACTTTATAGGTGATAAAACTAAGTCACTAAGAAACTTTCCCAAGGTTACACAACTGGTAAGCAGTAGCAGTGCAGTCAGCAGTGAAACCCAGGCAATCTGTCTTCAGAGTCCATGACATAAACCACTGTGTCAAATACTTCCTGGTGCCTTTTCTTTTAACTTTTGTCAATGTATACTATAATCAGACAAGAACACATACATCATAAGTTTACAGCTTGATCAATATTTACAAACACAGCACACCTATACAGTCAGCTTCCAGAATATTACCAATTCCCAGTCTCTACCATGCCCCTGACATTTACCATTGTTCTACTTATTTAATAGAAAAAAACTAGTTTCACCTGTTTTTGTACTTTTATACAAATAGAAATAACAGTATGTATTGTGCCTGGTTTCTTTCTTAAACATTAAGTATATCCATTCAATAATTCCTTTGCTATAAAGTAATGGCATTGTAGGAATATCCTCGGTATGTATTAATATATTCATTGTAATGCTGATGGACATGTGGGTAGTTTCTATTTGTTTTTGTTTTTTGGAGGGAAGGGGCTATAAAAATATTGCATTTTAGTTAACATTTCAGTTGTGCATATGTCGAAGGGTGGACTTTCTGAGTCTTAGGATAGTCCATTGCTCAGCTCTGTTAAATCATCCTGAATAATGTTCCAATGTGGCAGTGCCAGTTTAACTCAGCTACAGTGTTTATAAAGCCTTTGGTTTATTCACACTCTCAGCTGGTATTTTATAATTAATAGCTGGTGTTTATCTTTTCAAGTAAACCAGGTTTAATATGTGTTTCCATTATATCTAAAGAACTTAACATCTTTTCACATATTTATTAACTATCTTGGGATTCTCTTTCTTTTTTTCTTCTTTTCTTGAGACAGGGTCTTGCTCTGTCACCAAGGTTGGAGAGCAGTGGTGTGATCATAGCTCACTGTAGCCTTGACCTCCAGGACTCAAATGATCCTTCCACCTCAGCCTCCTGAGTAGCTGGAGCTACAGGCATGCACCACCAAACTTGGCTAATTTGTTTATTTTTTTTTTGTAAAGACGGGGTCTCGCTATGTTGCCCAGGCTTCTCTTGAACTCCTGGACTCCAGCAATCCTTTCACCTCAGCGTCCCAAAGTGCTGGGGTTACAGGTATGAGCCACTGGCCCTGGCCACATTTTGTTATCTGTTTCTTGTGAAGAGCCAAGACTTGTCCATTTTTCACTTGGGTTCTGTGACCTTTTCTTATTGACTTGTAGATGTTCTTAATGTTTTCCGAATATAGTGCCTTTGTCATTTAAGTATGGTGCAAACACAATCGCAGTTTTTGCCATTGAAAGTCATACAAAAATGTAATTACTTTTGCACCAACTTAATATTTTTGTCAGTATGTTCTGCTAGCCTATAGTTTCCCTTTTCACTCTTATTAGTATCTTGTGAGGACAATATATTCTTTTCATTTTAGTAAATTTTTATTCTTCAGTTTTTCTTGTTACAGATTTTATGTACTCTTAAGTATCTTTATGTATATCAAAATGATATCCTCCATTATTTTTCTATAAATGTTTTTACTGCCTTTCCTTTCATTTTTAAATTTGACCATCTTTGAAACTGATTTTGTGTATGAAGTGAAATAAGGATCTAGATATATTTTATATCAAATATATACCTAATGGAGATCTTTTCCTCATTATACTACAGTTCATCTTCTCCATGACTCTCGGTGGAGTTACAGGTGTAGCTGCTTTCTAGATTCTGTGTCCTTGGTTGTTACCTATCCTTGCGCCAACATTATGACATATTTACCACAGATTTGAAGTACTATTGCTGTTTGATCCTGTACATTCTTCAGCTTTCTTCTTTTGCTGCTTCAACCTTGCCTTTGGTAATCTTGGATTATAAAATTTATATTTGAATTTTAGAATTAACTTGTTAATTTCTACAGTGACGAATGCATGCACACACACACACAAACTACTGGTATGTACTGAATTTACAGATTAATTCAGGGAGAAATTGTATCTGTACAAATGGAATCATTTAAGCCATAAACATTTTGTAGCCCTCCATTTCATGTATTTCCTTTGTGTTTTTCAGGTTCTTTCAATGATATTTTTAGTTTTTTTTGTTATAATGTAGAACTGTTATATACCTTATGATATATATATATATATATATATATATATATATAACATATTTCTAGATGTTTGATGATTTTTAATGCTTTTGGAAATCACAGCATTTGCAATTTCTTTGATGCTATTATAAAGAGTGCCATTTATAACTCTATTTTCTAGTTGTGTATATAGAGTCAGGTGTGAAATATTTAGTTGACCATGTATTCAGTGACTTTGACAAATAGACCAATCAATATTAATACTTTGCCTGCAGATTACTTTAGGTTTCCTAGGTAAGGAACTTTCTACCATAGTGTGGTAATTGTAATTTCAAATTGTAATTTCATTTCATTTTTTTCCTACTTAGTAGAGAATTATTATTTTCTTGTTTTATTTCACTTGTTGGCACCTCTAGTACAATATTTTTAAAAAGAAAGTTGAGATAGATAGTAGAGGTTTTTTTCTGTTTCCTACTCTCAAGGGAGTTCAATATTCCAATATTGTGAGTGATCACAGGTCACATGTAAAGTGGTGGAACCTGGACCTGGTTGTATGTGTCTAAGGATGGGAGTCTATTGTTTTATTCTGTCTTCTTTCCTACCACTTAGCTTCTGGTTGGTCTCCATCTCATTTTTGGCCAATCATTCTCTGGCTGTGCCATGAACACTTTCAGCATTGGTAGTCATGCAATTCTTTTCTCTGCAATGAAGTCACTAAGCTGGCTTCTATGGAAGGACTCCGAGGGTATTCCTTTCAAGAGGATGGATACCCAGTATGAAGGTCTCCAGGTCAAATTGAAAATTTGTTCCTAGAAAAAGTGATGCCCAAGACACAACATATACTCTTTCTAAGGTCTGGCAGCCCTCCCAGGGTCCACCAGAGTAATACCCTTATACCCAAACACACTTTCTCACCCAGGGCCACCCAGCCCTATGTCCTCCACTGCTTCGAGTTTCCTGGGGCCTTCTCTTCAGATGGTGTGAAATTTATGTTATGAGAGTTTCCCAGCTTCCTGGCTTTCAGGATATCTTCTGATTTATTTTATTATTTGAGCAAGAATGGCATCTTCAGCCTTAATTATTTCCCTAGACTCTGGCTTCCGAAGGAATTTCTATCTTCAGCTCCCACATATTTTTTTTTTCTGAGTCCTTGAAATAGTCTGTCCTAGAATCATCTGATCTACTGTACAACATCTTCAGGTCTAGTTTTTGCCTTATTCAAGCCAACAGTTCCTCTCCTTAGTAGAATTAATGTAAAATGTGAAAATGAAAAGGAAAATACTTTGTAACATGTATATGACTTACGTTCTGAGAAGAGGAAAAATAGCTAGCAATTTTTAAAATTCCACTTCTTCATAGTTTCTCATTGTTTAGCTCAGAATACAAAGCAGCAAGATCTCTTAATAGTGTGGTAATTAATACTCAATGTGTGATGTCTCATTTTATTCAATTTATACTTAGTATGCCCTGCCAAAATGCAATAAAAAGAAAATTAAAATAGCCAAGAAAGCATAAATTATTAAAGCTTTTTTTCCCGCTGAAGAGTAATTTTAAATAATATTCAGCAAGTACAATGTCATCCAGGGCATTTGGAAATTATACATTTTATTATTAACAAATATTTTGGCTAAGGCTCATTACATGAGCAGAAGTAAAACAAGTTATATGTATCTTTCTTTGAGTGTAAGTAGATAAGTGCATAAGGATGGGTGCTGGGTGCCCTTCATCTGTCGATCTCATCAATCTCATCATGTAAGAAATCTTAGTTGATGACAGTTTCTGGGAGAATATCTGAGAATCAGTGTGGTGCTGGTAGAGACAAGGCACCACACCTGCTCTCACACTCAAGCAGCCTTTGTTCAGAGTGGGCCTGCAGGTAGCATTCAAGGAGGAGAACCAGTGGTCTCAGGCCTCCACTTCATTCAATATCCTAGGAGGAAATAATAATTAAAAAGTGAATTAATCTTCTATTCCCGAAAATGTGCTCTTCTGGGTATCCTTGTCGATACCATGGCCTCAGTATTGATGGCCTTTAGATATATTATGTGTGCACAACCTCAATTTCCTATGGAGAGGGAAGCAACACAGTATAGAATTCACTAGCATGAAAACAGGAACAGTAGGGAGCATAGGCAGAGAGCAATGGGAATCCATATGCTTTTCAAGATTTTTAAAGATATGGAGGATATCTCTCTTTATCTGAAGTGCTGAAGGAAAAGAGGTACTGGCCTCTGCAGAGATCAGATGGTAAGAAAGGGAAAAAGAACAGCTGATGTTTTCATACAGTGGGAATTTGCAGAGCACATAAGGGACAGGGAGAAATTGTGATCTCATCCTATCCAAGTCTGGGAGATTCTAAACTGAAACTGGATTTTGAATTCTGTACATCCATCTTATGCCTGCAATTTGGACTGGCACAGAAGCGGGGAGTAGTTGGCATGAAATGAATAAGATTAGCCCAGTGATTTTTGTTTCTTTAGTTTCAGAAAATAAACCGACTTCTTTACTGTGTAAGAAAGAGCTCCTTGACCATTAGCTTTGTATTCCACAACTCCCTATACTTTGATACTTAAAGACCGTCACAGCCAAGATTTTCCTGACATGTCATTTTCGTCTAAATAAGTCTTTGGGAACTGCTTTTTTTTTTTTCATTGTTTGTTTTTCTCTTATTCCTCTCCCTACTATCTATCTATCTGTCTACAGACTTGAAATGAAAAAAACCTAAATATATGATCCTTTTCTCATGAAACCTACAAGATAGGCTTGTATACATAAAATAGACAGTTTAAGACCCCAAACTAAAGTCCTGATAAATCATTCTTGTTCAGATTAATTAGAGAAGAGTTTGGTTGAGGGTTGGGTCTTGAGGGAGGTAAAGAACTTGGACAGGCAAGCAGAAGTTTAGAGAAGTTAGAGTATGAGTAAAATTCCAGTGTCTAGGGAGAAATATTGTGTGTGCAGAGCTCAGCCTGGCTCAATCAGGATATTCACATACATACCGGCTCTGGAGATCTAGGTCCTAAGCCACCGCCCACTTCTGCACACCCCAATCTTTCTCAAATTTTTATATTCTTGATTATGCTCTATTAGTCAAATTACAAATGAACTAGGGTCATGGATCATGATTTTTTGGCTGATTTTTATCCCTAGAAGTTGACATAATGCTCTGGTATTAGTTACATAGCTGGGGGCTTTCAGTGAGTTTTCCAAAAAACTTCTAAGCTACTTCGCATTTTTGCTACTTTCCCGACTATATATACATATATATATATACATATATATGTATATATGTCATATATATATTTTTCATATGCATATACGTATATACATATATTTATATGAATTGTTCCAATGACATTGGGAACAACAGAAACAGAAAATATCACATTACTATATATTACTATATGTGTATATCACATTACTATATTTATATATAACATATGACATATAAATAAATATATATGTCCTATATTATTGATGTGGTCCTGCAGGTACAAACTGTGAACCTTGTACACCCAATAAGAGAAACGAGAACTAAGGTGCTATGAAATTGTTGAGCCAGAGTGGTAGAGCCCTTCTATAACAAAAAGTTCAGGGAATCACTGTTTATAAAGGGCATGAGATTGTCCTACAACTCTCTTGTAGAGACAGTTTCAAGATGATGGTTGCTGTCTGCCTGGAGGAGCATTCTGGAAATTTATCAGTCTTGCTCAATGTAGCTTCCCATTTAGAAGAGGAACAAGTAGAGGAAACTCAATATAATAACATGGTTTTCAACCTCCCCCACTCAAGAAATAGCTTCTGAATCTCTAAGTTATTTCTTTCTTTAAAAGTGAACAAGCTGAGTGTAGAGGCATACACCTATATTCCTAGCTATTCAGGAAGCTGAGGTGGGAGGATTGCTTGAGACCAGGAGTTTGAGACCAGCCTGGGCAACATAATGTAACCTTGTATCTGAATGAATGAATGAATGAATGAATGAATGAATGAATGAATGAATAAACTGGTTAGATTTAGTACATTGTTTGCCTTTAGTGATTCAGTTATGAGTTTTATACATAACTAAATTTTCCCTCCGTTTCCCTTTATATTGATTCTCCTGGGAAGGCCTCTACCCAAAATCATTTTGATATGTATAATAAAAAGTACATTATGCTTATATATTATGGTGATTGTTACAATTGGAACTCATGAGAAGACACCTTGAATTCATTCTTACTAATAATAACACTGAGTATCTCCATTGCATCTTTTTTTTTCTTTTTTTTATTATTATACTTTAAGTTCTAGGGTACATGTGCACAACGTGCAGGTTTGTTACATATGTATGCAAGTGCCATGTTGGTTTGCTGCACTCATTAACTCGTCATTTACATTATGTATTTCTCCTAATGCTATCCCTCCCCCATCACCCCACCTCATGAAAGGCCCCGGTGTGTGATGTTCCCCACCCTCTGTCCGAGTGTTCTCATTGTTCAATTCCCACCTATAAGTGAAAACACGCGGTGTTTGGTTTTCTGTCCTTGTGATAGTTTGCTCAGAATGCTGGTTTCCAGCTTCATTCATGTCACAACAAAGGACATGAACTCATCCTTTCTTATGGCTGCATAGTATTCCATGGTATGTATGTGCCACATTTTCTTAATCCAGTCTATCATTGATGGACATTTGGGTTGGTTCCAAGTCTTTGCTATTGTGAATAGTGCCATGATAAACATACGTGTGCATGTGTCTTTATAGCAGCATGATTTATAATCCTTTGGGTATATACCCAGTAATGGGATGGCTGGGTCAAATGGTATTTCTAGTTCTAGATCCTTGAGGAATCACCATACTTCTACAATGGTTGAACTAGTTTACAGTCCCACCAACAGTGTAAAAGCATTCCTATTTCTCCACATCCTCTCCAGCATCTGTTGTTTCCTGACTTTTTAATGATTGCCATTCTAACTGGTGTGAGCTGGTATCTCATTGTGGTTTTGATTTGCATTTCTCTGATGACCAGTGTTGATGAGCATTTTTTCATGTGTCTGTTGGCTGCATAAATGTTTTCTTTTGAGAAGTGTCTGTTCATATCCTTTGCCCACTTTTTGATGGGGCTTTTTGATGTTTTATTGCAAATTTGTTTAAGTTCTTTGTAGATTCTGGATATTAGCTGTTTGTCAGACGGGTAGATTACAAAAATTTTCTCCCATTCTGTAGGTTGCTTGTCCACTCTGATGGTAGGTTGTTTTGCTATGCAGAAGCTCTTTAGTTTAATTAGATCCCATTTGTTTATTTTGGCTTTTGTTGCCATTGCTTTTGGTGTTCTAGTCATGAAGTCCTTGCCCATGCCTATGTCCTGAATGGTATTGCCTAGGTTTTCTTCTAGGGTTTTTATGGTTTTAGGTCTAACATTAAAGTCTTTAATCCATCTTGAATTAATTTTTGCATAAGGTTTAAGGAAAGGATCCAGTTTCAGCTTTCTACATATGGCTGGCCAGTTTTCCCAGCACCATTTATTAAATAGGGAATCCTTTCCCCATTGCTTGTTTTTGTCAGGTTTGTCAAATATCAGATGGTTGTAGATGTGTGGTATTATTTCTGAGGCCTCTGTTCTGTTCCATTGGTCCTATATCTCTGTTTGGGTACCAGTACCATACTGTTTTGGTTACTGTAGCTTTGTTATATAGTTTGAAGTCAGGAAGCGTGATGCCTTCAGCTTTGTTCTTTTTGCTTAGGAGTGTCTTGGCAATGCAGGCTCTTTTTTGGTTCCATATGAACTTTAAAGTAGTTTTTTCCAATTCTGTGAAGAATGTCATTGGTAGCTTCATGGGGATGGCATTGACTCTATAAATTACCTTGGGTAGTATGGCCACTTTCACAATATTGATTATTCCTATCCATAAACATGGAATATTCTTCCATTGGTTTGTATCCTCTTTTATTTCATTGAGCAGTGGTTTGTAGTTCTCCTTGAAGAGGTCCTTCACATCCTTGTAAGTTGGAGTCCTAGGTATTTTATTCTCTTTGTAGCAATTGTCAATGGGAGTTCACTCATGATTTGGCTCTCTGTCTGTTATTGGTGTATAAGAATGCTAGTGATTTTTGCATGTTGAATTTGTATCCTAAGACTTTGCTCAGGTTGCTTATCAGCTTAAGGAGATTTTGGGCTGAGACGATGGGGTTTTCTAAATATACAATCATGTCATCTGCAAACAGGGACAATTTGACTTCCTCTTTTCCTAATTGAATACCCTTTATTTCTTTCTCTTGCCTGATTGCCCTGGCCAGAACTTCCAACACTATGTTGAATAGGAGTGGTGAGAGAGGGCATCCCTGTCTTGTGCCAGTTTTCAAAGGGAATGCTTCCACTTTTTGCCCATTCAGTATAATACTGGCTGTGGGTTTGTCCTAAATAGCTCTTATTATTTTGAGATACGTTCCATCCATACCTAGTTTATTGAGAGTTTTTAACATGAAGATCTGTTGAATTTTGTCAAAGGCCTTTTCTGCATCTATTGAGATAATTATGTGGTTTTTGTCTTTGGTTCTGTTTATATGCTGGATTACGTTTACTAATTTGCATATGCTGAACCGGCCTTGCAACCCAGGGATGAAGCCAACCTGATCTTGTTAGATAAGCTTTTTGATGGACTGCTGGATTCGGTTTGCCAGTATTTTATTGAGGATTTTTGCCTTGATGTTCATCAAGGATATTGGCCTAAAATTCTCTTTTTTTGTTTTGTCTCTGCCAAGCTTTGGTATCAGGATGATACTGTCCTCATAAAATGAGTTAGGGAGGATTACCTCTTTTTCTTTTGATTGAAATAGTTTCAGAAGGAATGATACCACCGCCTCTTTGTAATTTTGGTAGAATTCTGCTTTGAATCCATCTGGTCCTGGACTTTTTTTGGTTGGTAAGCTATTAATTATTGCCTCAATTTCAGAGCCTGTTACTGGTCTATTGAGAGATTCAACTTCTTCCTGGTTTAGTCTTGGGAGGGTGTATGTGTCCAGGAATTTATCAATTTCTTCAGGATTTTCTAGTTTATTTGCATAGAGGTGTTTATAGTATTCTCTGATGATAGTTTGAATTTCTATGGGAATGGTGGTGATATTCCCTTTATCATTTTTTATTGTATCTATTTGATTCTTCTCTCTTTTTTTCTTTATTGGTCTTGCTAGCGGTCTATCAATTTTGTTGATCTTTTGGAGAAACCAGCTCCTGGATTCATTGATTTTTTGAAGGGCTTTTTGTGTCTCTATCTCCTTCAGTTCTGCTCTGATCTTAGTTATTTCTTGCCTTCTGCTAGCTTTGGAATGTGTTGCTCTTGCTTCTCTAGTTCTTTGAATTGTGATGTTAGGGTGTCAATTTTAGATCTTTCCTGCTTTCTCTTGTGGGCATTTAGTGCTATAAATTTCCCTCTACGCACTGCTTTAAATGTGTCCCGGAGATTCTGGTACATTGTGTCTTTGTTCTCACTGATTTTAAAGGACATCTGTATTTCTGCCTTCATTTCGTTATTTACCCAGTAGTCATTCAGGAGCAACTTGTTCAGTTTCCATATAGTTGAGCAGTTTTGAGTGAGTTTCTTAATCCTGAGTTCTATTTTGATTACACTGTGGTCTGAGAGACAGTCTGCTGTGATTTCTGTTCTTTTACATTTGCTGAGGAGTGCTTTACTTCCAACTATGTGGTCAGTTTTGGAATAAGTACAATGTGGTGCTGAGAAGAATGTATATTCTGTTGATTAGGGATGGAGAGTTTTGTAGATGTCTATTAGGTCGCATGGTGCAGAGTTGAGTTCAAGTCCTGGATATTCTTGTTAACTTTCTCTCTTGTTGATCTGTCTAATATTGACAGTGAGGTGTTAAAGTCTCCCATTATTACTGTGTGGGAGTCTAAGTCTCTTTGTAGGTCTCTCAGGACTTACTTTGTGAGTCTGTGTGCTCCTGTATTGGGTGCATATGTATTTAGGATAGTTTGCTCTTCTTGTTGAATTGATCCCTTTACCATTCTGTAATGGCCTTCTTTGTCTCTTTTGATCCTTGTTGGTTTAAAGTCTGTTTTATCAGAGACTAGGATTGCAACCCCTGCTTTTATTCTTTTTTTTTTTTCTGCTTTCCATTTGCTTGGTAGATCTTCCTCCATCCTTTTATTTTGAGCCTATGTGTGTCTTTGCACATGAGGTGGGTCTCCTGAATACAGCACATGGATGGGTCTTGACTTTTTATCCAATTTGCCAGCCTGTGTCTTTTAATTGGGGCGTATAGCCCATTTACATTTAAGTTTAATATGGTTATGTTTAAATTTGATCCTGTCATTATGATGTTAGCTGGTTATTTTGCCCATTAGTTGATGCAGTTCTTCCCAGCATCAGTGGTCTTTACAATTTGGCATGTTTTTGCAGTGGCTGGTGCCGGTTGTGCCTTTCCATGTTTAGTGCTTCCTTCCCATGTTTAGTGCTTCCTTCAGGAGCCCTTGTAGGTCAGGCCTGGTGGCGACAAAATCTCTCAGCATTTGCTTGTCTGTAAAGGATTTTATTTCTCCTTCACTTATGAAGCTTAGTTTGGCTGGATATGAAATTCCGGGTTGAAAATTCTTTTCTTTAAGAATGTTGAATATTGGCCCCCACTCTCTTCTGGCTTGCAGGGTTTCTGCCAAGAGATCTGCTGTTAGTCTGATGGGCTTCCCTTTGTGGGTAACCCGACCTTTCTCTCTGGTTGCCCTTAGCATTTTTAACTTAATTTCAACCTTGGTGAATCTGACAATTATGTGTCTTGGGGTTGCTCTTCTAGAGGAGTATCTTTGTGTCATTCTCTGTATTTCCTGAATTTGAATGTTGGCCTGCCTCGCTAGGTTGGGAAAGTTCTGGATAATATCCTGAAGAGTATTTTCTAGCTTGATTCTATTCTCCCCGTCACTTTCACGTATACCAGTGAAACGTAGATTTGGTATTTTCACATAGTCCCATATTTCTTGCAGGCTTTGTTCTTTTCTTTTTACTTTTTTTCTCTAAACTTCCCTTCTCACCTCATTTCGTTAATTTGATCTTCAATCACTGATACCCTTTCTTCCAGTTGATTGAATCAGCTACTGAAACTTGTGCGTGCATCACTTAGTTCTCGTGCCATGGTTTTCAGCTCCATCAGGTCATTTAACGTCTTCTCTACACTGTTTATTCTAGTTAGCCATTCATCTAATCTTTTTTCAAGGCAGGCAGACCTCATTGAGCTGCGGTGGGCTCCACCCATTTCAACCTTCCAGGCCGGTTTGTTTACCTACTCAAGCCATTTTAGCTTCCTTGGGATGGGTTCAGACTTCCTCCTTTAGCTTGAAGAAGTTCGTTATTACCAACTTTTTGAAGCCTACTTCTGTCAACTCGTCAAAGTCATTCTCCATCCTGATTTGTTCTGTTGCTGGCAAGGAGCTGTGAACCTTTGGAGGAGAAAGGGCGCTCTGGTTTTTAGAATTTTCAGCTTTTCTGCTCTGGTTTCTTCCATCTTTGTGGTTTTACCTACCTTTGGTCTTTGATGATGGTGACAGATGGGGTTTTGGTGTGGATGTCCTTTTTGTTGATGTTGATGCTATTCCTTTTTGTTTGTTAGTTTTCCTTCTAACAGTCAGGTCCCTCAGCTGCAGACCTGTTGGAGTTTGCTGGATGTCCACTCCAGACCCTGTTTTCCTGGGTATCACCAGCAGAGGCTGCAGAACAGCAAATATTGCAGAACAGCGAATATTGCTGCGTGACCCTTCCTCTGGAAGCTTCGTCTCGGAGGGGCACCCGGCCATATGAGGTGTCAGATGGCCCCTACTGGGAGGTGTCTCCAAGTTAGGCTACACAGGGGTCAGGGACCCACTTGAGGAGGCGGTCTGTCCATTCTCAGAGCTCACACACCGTGTTGGGAGAACCACTACTCTCTTCAAAGCTTTCAGACAGGGACATTTAAGTCTGCAGAAGTTTCTTCTGCCTTTTGTTCTGCTATGCCCTGCCCCCAGAGGTGGAGTCTACAGAGGCAGGTGGGCCTCATTGAGCTGCGGTGGGCTACACCCAGTTCGAGCTTCCTAGGCCAGTTTGTTTCCCTACTCAAGTCTCAGCATTGGCAGATGCCCCTCCCCCAGCCAGGCTTCCAGCCTCACAGTTCGATCTGGGACTAGTAGCAAGCAAGGCTCCATGGGTGTGGGACCCACTGAGTCATGCGCAGGATATAATCTCCTGGTGTGCCATTTGCTAAGACCCTTGGAAAAGTGCAATGTTTAGGTAGCAGTGTCCCGATTTTCCTGATACAGTCTGTCATGGCTTCCCTTTGCTAGGAAAGGGAAAACCCCCCAACCCCTTACGCTTCCTGGGTGAGGTGATGTCCTGCTCTGCTTCAGCTTGCCCTCCAAGGGCTGCACACACTTTCCAACCAGTTCCAGTGAGATGAACCAGGTACCTCAGTTAGAAGTGCAGAAATCACCCGTCTTCTGTGTCGACCATCCTAGGAGCTGCAGACCAGAGCTGTTCCTATTTGGCCATCTTGGAACAGACCTCCATTGCATCTTAAAGAGAGCAGAGGGAGTCAGACTGACAGCTTGTCATTCTTCAGAATCTGAAGCTCTAAGAAAATATTTACAATGATGATCATTGTAGCATTTCTTGTAATAGAAAAGAATAGGAAATACTGAGATTAGAAAATATAAGAAAATAGCTAAATAAATCATTATGTTAAATATTCTATAATGTGGATATTTCATCATTACATAATGGTGTGAAAAGATTTCTAAAACTTAATATTGAATGAAAACAGAAAATTGTAGAATATAAGCAATTTGAAATAATTAAGTAAACCCTAAAGTAATACTGAATATGCAAATACATGCATGCATTTATATGTATAGAAATGAATGTGGAAGGGGGAATATCAAAATGATAACAATGAGAACCTCTGGAAAGTATCTAGGATTGCAGATGGTGAGAGACATACTTAAGGGAGAATTTAGTTATGTGTGATACATTTAAAAATGAATAATATTCTGTATTTTAACTCTAGAATTAACCAATGTAAAATCTCATCTATTTATTAGTGCTTAATTTTCTTTTTGTTAAATGTTGTATGCTCCTTCCAAAACCAAGATTTCAAATAATGATGAAAAATATCAAAATGAAATTGCAACTTAAAATAAACTAATCTTTATATTAAGTGAGCACAAATCCACATAACTCTCTAAGTATTTAAGTGTGCATATAGGTAGATCCACATTTATTAAAAATTCTAAGAATGAGATCACATTTTATTAAAAATGTAATAAAATGTTTTAAATATAAATTTACTTAACTTATAAGGAGAACAAACTATAGTGATGGCTGAAATTCAAATAAATGTTATCTTGTCATAAGATGTACCATTTCCTAAAATACTCTTTGAAGGGCAGCTTTTCACACTAGCTGCTAAAATCCCTTTTCTCTATTTCCTGATTTTTTGTAGTTATGTTAATATTTTTACACTGACAAGGTTTTTGACATTTTGTTATATAACCATAAATTTTTTTTTTTTTTAAGTTCTGGGATGCATGTGCTGAACATGCAAGTTTGTAACATAGGTGGACATGTGCCATGGTGGTTTGCTGCCCCTATCAACCTGACATCTAGGTATTAAGCTCCGCACGCATTAGGTATTTGTCCTAATGCTCTCCCTCCCCTTTCCCCCACAACATGACAGTCCCTGGTATGTGATGTTCCATTCCCTGTGTCCACATGTTCTCGTTGTTCAGCTCCCACTTATGAGTGAGAACATGCGGTGTTTGGTTTTCTGTTCCTATGTTAGTTTGCTGAGCATGATGGTTTTCAACTTCATCCATGTCCCTGCAAAGGACATGAACTCATTCTTTTTTATGGCTGCATAGTATTCCTTGGTGTATATGCACCACATTCTCTTTATCCGGTCTATCACTAATGGGCATTTGGGTTGGTTCCTAGTCTTTTCTATTGTGAATAGTGCCTCAGTAAACATATGGGTGGATGAGTCTTTGTAGCAGAATGAGTTATAATCCTTTGGGTATATACCCAGTAATGGGATTGCTGGGTCAAATGGTATTTCTGGTTCTATATCCTTGGGGAATCACCACACTGTCTTCCACAATGGTTGAACTCATTTACACTCCCACCAACCGTGTAAAAGTGTTCCTATTTCTCTGCATCCTTGCCAGCATGTGTTGTTTCCAGACTCTAGTGATTGCCATTCTAGCTGGAGTGAGATGGTATCTCATTGTGGTTTGGATTTTCATTTCTGTAATGACCAAAGATGATAAGCTGTTTTTCGTATGTTGTTGGCCGCATAAATGTTTTCTTTTGAGAAGTGTCTGTTCATATCCTTTGCCTGCTTTGTGATGAAGTTGTTTGTTTCTTTCTCATAAATTTGTTTATGTTCCTTGTAGATTCTGGATTTTAGCCCTTTGTCAGATGGATAGATTGCAAAAATTTTCTCCCATTCTGTAGGTTGCCTCTTCTCTCTGATGATAGTTTCTTTTGGTGAGCAAGCTCATAATTTTAATTGGATCCCATTTATCAATTTTGGCTTTTGTTGCAATTGCTTTTGGTGTTTTATTCATGAAGTCTTTGCCCATGCCTATGTCCCAAATGGTATTGCCTAGGTTTTCTTCTAGGGTTTTTATGGTTTTAGGTTTTATGTTTAAGTCTTTAATCCATCTTGAGTTAATTTTTGTATAAGGTGTCAGGAAGGGGTCCAGTTTCTGTTTTCTCCACATGGCTAGCCAGTTTTCCCAGCACCCTTTATGAAATAGGGAATCCTTTCCCCATTGCTTGTTTTGTCAGGTTTGTCAAAGATCAGATAGTTGTAGATGTGAGGTGTTATTTCTGAGGCCTCTGTTCTGTTCCATTGGTCTATATCTCTATTTTGGTACCAGTACCACGCAGTTTTGGTTACTGTAGCCTTATAGTATAGTTTGAAGTCAGGTAGCATGATGTCTTCAGCTTTGTTCTTTTTGCTTAGGATTCTTGTGGCTATATGGGCTCCTTTTTAGTTCTGTATGAAATTTAAAGCAGTTTTTTTCTAGTTCTGTGAAGAAAGTCAAGGGTAGCTTGATGGAAATAGCATTGAATCTGTTAGTCACTTTTGGCAGTGTGGTCATTTTCACAATATTGATTCTTCCTGTCCATGAGCATTTGTTTTTCCATTTGTTTGTGCCCTCTCTTATTCTTGAGCAGTGGTTTGTAGTTCTTGAAGAGGTCCTTCGCATCCCTTATAAGTTGTATTCCTGGGTATTTTATTGTCTTTGTAGCAATTGTGAATGGGAGTTCACTCATGATTTGGCTCTCTGTCTATTAGTGGTGTATAGGAATGTTTGTGATTTTTGCACATTGACTTTTTATCCTGAGACTTTGCCAAAGTTGTTTGTCAGCTTACGGAGTTTTTGGGCTGAGACGATGGGGTTTTCTAAATATACAATCATGTCATCTGCAAACATAGACAATTTGACTTCCTCTGTTCCTGTTTGAATACCCTTTATTTCTTTCTCTTGCCTGATTGCTCTGGCCAGAACTTCCAATACTATGTTGAATAGAAGTGGTGAGAGAGGGCATCCTTGTCTTGTGCTGTTTTTTAAAGGGAATGCTTCCAGCTTTTGCCCATTTAGTATGATATTGGCTATGGGTTTGTCATAAATAGCTCTTATTATTTTGAGATAATTTTATAGTAATACTGAATCTAAATTTGAATGGATTAACTTCTTATTACCACTTTCCAGTAAAAAAAAAAAAAAAAATCACAGTTTCTTCATTCCTAAATTCTTTCTTTGATTGGCAAACTTTAGACACTAATCATTTATCTTCTGACTTTAAATTTTGATGCAGGAAAGTCTGAAACCAGTCTAATTTAAAACATATAATTTTTCTGCTTTCCTGGGAGAATTGTTTTCTTATTCTTGTAGTTCTGTAGCTTAACTGGTATATGAGTTAGAATTTAGTATTTTATGTCTTTTTTTTATGGTATACTGTATGTCCCTTTAAATATTCAGGTTTTAAAAATTAATTTTAGAAATATATTTTTATATTTTTAAACAAATTATTTATTGGACTTTTTTTTCACAAACAACAAATTTTCTTACATGAATTTTTTTATTTGCTACCTAATTTTATAATCTCTGTTTCTCTCTATATCCTAGTATTTGAGTTTTTTCAAGATAACTATTTTGTTCCATGTTTTTCTAATTAATTTGTTACTTCTGCCTTGGTACTGAATTTTCAACCTTAGGTCTATCTGGACTATTCCCCTTCATTTACTTCTGACATCATTTCCTCTTGTCTTTAAGTTCATCTTGAAGTTTTTTGTTTGCTGTTACATAGTTGTAAATGTTGAGAAAATTTAATTAAGAAGTCTTTCCATCACCCAGAAAACCCCTTCGAAAAGGTAGAAGAGAAAGAAACCAATTTTATTATTGAATGAGCATTGAATCAAAACTTAATTGCATCACAAGCAATGTGCTAGAAGTTGTAGACTGAAAGAAATCTACATTTTTATACTGGCAAGCAGATACAATCCATTACATGTATGTTCTCAAGATAAACAAGAACTAGTCCTCAAGTAATCGAACTGAACAGCACCATTTGTCACACGTAGTTCACCTGGTGAGCACCTGTGTTTGCTGTTTCGCTTTAACCAGAGGAAAAATAAACTTATAATATCTTTATGACAAGAAGTATTTTTGCAAGTTAGGACAAGGCATCTGTGAAGGTTGCTACCTTCCTACAATCACTGGGAGATAAATGTGCTATCTTGATAATTACATTTCAAAGAGATAGCCCCCATGTTTTTGGAAAGAAATGCTTAAGTCTTAAACCTAGCAAGAGACTTATTTAGGGTTTAAAAAGACTTACGTGCTTTTCAAAGAGACAGAAAACAACTTAAGAGTTTTCTGAAGTAAATGCTTTAAGAAATGAAGGAAGGAAAAGTTTCTTCCTTTATATTCAGGAGAGAAATTAAACCTCTTACTTTAATTTATATTTCCCCTTCCATAAACCCTTGTGAGTAATATCCTCCTTCTTAAGCTGTATTTTCTTCTACATCTGAATCTTTGACTTTCTTATTATTGATGAAAAAAGCCAAACTCTGTAAAATATTTGAGGATGTTTCATCTGAGCCAGATGTTAGTGACCATGCCCATCACATAGCCTCAGGAGGTCCTGAGAACATGTGCACAAGGTGATTGGGTTACAACGTGGTTTTATACATTTTAGGGAGACAGAAGTTACAAAGACACATATTAATACATGTCAAGTAAACACTGATTTGGCCCTGAAAGGCAAGATATCTCAAAATAGGTTTCTAGGTGATAGGTGGATTCAAACATTTTATTATTGGCAATTGGTTGAAAAAGGTTAGCTTTGCCTAAAGAGTTGAAGTCAGCAGAAAGAAATGCTTGAGTTAAGATAAAGAGGGTTGTAGAAACTGATTCCTGTTATGTAGGTGATGACTCTAAGTAGCAGACTCCAGGGAGAATAGATGCACATGTCTCTTATCAGATCTTAAAAGGTGTCAGACTTTGTGGAAAAGACCTTGCAGGGCCATAGGGTCTTAGCTCCCTAAAGGTCCACTAAAAATCACTGACATGAGGCAGATTAATTAATAGGAGAATAGGCATACAAATTTATTTAACATGTGTACATGTGAGCCTTCAGAATAAAGACCCAACTTTCCAATGAGTTTCAGAAACTTATATACTATCCTGAGGCCAGTAAATTATGCAGACTCAGAGCATGACCAGAAATAGATAAATCAAGTTTAGTGGCAAGAGAGGTTAAAAGAGAAAGTAAGAAGCTTGGCTAGCAAAGCTGGCCTTGCTATGTAGATGAACGTTCCTTCAAAATGTTCCTTCAGAGAGAGAAGATGGTAAATGTTTATTTTCAGATTTTTAAAGGTGTGTGACTCTCAGTCTTTTCTGGATCAGGGAAAGGCATAGAAAGGGGAAGGGGTTGCATTAATGGAGATTCTCTACAGGTGCAAATTTTCTCCACTTAAGACAGCTTTGCAAAGCCACTTCTGCCTGTTGGCGAAATGGTAGGAATGTCAAAATATGTCAAAGAAATATATTTTGGGATAAATTAATTTCCTTAACCTAGTAAGGGAAGGAGATCATCAACAGAATGCACATTTCCCCCACAAAAGATGGCATTGCGGGGCCATTCCAAAATATGTCAAAGATATATACTTTGGCATAAAAGATTTTAATTTCTTAAACCCAGTAAGGGAAGGAGATAATCTACAGAATGCAAATTTTCCCCACAAGAGATGGCTTTGCAGGGCAATTCCAACCATATCAAAGAAGTATATTTTGGGGTAAAAGGCTTTGATTTCCTTCGGGGCCTGCTATCTGTCATTTGACTGTATAACACACTCAGGTTGGAGGTTAGTATCTGATTGTTATGAAGAGTCTATTTGGTCAGTCTTATGACATCTATTTTAACGTTAATGTTGGTCAGTTACGTCTAAATTCCAAAGGGAGGAGGGTATAGTGAGGCACTTCTTATCACCCCTTCTAGTCATGGCCCGAACTAATTTTTCAGGCTTCTTTGGCATCTTCTTGGTCAAGAGAGGAGGTTCATACAATTGATTGTGGGGCTTAGAATTTTATTTTTGGTTTAATTATAGTTCCCTTCCCCATTCATTTACTTAGTTGTTGTTGTTGTTGTTGTTGTTGTTGTTGTGTGTGTGTGTGTGTGTGTTTTCCTAAGATTGGATGCAAGCAATTTTGGGCTTCTTATCATTTTCCCAGAATATTTTATATTCCCAGTATATTTTACAATTTACTATTTGTATGATATTAGGTCAGTCACAGAAGCCTCTCTGAACCTTGGATACTTCATTCGTAAAATCAAGATTTTAGCTCCTTTTAGAGTCCTTTATTATGTTTCACTAAAACTCAGATTTACTCATTTACTCCATTTATTCAATACATTTTAAAGATTTCAAAGAAAAGAAAGACACCGACTACTGGTATGGTTGAGGTGCAGAAAGACTGCGTTAGAAAGACTTTGAATGTTAAATTCTCAGCCTGCAGTTTTTCCCTATCAGCCCCATCTGGCTTTTCTCTTGACCTTAGATTCTAGGCCTCATTACTTTCACTAACTTACTAACTATAAACTGACCACCATTGGTTTGTATTGTCTCAATTTTCTCTTCTGTTAAAAGGAAAATTGTGTCTTTTCTCCTCTTAAATCTAACCACTCCATTGTGTGTTGAACTCTGCTCCAGCCCCCTGTTAAGAGACCTTGGTTCCTTGTTCATGCTTCACTCTTTCCTAAATGTTCAAATACTCTTTAAAAATTAAAACTAATTTAATAAAAACCGTCCATGGGTCTCCTATTTCTCTCCAGCCCCTGATATGTTTCTCATATCCCTTCATAGAGAAAATATTTAAAAGAGTGGCACACTGTTGTGGTCCCCATTAAATCAGTTTCCATTAATTTTTTTATCCTATCTCCATTCTGTGGTCAGAAATCACTTCCCTATTGTTAAGTTCCAATTGGATTTTCTTAATTCTATTTTCCTCAAGCTCTGGGTAGCACTCAACATTGTTGAATACTGTGAAACAAAAAGTATTTGAGACAGGTCTCAATCAATTTAGAAGTTTATTTTACCATGGTTGAGGATGGGCCCAGGAAAAAGAGACACAAGTCACAGTAGGATCTGTGGCCCCCAATTTTTCTAAAGAGAGCTTTGAAGTCTTCAGTATTTCAGTATTTAGAGAGGAAAAAAGCAGGTAGGAAAGAAAAGAGGGAAGAAAAAAGGAAGAGGGAGGGTACATAGTGAGGTAAGTGGTCACATGCTTGTGAGGTTTGATTAGCACACACAGAATCCACATGATGTGTGTGAAAGGAGAGGGTAGTGGAAGAGTATTTGTCTTGTGCTCAGTAAGTCTCCATTTTACATAAGATAAAGTAAAAATAGAGTCAGGTAGAGGAAGAAGTCAAGTCTCTAAATATCTCCCAAACCTCTCTCCATCCCTACTGTAGTGTATAACTTGCAAGTCTTTCCTTCAGAACTCAGTCAACCATGCAAGTCTTTCCTTCAGAACTCAGTCAACATTACTTTTGATTTCAGAAGTTTTACCTGGTGCTAGCTTCTCCCCAGCAGTTGCTCTCAGCTGACAGGTACTGTCTCATCCAATTTCAAGCGCCTCCCCAGGCACAGCCAATATCATATGACTGGTCAATGTATGGTACAAAGGCTAAACATTCTTGTTTTAAGTTGAAACATCTCTAACAGGCCATTTTCAGCCCTGTAGAATGCATTGAAACCTCTGATTTAGTAGCATCATAGTTCAACATCTCCCTCTGCCCAAGTTGGCTTCCCTCACCCAAGCCCTGCAGTAAACCACGTGTGTCTCTTTATCAGAATTTGTTTCCTTGTGGAACCAACCTATCACTATTTGCATTTATACCACTGTGATCTCTTACTTTTCTGTCTGATTTCACTCTGGCTCTTTGAGTACCTTCTTTACACTGCCCCTTAAATGACTCTACTAAAATACCACTGGATCGTATCAAGATTTTGCGAAAGACCATGAGATAGATTCCCAACACAGTTAGTTTATATTTCAGTGTTCCATACATTATATTATAAATAATGAGAGTTAAAACATTATGCTTATCTAATAAATTTCTACATCCCAAGTGCCTGACACACAGTAGGTTCTTAGCATTTTTAATAAAAGTAAATGGTTAACTACTCTTACTTAAACTTCTTAATAAATAACAGCGAGAAAAGCTAGTACACTAAAGAACTGAATTTTAATTTCTACTCTGAGTCCAATTAGTTGTACTACCTTAGGCAACTCAGAATGAATTTTGCAACCAATAGAATTGGGAAGTATATCAACCAGATAAGTTCCAAGGAACTAACATATCTGACATTGCATAGTGGTCTACCAACTTATGATCAACCTCTGTCAGAGCTTACAGATGAACAAACAAGACAAACAAGGGATAAATTTAAAACTGATTAAGAAATATAACTCATACAAGTAAAATTAATATAAGCAGTACCTTGAAAATAGAAACCTATAGTATTAATGTTTTAAAAAATGAGAAGATGCTTTTTCCATTTCTGTCCCTATAGATCCTTGTGTATTTATATATCTGAAATACACCTGCCAATTACCCAGTATTTTTGGAATAAATTCATGTTTTCCTAATAAAGCAAAGAAAAGCTAACCACTGTTTAATGCAGGTTGTCTTATAAATACTGAGATATACTTTATTGTTTTCTGTAGAGGGTCACAATGTTCAACCCATATATGTTGTGTGAAATTATTTTCTTGCCAAGTCACTTAAAATATAAGTGTGAATGTATCTGAGTAAACACATGCCAATTTTATGCTGAAAGAGTGCCAACTGGCCTTACTTATATGTAATTTTGTAAAACAATAAAGTCCTACCAGAACAATATTTGAGCGCCATCTGTTATGCAATAAATTTTGAATGGCCAACTAAATCTTTTGCCATTTGAAAAAAATATCCCAGTAAAAAGAGGAAGAGAATTTCAGTCTACACTTAACAAGGAAAATCAACCTTCTACAATCCAGACAATTTTACTTTCCTAATTTAGTAGTCTTTAACACAATAAACAATCTTAGATAATATTTCATTTTTATGCTTAGCAATACATTTTATTGACACCAGAAATAGCAATGGAATTCCAGGGGGTGACATACTACCTCTGGGTATCTCGCCTCAAAGGAACAAAATATATTAACAATACTGTGATGAATGGCTTAAGAATTGTTAATGATTAATAAATTAAAATAAATATTCACTACCATGCTATGACAGATACGTTAGTCTCCCTACACAGTAAATAACTAAATGTTGATTCCTGCTGTGAAAAATAAATACAACAGCAGCAGCCAGAGGTGTTTCTCTTTATCATGTAATGTGATATTCCTTTAGGAGTTGAGTGCCACTGGGAAAATTGTGCTGGAGAATAAATGACTTTCAATGTCTCTCCACTTTACCTTGGTGGCCTGTAAGAGATGTTTCAAATTAAAACAAGGATGTTTAGCTTTTGTATCATACATTCACCAGTCATAAAATATGGGATATGCCTGGGAAGGAGCTTGAAATTGGATGAGGCAGCCCTGTCAGCTTCGAACAACTGCTGGGGAAAAGCTCATGTGGAAGCTAGTACCAGGAAAAACTTCTGCAAGCAAAAGGAATGGTGACTAAGTTCTGAAGGAGGGACTCCCATGGTATGCCAAGGTATGCATTACAGTACAGATGGAGAGAGGTTAGGGAGATATTTAGAGAGTTAACTTCTTCCTCTATTTGACTCTATGTTTACTTTATCTTATGGGATGCAGAGAGGTTAGGGAGAGCCTCTGCCTTAATTCAAAATATAAATAAGATAGATGGAGAATTTAGTAGCATTGTATAGATGTTAATCTCTCTCAGCCTTTGTAATTATGATCTGGTTATATAAGATGATAACTATTTAGGGAAGCTGGTTGAAGGGTTATACAGGTGTTGTTTGTTTAAAAATAAATGAAAATACATTCTGCAGAATTCAGCTCTGCTATCACAAAGCAGGAAAAAGAAAAACTGGTTTGGAGCTGACAGGGAAAAATTAATACCTGGCCTAGTTACTCTAAGGAGCTGTTGCTCTGTCCCTGGATCCCAGCCTGTTCATCTAGAACATATTGCTCCATTAGAGGTGAGAGTCACGACTTCAAAACGGGTTGCTGGCTCTTCTCAAGGCCTCCCACTGTGACTTTAGCAAGTGTAACTGCTTTTTAGAAAGGTTGTCACCTCTGCGAAGATCAGGCTCCTATTTCTCTGAGACTTGAACATTGCCATTACTGCCCAGAGAATGGGAAGAGAGAGGATTTACTGCTTGAAAGTCTTCTTAATAAATCATTAGCTCAGCAGAGACGTGTTTCCTGAATTTATGGAGGAAGTGATAAATCACTAGAAAATACATCCTTCCTATTAAAGTGAGTCCTTGGCCTCTTTCCCAGCCCCTCCTGGTAAACAGAATGGTCTAGGCCAAGGACATCTGGCCTATGGATGCTCGACGGGCCCCAAAAAACTGGCGTTCAAGAAAGCAGGTTAGTGTGTGTCTGTGAGAGAGAGAGAGAGAGAGAGAGAGGGAGGGTGAAGAGAGAGAAAGAGATGTGAGGGGAGAAGAGGTTCACCTTTCAGGGATAAGGCTGAGAGAGAAGCTCTAAACTGTTCATTTAGATAATGAGGATGCAAATGTGAGTTAATGAGTCCTGCGCTTGTGGCCGGGTATTCATCTAGAAGGTTAGGATATTTGAATTTGATGGATATCCAGGGGTCTGTGGAACACATAAGGAGCATTTGGCTATTGTAGGGGAGGAAAGCAGACAGAGGAGGGTCATGGCCAACACCCCTAAAATAAAGACAAGCTAACAAAATAAAAGCATAGCAAATTTATTTGAATCATAGCTTTACATGCCACAAGAGCCTCCAGATTGAAGACCTCAAAGACAGGAGAGAAGTGATCTGATTTGATGCTTATGTTTGATGAAGCAGGGACAGCCATGCAGTCAGTGGAAATAGGCTGAGTGGGGAAGCCCAGCAAGGCCTGTCTGTTCATATTCTTCTTGGCTTCTCCGTGTGGCATTTCTCTCTTCCTGGGTTTGTGGCTAGACCCTTCTGGGATGAGGTTTTTAAATTTGTTAATGGCTAGCTGTTACACAAAATAGCTGTGGAAGGTTTGAGTAATGTCGTTAAGCTTTGTGGCTGGCTTTGGGGAAAAGAGGCTCTGGCTTCCATGATCCACCTTGAGAAAGAGGAATTTCAGTTTCTGTGGGTTTCCTTGGAGGAGAATAAGGAGAGAGAGAGACAGGAGGGCAGAAGAAGGTCAAAGAGAAATTTTTTCTGAGGCCTTCATTTTGTAGTATTGTTTTCTGAGCCCCAACACTATCCAACCTCTATTTCTCTCATAGAATAAGGAAAAAGAGCAGTAAAGAGACTAAAGGAAAAAAAAGAAACTCAGAAAAATAGAAAAGACAGGATGGATATAAAGGAAAGTAAAAGAATGATTCCTTTTTTAAAAAAAGGCTAAGATACAAACAATTGAAATCTGGAATCAGACTGTTTCTGTAATAACCAGTTGTCCAGCACCTTGTCTAAAATCTGATGTCATTTTTATTTTTAAATTGCTCAGGAGCTCTCAGAAATGCATTTATTCTGTCTCTTCTAATTTATAAAAATGAAAAATCCCAGACATCATGACAGCGTGGCATACATTTCCTGACACATTGACCTGAGCTCCCTCTGATTGTTCTGACCTGATGGCAGCAGATTTGGGGGTCTCAGTTTGCCTGGCCCACAGGTCTTAAAAGTTGGCCCCTTGACCACCAAATAAAAGACAATCTAATACGAGCAACTGGAAATATTCTCCCTTAATTCTCTCCAAAGATGTTGTTTTACAGTCTTTCTCGAAACTGTGTTATAGAATGCCTCCTTTTCTTCCCTGTTTGTAGGTTCATTAGGGAGTCTCAAGCTCCTACAACTTGGTGGTCTTTCAGAGAAAGCTTTCTTCATACCTACCCATGACACTTATTCCTAACTCCAAGTTTCTGTGATTCTCATGGTGTTCTCATAATTCTGAAGGTCTTCCTCCTTTTGGTCACTATTAACCCATGATGGTTAGCTCCAACTAAGAACATTTTAAACAGGCTGTCATTTCTGTGCATTAACTACACTTACATAAGCACATAAAAAGGCATTTTGAATGCTGCAAATTGACTTGTTAGATAACTCTGCAGATCTCTTCTTTTTGCTTTGGCTTAACCTACATTCCTACCTCATCTTTTTTCCTTATCCATTTGGGATCCTGCCTTCTGCTTTGTCTTCTCCTGGGTGGTTGTTATTTTTCCAGCCTGTTTCTTTTCCCAGTCAACCATTACTGCCCAGCTCATTCTAAATGTTTCCTCAAGCACAAGAGGTTTGTATAAACACCCACAGTTTCCTTCTAAATTCCTCCATAAGAAGCTCCCTCTAATCGATCAGGTCTCCTCACATTTTATGATATCTTTCCTCATGAAAGACACTGGTGGATCTGCTAGCATTTTTTTTTTAATTATTTCTTATCTTATTTCCTGTAGGTCTCCTGTCTCACTCACCATCTATATTAGTGTGTTCCCACACTGTTATAAAGAAAAGCCCAAGACTGGGTAATTTAGAAAGGAAAGAAGTTTAATTGACTCACAATTCTCCATGGTTTGGGAGGCCTCAAGAAACTTACAATCATGTTGGAAGGCAAAGGGGAAGCAAGGCATCATGAGGGAGAAGTGCCAAGCAAAGGGGGCAGAACCCCTTATAAAACCATCAAATTTCATGAGAACTAGCTCACTATCATGAGAAGAGCATGGGGGAAACTGCCACCATGTTTCAGTTAACTCCACATGGTATTCCCTTGACATGTGGGGATTATGGGGATTACAATTGAAGATGAGACTGGGGTGGGGACAGAAAGCCTGATCATATTATTCTGCTGCCCCTGGGCCCTCCCAAATCTCATGTTCTTGTTACATTTCCAAACCAATCATACTTTCCCAACAGTCCCCAAAAGTCTTAATTCATTCCAGCATTAACCCAAAAGTTCAAGTCCAAAGTCTCATCTTAGACAAGGCAAATCCCTCTGCCTATGAGTCAGTAAAATCAAAAGTAAGTTAGTTACTTCCTAGACACAATGGGAGTACAGCTGTTGGATAAATACACCTGTTCCAAATGGGAGAAATTGGATAAAACTAAGGGGCCACAAATCAAAAATTCAGCAAGGCAATCAAATCTTAAAGCTCTGAAATGATCTCCTTTGACTTCATGTCTCACATCTAGGTCACACTGATGCAAGAGGTAGGTTCCCTCTGTCTTGGGCAACTCTCCCCCTGTGACTTTGCAGGGTACAGCCCCCATTCTGGCTACTTTCATGGCTGGCATTGAGTGTCTTCAGCTTTTCCAGGTGCATGGTGCAAGCTGTGGTTGGATCTACTATTCTGGGATCTGGAGGATGGTGGCCCTCTTCTCACAGCTCTGCTAGGCAATGCCCCAGTAGGGACTCTGTGTTGGGGCTCCTACCCCACTTTTCCCTTCCACACTGACCTAGCAGAGGCTCTCTATGAGGGCTCTGCCCCTGCAGCAAACTTCTGCCTGGACATCCAAATTGCCTCCATCATTCAATTACCTCCACTTGGTCTCTCCCCATGGGAAAGGATGGCAGTCTCCTCAGTGCTGTTCTCATGATACTGAGTGAGTTCTCATGAGATCTGATGGTTTATACTTCACTTGGCACTTCTCTCTCCTGTCGCCTTGTGAAGAAGGTGCCTTGCATCCCCTTCACCTTCCCCCTGAGGCCTCCCCAGCCATGCTGAAATGTGGATTAATTAAACCTCTCTTTCCTTTATAGATTACCCAGTCTCAGGGGGTTCTTTATAGCAGTGTGGAAACAGACTAATACATCCTCAAAACCCTCTTTATTCTCTCTTTGGTCTGAGCCTTCCAACTTTCTCCTTCAAGTCCCCATTCTCTATTATCAATGTAAACAAACTATGCATAGCTTATGGTATTAAGATAGTATCTTTTATTTCCTTAAAATGGAATTATGTTAAGATATTCAATATGCTCGTTCAGCTATGTACATTTCCAATGATAGAAAGCCAGAGTTTATGTCTACTTCTCAACAAGCAGCAATGTCTTTTATGGCACTGGTTGCTCACTTTTGCTGCCATTAGAGTTACTGGGGAGTTTACCAAAAAAACACTGATTCCCAGACCACAGCATATATAATTTGGCTATATTGTATACAGACTGAGTTCTACATTCAACTCAGGTTTCCTAGGGATATTTCTCAAATGTGTAGAAAACTAGAGTAACAACAGAGAGCTGAATTTTCACTTCATGGAAGAAACATAGCAGACTTCAGAGATGTTAAGGTAACTGTAATTTGCAAGGTAGAATACTTTAGAGGAGTACGTAAAATTTGCTTTGGGCTGGCACATTAATTATTGGCTGAATCTTAGATTTCATGTGGGCAGGATGAGATTGCACAAGGTCTAGCAGAACATACACGAGGGTTTGAGAGCTGAAAATAGATGTTAGATTTGGAGATACCTGGAGATAGCTGGAGTTTTTATTTAAAGTTGAGATCTCAGTGAGACATCCTCCTGAGAATAATGTTCATAACCTAATAGTAAAGGCTATTCCTTAGTAGAAAGAAGAATACTAAAATAGACTTTCCCTGGCAAAGTCAAAACCTAATCTTTAGCAGTATTAAAAGGATCTGCTAATAATTTAAGTGCTTTTAAGAAAAGTACGTGGATAATACATAGGTACACCTCTGTGTTGCATAGAAGAAATGATATCTTTAATATATAAATTCTAATACAATTTTCAGAAGCAGGCATTAATAGGAATTGTAAAATGTAATCTATATGGAAAAAGTCAATAGTTACCAATAGACATATGAGCCAGACATGTGAATTAGCATATGTGGATTTTAAAATAACTACTATAAATATGTTGAAGAAATTAAGGAACTTTAATCTGATACATTTAAATTTAAAATCAATCAAATGAGGGTTTTAAAATTAAAGTTATAAAAGTTAAAATATTGAATCCATTGGATATGTTTGAAAGCAGATTGTACACAGAAAAATTTGAGAACAGTGAAAGCTAACATGGATCAATAAAAATGGTACAAAGAGAGATAGAAAAATGAACAGAGCATCATAGAATATTGAGACAATACCAAACATTCTACCATACATGTAACTGAAGTCACAAAAGAAGAAGAGAGAGAAAATGAGGCAAAGTATCATTGATGAAAGACATTAACCCATAGATTTGGGAATCTTAGAAAGCCACAAACAGAATAAATAAAAACAGAGCCACACTGAGTTCCTCACAGAAGAACTGTTGAAAACCAAAGTAATGGAAAAATAGATATTTCATAATGCCATGAAATGTCTATTTCTCCATGAAAACAAAAAATAAAAAATGCATACCTATCTGACAACATAGTTTCAAAATAAATAAAGAAAAATTGACATACACAACTTAAAAGAGGAAGAAAATACCTAGCAAGTATATTTTGAACTTTCAATATTCCTTTCAAGGAACATAGATCAATGGAACAGAACAGAGTCTAGAAATAGAAAACTTGTAGAAACAAAAAATAAGAAAATGTAGGTGATGTTAGGTTTGACAATAAATGTTAAGATACAACATCAAAAGCACAATACATGAAAAAAATTGATGAATTAGACTTAATTTAAATAAGCTCTGCTGAATGCATTGTTAAAAAATCAAAAGACAATACACAGTCTGAAATAAATATTTTCAAAATAGACATCTAATAGAGGACTTGTATTCAAAATAAATAAAAATGATTAAAACTTACTAATAAGTAAATAAACATTCCAATTATACAGGTTGGCTTTGGCACTGGATTCTTAGTTGTGACACAAAAAGCATAGCATCAAAAGAACAAGTAAATACACTCAACCTCATCAAAATTAGCAAGATGTGTGACTGAAAGGACACTATCAACACAACCAAAGACATCCTACAGACTAGAAGGAAATATTTCCAAATCATACATATGACAAGGGATTAATATCCAGACTATATATAGAACTCCTACAACTCTGCAACAAAAAACAACCCAGTTCAAAAATAAGCAAATAATTTTGATAGACATTTCTCCAAAGAAAATATACAAATAACTAACAAGAATATGAACAGATGCTCAATATTACTAGGAAAATATAAATCAGAGCCCCATGAGATGCCATTCACTTTCACTAGAATGTCATCAAAAAACAAAAACAAAACATAACAACAACAAAATGAGAAATAACAAATGTTGTTCAGGATATGGAGAAATTAGACCCTTCACACATGAGTAATGAAAATGTCAAATGGTGTAGCTTCTGTGCTGAGGAATTTGGCAGTTTGTCAAAAAGTTACATAGACTTGCCATTTGGCTTAGCAATTCTACTCCACAGAATCTATCCAATGAATTAAAACAGGTATTTAAACAAAATCTTGTACATGAATGGTCACAGCAGCATTACTTACATTAGCCAAAAGGTAGAAACAACACAAATGTCTACAAACTAATGAATGAATCGACAATATGTGGTGTATTAATAAAACAAGTATTATTCAGACATAAAATGTAATTAAGTGTTGATATACTCTACGATGTTGATGAACCTAAAATATTATGGTAAGTGAAAGAAGCCAGAAACAAAAGAGTACATACTGCATGATTCCACTGATACGAGATATACAAAACAGGTAAATCCTTATCACAGAAAGCAGACTAGTGGTTGCTAGGAAGTGGGGAGAGGAGAAAGAGAGGAGATTCCTGTTGGGATAATAAGAGTGTTTCAGAACGAGATAAAAGTGATGGTTGCACAGAATTGTGAATGTACTAAATGCCACTAAATTATACATTTTGAAGGAGTTAATTATGTGAATTTTTATCTCAATTTTAAAAATACCAAAAAGTGGGTAAAGGATCTGAAGAATCATTTCACCACGAAAGACAGAAAATGGCAAATAACTATATGAAGAGATGCTCAACATTGTTTATCATTAGGAAATTTAAAATTAGAACAGCTGTGAGATATCAATACACATTTATTAACATGCCAAATACAAAAAAGATACTACCAATTACTGGCAAGGATGTACAGCAGCAGTTCTGTTTCTTTGCTATAGGAATTCAAAATTATACAGCTACTTTAGAGGACAGCTCTACAGTTCTCTACAAAGCTATATGATTCAGCAATCACACTTCTAGGTATTAAGCCAACTGATTTGAAAATTTATGTCCTTACAAAAACCTGTATACAATGTTAATGGCACCTTATTTACAATTACCAAAAAATGGAAGCAAAAAAGGTGTTCTGTAATAAGTGAGTGAACAAGCTGTGGTACATCTATACAATGGGATTTTATTCACTAATAAAAAGAAATGAGCTATTAAGCCGCAGAAATACCTGGATAAATCTTTAATATATACAATTAAGTAAACAAAGCTAGTCTCAGAAAGCTACATAGTATATACTTCCAAGTATATGATATTCTGAAAAAAGCAAAAAACAAAAAGACTAAAAAGAAATCAGTGATTGCCACAAGTCTAAGCATAGTGAAGGGAGGAGGCAGGCTAAGTGAAGGACAAGATTTTTTCTATGGTGGTGAAATTATTCTATATGACAGTGTAATTTTGGATAATTAACACTACATATTTGTCAAAGCCCACAGAACTTTATTGCACAAAGAGTGCTGCATCACTTATTAGGTCAGAAAATCCCAGAATGAGTGGAAAATTGTGATAAAACGCAATATCAAAATATATGAAACAACCTTACTGAAGGGGATGAGGGAAAATGGTAATGACCTAAGTAACCCTAGTTATGAATGAAATCCTTAAGACTAACTAAAGCCAAAAGGAACCATCTGTAAACATTGCACTCTAGTTGATAACCCCTTTAGAGGGGATATTGGTTAACTATTCTGATAGGGCTGTTCATGTATGCTGAAATCGAACAATTAAGTAAATGAATGGTGGACTGTGAGAGCAGCTTTCTTATTGTGATGTCAGAGTTTACAGATAATGAAGGAGAGGCAATGAGAATGAGCCATGTGGTCATGGATTAGAGTTAGAGACCTCCATATAAATTCATGTTTACCTTAATACAGGTACAAGTAATTACACATAGACATATTTATAGATATATGTATACATTAGAATCATCATCCCATATGTCGCTAATCATTTAGCTTCTAGTTGATAAACCCTTTAGAGGGGATACTGGTTAACTATTCTGATAGGGCTATTCATGTATGCTGAAATTGAACAATTAGGCACATGGATGGTGGATTGTGGCAGCATATTTCTTATTGTGAAGTCAGAGTTTACAGACAATCAAGGAGAAGCAATGAGAATGAGCCATGTGGTCATGGATTAGAGTTAGAGACCTCCACATGAATTTATGTCTACCTTAATAGAGATACAAATAATTACACATAGATATATTTACAGATACGTGTATGAATTAGAACCATCATCCCGTATGTCACCAATCATTTAGCTTCCAGGATACCCCTAAGTATGTATTTAAATTTTGTATCCTCCTTCAGAGTGTTGTAATTAGAAAGTGTATTTGTTAAATTCTTCAGGGAGAGGATGTTGAGACAAAGTTAACAGTGTAATAGGTTTGTTGGGGGCCCATGCCTGATTAAGATAAAAGTGGAGAAAGTAGGATGGAGCAAGGGGAACTTCAGACAATTATGCAGCTCTGAGGCTTCAACCAAGCTAATGGGGAACTCCAGGACAAAGATATGCCAATGGGGAACTCCAGGACAAAGATATGCCAATGGAGGAGTCCCACATGAGCAGAAATGGCAAAGCCCTAGTAAGTTCTTCCTGTGCAGTCACTGGCGGGAGGCTACCTGAAAGTCCATGACCTTGACTCAAAAGCTCAGGTAGTTCCCACAGGTTCTAACACCTAGAGGCTCTTAGCTCCAATAGTGCTCCTTGGAACTGAATGGCAAAACCTTTCTTTAAGAAAGATCTGAGCAGCAAGAGGTGGGCAGAAAGTTAGTCAGCCAACATTTATTTAGACTTGGTCTGTGTGTGCAGTGGAAAAATTGAACATCGTGAGATACAGATCACATTGATAGAACAATACAAAAGGGGATCATAAGGTAATTCATGCTCAACAGATTGAATTAATTTTTGAAGGCAGTAAAGAAATTGAATAGCTAGTTTTTTTTTATTATTGCAGATCTTCCAAACATGTAGGGAAAATAGAAAACACAAGCACCCAATATATCCTAATTTATTTTAAAAGAAATACATGAACTTGTGGAAAAAAATAAGTGCATGCAGGTTGTGAGAACAACTGTGGATACAGGTTTTTTCAACCAAGTGTTACCATAGTGTAAATTATTATTTGATAATTTGGTATTATTTGATAAATGAGCACCTCAGATAAAGGTAAATGAGGGGTAATGTGTGAGGATGGGTCAGAATGGGGGTTAAGGGACAGACTCTTAATTTCAGGAGTCAATAACTGGCATGCAACAGGCAGCCCTTTTGAGTCCACGGTCACAGATTTTGTTAAGTTGAAACGTTTTTGAAGTATTCCGCTTCCAGCATTAATAACCACAGCATCTCACTGAGCACTCAGGAAGCCGCTTGCTCTTGCCTCATCTCTCCATTTAATACTGATGGTTTTCACCTTCAGTTTACTATCTTGGTGCTCTTAATGGCTTTACACAATTTGTTAGCTCCTTTTATCAACTATTTATTTTAAACAAAAATCAACCAACCAACCAACCAACCAATGAAGCAAGCAACAACAAAAACAACAAAAAACGACTCCTGTTTTAGATCGTTCTGACTGCTAAGTTACAACAAGGCCAGTAATTTAGAACATTTTGCTTTACTGTCTGTTTAAAACACCCAGTAACCTTCGCTGGAAAATCACCTGTTTGTTCTTCAACTGACTTTCAGAATTTCTACATCTTCTAATTTTTCTACGTAACTGTTTTCCCTGAGAGTAGCGTCCAGCAGTTTTACCATGATTTATGGAATTGTATAGATATTATTTTTACAGCTTCTCTAAAGAATTTTAACATGTGTGCTTCTAATAATCTCCCATATTTGAATAGGCAAAATCATTCTAAGAAGTTGAGGATTCTGCCCTCTGATTTTCTCTTTGTGTTTTTTCCAAACACATCAGAAAGAATTGTGAGCCCAGGAGTAAAGACAGAAAGCAAGGGAACACTTTCAATGGTATAGTTTCATATTCCCTGCTGCTGCTATGAGATAAGCTTTTATATGTGAATAGGGAAGGGGGGCTCCGAGTTTGGTGAAGCCGAAATATTTTTCTTTTTCTTTTTGTTTCTTTCTTTCTTTTTTTCTTTATTTGAGACAGGGTCTTGCTCTCTGGCCCAGGCTGGAATGCAGTGGCATGATCTCAGCTCACTGCAGCCTCTGCCTTCGAGGCTCAAGGGATCCTTTCACCTCAGCCTCCCAAGTTGCTGGGACTACAGGTGCATGCCATCACGCTCAGCTAATGTTTTAATTTTTTTGTGGTGACAAGCTCTCACTATAGAGCCCAGGCTGTTCTCAAACTCCTGGGCTCAAGCAATCCTCTCACCTTGGCCTCCCAAGTGCTGGGTTTACAGGCATGAGCCACCTTGCCCAAACAGACTGTGCAATTTAAGCACAATTTTATAAATGCAAATAGAAATTTAGAGACCAGTTTACATTTCATTAGTTCCCAGTGAAATAATTTCATCCGTTGTAGCTATCCACTGCTACCAAACCTCAAGATCTTGTGAGGACAATTGACAGAGTGGTTAAACCCCAAGAGAGAAAAGACCACAGGCACTTGGGGATGAAGTGGAAAGAGAAGACATCCTGCGGGAGGTGAGACATGTTTCAAGTCACCCAGACTACCTGGACTCAGTCTGACTCTCCCTTTTTCAGACCATGTCCTCCTGAACTCATTGGGTCTTGAACTAGGCTGTTAAATTTAGGTCATTGTGCTGTCATCTACTGCTGAAATTTAAGTTTGACTCAGAATATTTACAAAAGTTGGGAAGCTTCTGTTTCTAATTCTTCTTCCTTGTGTATTCACCTGTCTACTCTAGTTTGTAGGAGAAACTCTTCACCAAATTAATTTTAAGACAATGATAATAGTTACCATCATGCCTATATGTTTCCTAAGCTCCTGTGTTTTCCTCTCAGGGCATTATTATAATTTCTTTACTTTCGTTCCTCCCAATGTTTATACACCTATGAGTGCCTCAGGACCAGACCTCTTTCACTCAAAAGCAGTCATATTGTTCATTGTAATGAAACAGGGACACTCACAATCATGGTATTCTCTATTCATCAGTTCCATTTATTTATGACTGAATAATATAGCTTCTGAATGATTGATGATTTCTGCCTACCTGTGCAATATCAAGAAATGTCTTCATTCTTGCAATTCAGATTTAAGCTTGAATCTAAATATCACAGTTAAAAACAAGTTATATAAAGGAAAAATGTGATTTGAGAATCTCTTAAATTGTTATGGTTTGTCACTCCTAAGTATTCATGTAAGCAGTGTCTAACAGTATATTGGCTACAGGGAACAAAATGTTATCAGAGACACACACCACTGCTCTGTGAGTTTTACACTTTGAATAGCTATATATACAATTCCAAATATTTATGTATGTGAGTGTGTATGTGTGAAATGTGTTGTAAACACAACACAAACACATAGAATCCAGGGAAAGCTGAGGAAGAAAATGGGCTGAACACTCTAGAAAATAGTAACTATTGAAATATTAGTTAGGGATGTGCTATGTGCATGAATTGGGATGTATTTCTAAACAGATGGTATCACAAAATTTGGAATTTATTTTTTATTTTTTTTTATTATACTTTAAGTTCTAGGGTACATGTGCACAATGTGCAGGTTTGTTACATATGTATACATGTGCCATATTGGTGTGCTGCACCCATTAACTCATCATTTGCATTAGCTATATCTCCTAATGCTATTCCTCCCCCCTGCCCCCACCCCACGACAGGCCCCCTTGTGTGATGTTCCCCTTCCTGTGTCCAAGTGTCCTCATTGTTCAATTCCCACCTGTGAGTGAGAACATGCAGTGTTTGGTTTTTTATCCTTGCCATAGTTTGCTGAGAATGATGGTTTCCAGCTGCATCCATGTCTCTAAAAGGACATGAACTCATCCTTTTTTTACGGCTGTATAGTATTCCATGGTGTATATGTGTCACATTTTGTTAATCCAGTCTATCATTGATGGACATTTGGGTTGGTTCCAAGTCTTTGCTATTGTGAAGAGTGCCATGATAAACAGACATGTGCATGTGTCTTTATAGCAGCACGATTTATAATCCTTTGGGTATATACAAAGTAATGGGATGACTGGGTCAAATGGTATTTCTAGTTCTAGATCCTAGAGGAATCACCACACTGACTTCCACAATGGTTGAACTAGTTTACAGTCCCACAAACAGTGTAAAAGTGTTCCTATTTCTCCACATACTCTCCAGCACCTGCTGTTTCCTGACTTTTTAATGATTGCTATTCTAATTGGTGTGAGATGGTATCTCATTGTAGTTTTGATTTGCATTTCTGTGATGGCCAGTGATGATGAGCATTTTTTCCTGTGTCTGTTGGCTGCATAATGTCTTCTTTTGAGAAGTGTCTGTTCATATCCTTTGCCCACTTTTTGATGGGGTTTTTTTTTCTGGTAAATTTGTTTGAGTTCTTTGTAGATTCTGGATATTAGCTCTTTGTCAGATGAGTAGATTGCAAAAATTTTCTCCCATTCTGTAGGTTGCCTGTTCACTCTGATGTTAGTTTCTTTCGCTGTGCAGAAGCTCTTTAGTTTAATTAGATCCCATTTGTCAATTTTGTCTTTTGTTGCCATTGCTTTTGGTGTTTTAGACATGAAGTCCTTGCCCATGCCTATGTCCTGATTGGTAATGCCTAGGTTTTCTTCTAGGGTTTTTATGGTTTTAGGTCTAACGTTTAAGTCTTTAATCCATCTTGAATTGATTTTTGTATAAGGTGTAAGGAAGGGATCCAGTTTCAGCTTTCTACATATGGCTAGCCAGTTTTCCCAGCACCATTGATTAAATAGGGAATCCATTCCCCATTTCTTGTTTTTGTCAGATTTGTCAAAGATCAGATGGTTGCAGATGTGTGGTATTATTTCTGAGGGCTCTGTTCTGTTCCATTGGTGTATATCTGTTTCGGTACCAGTACCATGCTGTTTTGCTTACTATAGCCTTGTAGTATAGTTTGAAGTCAGGTAGTGTGAAGCTTCCAGTTTTGTTCTTTTGGCTTAGGATTGACTTGGCAATGTGGGCTCTTTTTTGATTCAATATGAACTTTAAAGTAGTTTTTTCCAATTGTGTGAAGAAAGTCATTGGTAGCTTGATGGGGATAGCATTGAATGTACAAATTACCTTGGGCAGTATGGCCATTTTCACAATATTGATTCTTCCTATCCATAAACATGGAATATTCTCCCATTGGTTTGTGTCCTCTTTTATTTTGTTGAGCAGTGGTTTGTAGTTCTCCTTGAAGAGATCCTTCACATCCCTTGTAAGTTGGATTCCTAAGTATTTTATTCTCTTTGAAGCAATTGTGAATGGGAGTTCACTCATGGTTTGGCTCTCTGTTTGTCTGTTATTGGTGTATAAGAACGCTTGTGATTTTTGCACATTGATTTTGTATCCTGAGACTGCTGAAGTTGCTTATCAGCATACAGAGATTTTGGGCTGAGACGATGGGGTTTTCTAAATATACAATCATGTCATCTGCAAAGAGGGACAATTTGACTTCCTATTTTCCTAATTAAATACCCTTTATTTCTTTCTCTTGCCTGATTGCCCTGGCCAGAACTTCCAACACTGTGTTGAATAGGAGTGGTGAGACAGGGCATCCCTGTCTTGTGCCAGTTTTCAAAGGGAATGCTTCCAGTTTTTGCCCATTCAGTATGGTATTGTCTGTGGGTTTGTCATAAATAGCTCTTATTATTTTGAGATACATCCCATCAATACTGAATTTATTAAGAGTTTTTAGCATGAAAGGCTGTTGAATTTTGTCAAAGGCCTTTTCTGCATCTATTGAGATAATCATGTTGTTTTTGTCTTTGGTTCTGTTTATATGCTGGATTACATTTATTGATTTGTGTATGTTGAACCAGGCTTGCATCCGAGGGATGAAGCCCATTTGATCATGGTGGATAAGCTTTTTGATGTGCTGCTGGATTCGGTTTACCAGTATTTTATTGAGGATTTTTGCATGAATGTTCATCAGGTATATTTGTCTAGAATTCTCTTTTTTTATTGTGTCTCTGCCAGGCTTTGGTATCAGGATGATGTTGGCCTCATAAAATGAGTTAGGGAGGATTCCCTCTGTTTCTATTGATTGGAATAGTTTCAGAAGGAATGGTATAAGCTCCTCCTTGTACTTCTGGTAGAATTAGGCTGTGAATCCATCTGGTCCTGGCCTTTTTTTAGTTGGTAGGCTATTAATTATTGCCTCAATTTCAGAGCCTGTTATTGGTCTATTCAGGGATTCAACTTCTTCCTGCTTTAGGCTTGGGAGGGTGTATGTGTTGAGGAATTTATCCGTTTCTCCTACATTTTCTAGGTTATTTGCATAGAGGTGTTTATAGTATTCTCTGATGCTAGTTTGTATATCTGTGGGATCGGTGCTGTTATCCCCTTTATCATTTTTTATTGCATCTATTTGATTCTTCTCTCTTTTCTTCTTTATTGGTCTTGCTAGCGGTCTATCAATTTTGTTGATCTTTTCAAAAAACCAGGTCTTGGATTCATTGAGTTTTTGAAGGGTTTTTTGTGTCTCTATCTCCTTCAGTTCTGCTCAGATCTTAGTTATTTCTTGCCTTCTGCTAGCTTTGGAATGTGTTTGCTCTTGCTTCTCTAGTTCTTTGAATTGTGATGTTAGGGTGTCAATTTTAGATCTTTCCTGCTTTCTCTTGTGGGCATTTAGTGCTATAAATTTCCCTCTACACACTGCTTTAAATGTGTCCCAGAGATTCTGGTATGTTGTGTCTTTGTTCTCATTGGTTTCAAAGAACATATTTATTTCTGCCTTCATTTTGTTATGTTCCCAGTAGTCATTCAGAGGCAGGTTGTTCAGTTTCCATGTATTTGAGCGGTTTTGAGTGAGTTTCTTAATCCTGAGTTCTAATTTGTTTGCACTGTGGTCTGAGAGACAGTTTGTTATAATTTCCGTTCTTCTACATTTGCTGAGGAGTGCTTTACTCCCAATTATGTGGTCAATTTTGGAATAAGTGTGATGTGGTGCTGAGAAGAATGTATATTCTGTTGATTCGGGGTGGAGAGTTCTGTAGATGTCTATTAGGTCCACTTGATGCAGAGCTGAGTTCAATTCCTGGATATCCTTGTTAACTTTCTGTCTCGTTGATCCATCTAATGTTGACAGTGGGGTGTTAAAGTCTCCTATTGTGTGGGAGTCTAAGTCTCTTTGTAGGTCTCTAAGGACTTGCTTTATGAATCTGGGTGCTCCTGTATTGGGTGCATATATATTTAGGATAGTTTGCTCTTCTTGTTGAATTGATCCCTTTACCATTATGTCATGGCCTTTTTTGTCTCTTGATATTTGTTGGTTTAAAGTCTGTTTTATCAGAGACTAGGATTGCAACCCCTGCCTTTTTTTTATTTTCCATTCGCTTGGTAGATCTTCCTCCATCCCTTTATTTTGAGCCTATGTGTGTCTCTGCACATGAGATGAGTTTCCTGAATACAGCACACTGATGGGTCTTGACTCTTTATCCAGTTTGCCAGTCTGTGTCTTTTAGTTGGAACATTTAGTCCATTTACATTTAAGTTTAATATTGTTATGTTTGAATTTGATCCTTTCATTAGGATGTTAGCTGGTTATTTTGCTCATTAGTTGATGCAGTTTCTTCCTAGCATTGATGGTCTTTACAATTTGGCATGTTTTTGCAGTGGCTAGTACTGGTTGTTCCTTTCCATGTTTAGTGCTTCCTTCAGGAGCTCTTGTAGGGTAGGCCTGGTGGTGACAAAATCTCTCAGCATTTGCTTGTCTGTAAAGTATTTTATTTCTCCTTCACTTATGTAGCTTAGTTTGGCTGGATATGAAACTCTGGGTTGAAAATTCTTTTCTTTAAGAATGTTGAATATTGGCCCCCACTCTCTTCTGGCTTGTAGAGTTTCTGCTGAGAGATCCTCTGTTTGTCTGTTGGGCTTCCCTTTGGGGGCAACCCAACCTTTGTCTCTGGCTGCCCTTAACATTTTTTCCTTCATTTCAACTTTGTTGAATCTGACAATTATGTGTCTTGGAGTTGCTCTTCTCCAGGAGTATCTTTGTGGCATTCTCTGTATTTCCTGAATTTGAATGTTGGCCTGCCTTGCTAGACTGGGGAAGTTCTCCTGGATAATATCCTGTAGAGTATTTTCCAACTTGGTTCCATTCTCGCCATCATTTTCAGGTACACCAATCAGAGGTAGATTTCATCTTTTCATATAGTCCCACATTTCTTGGAGGCTTTGTCCATTTCTTTTTACTCTTTTTTTCTCTAATCTTCTCTTCTTGCTTCATTTCATTAATTTGATCTTCAATCACTGATACCCTTTCTTCCAGTTGATCGAATCAGCTACTGACGCTTGTGCATGCATCATGTAGTACTCGTGCCATGGTTTTCAGCTCCATCAGGTCATTTAAGGACTTCTCTACACTGTTTCTTCTAGTAAGCCATTCATCTAATCTTTTTTTGAAGTTTTTTTTAGCTTTTTTGTGATGGGTTCAAACTTCCTCCTTTACCTCAGAAAAGTTTGATCATCTGAAGCCTTCTCTCAACTCATCAAAGTCATTCTCTGTCCAGCTTTGTTCTGTTGCTGGCAAGGAGCTGCATTCCTTTGGACCGGGAGAGGCACTCTGATTTTTAGAATTTTTAGCTTTTCTGCTCTGTTTTTTCCCCGTCTTTGTGGTTTTATCTACCTTTGGTCTTTGATGATGGTGACGTACAGATGGGGTTTTGGTTTGGATGTCCTTTCTGTTTGTTAGTTTTCCTTCTAACAGGACCCTCAGCTGCAGGTCTGTTGGAGTTTGCTGGAGGTCCACTCCAGACCCTGTTTGCCTGGGTATCAGCAGCAGAGGCTACAGAACAGTGAATATTGCTGAACAGCAAATGTTTCTGCCTGATTGTTCCTCTGGAAGCTTCATCTCAGAGGGGTACCCTGCCGTGTGAGATGTCAGTCTGCCCCTTCTGGGGAGTGTCTCTCAGTCAGGGTACTCAGGGGTGAGGGACCCACTTGAGGAGGCAGTCTGTCCATTCTCAGATCTCAAACTCTGTGTTGGGAGAACCTCTACTCTCTTCAAAGCTGTCAGACAGGGACATTTACGTCTTCAGAGGTTTCTGCTGCCTTTTGTTCGGCTATGCTCTGCTCCCAGAGGTGGAGTCTACAGATGCAGGCAGGCCTCCTTGAGCTGCTGTGGGCTCCACCCAGTTCAAGCTTCCAGACCGCTTTGTTTACCTACTCAAGCCTCAGCAGTGGTGGGCGCCCCTCCCCCAGCCTCACTGCTGCCTTGCAGTTCAATCTCAGACTGCTGTGCTAGCAATGAGCGAGGCTCCATGGGCATAGGACCCTCTAAGCCATGTGCGGGATATAATCTCCTGGTGTGCCATTTGCTAAGACCATTGGAAAAGTGCAATATTAGGGTGGGAGTGACCCAATTTTCCCAGTGCCATCTGTCACAACTTCCCTTGGCTAGGAAAGGGAATTCCCTAACCCCTTGCATTTCCCGGGTCTGGCGATGCCTTGCCCTGCTTTGGCTCACGCTCGGTGGGCTGCACCCACTGTCCTGCACCCACTGTCCAACAGGCACCAGTGAGATGAACCCAGTACCTGAGCTGGAAATGCAGAAATCACCGGTCTTCTGCGTCGCTCATGCTGGGAGCTATAGACTGGAGCTGTTTCTATTCAGCCATCTTAGAACCACCAAAATTTGGAATTTATTAGAAGGCACTTGTAAGACCCTTAGAACATTTTTATTGAGTAAAGAAATGCAAAAATTTGTTTTCAATTGAATTTTTTAAAAAAAATTTACGTTACGGAGGTAAGTGGTAATAGACCAAATGTTTAGTAAAGCTACATAGAGATCTCTGAATTTGAGTAGTTTCCATTTAGTCATTCCCAGTGCCTCACATGTTGTTATGATGTGCCTGTTTTAAGCAACATACAAGTCATTTATTCAACAAAAATATGTAGCATAAGCACTGCATACCACTCACTGCTATGAGTTCCAGAGATACAACAGTGCACAAAAGAGACAAGCTTCCTGTTCTTTTAGAGTTTACACTTTAGTTGGGAAGACATATTTACTCGTGTGAATATGTGTTTAATTAAAACTGCCATGAAAAGAAAGTTTGAGGATGAGAAAGGAGAACTAACTTAGTCTAAGAATGGAGGTGGACAGGAAGTGTTTCCTGGAAAATAAAAAAAAATATATATATATATATATATACTAGGATCTAGCAAGTGAGTAGGAGTTAATTAGCAAAATTAGGGAGAGCAGGGTGGTAAAATTTAAGAAAATTAAAGAATATGAAGTCCCTTGAACCATGAAGTCCACATATTGTATGTATGTGGACACATATGAGAACATGAATGATGGCCCATGTGGACAGAATGCAGGTAGGACAAGCCCAAACGAGGCTGGAGAGATGAACAAGAGCCAGATCAGGTGGGCTGTGGTTTATCATGTTAAGGATTCTGTATTTTATCTCAAGAGCACTGTAAGCCCTTGCAGTGTGTTAAACAGAGCTAGAATTTGTTCATGGGTCTAGTAACTGTAGATAGTTTGAGAATTACGAAATGTGACTACTTTTAGGTGGCATGAAGGAAGTAATACATTAACATTTCTCCTCTTTTCAGTTCGTTTCCCAAAGAACCTTAGAATTGCATCTGTTGCTGTTATTTAACTTGCAACATCCATCTGGAATCTTTGCTGTTGACTACCCTGACATGTAGAATGGGGAAACATTTTGTTCTCTTTCTTCTTTGGAGATTTTCAGAATCCTCTTTTGAGCTGCCTGTCTGCCCACTTGTTGTGAGGTTGAGAAATCATTGCTCTGAGGATTCGGGGTTTGGAAACTAATAGCCTTAAAGCTGTGATCTCGGGAATTAGGGGTAGGGGATGAATAGGGTTCTTTCTTCAGGAAAGTAACAGCTCTGTACCATGTGGAGGAGAGTCAGACCAGTTTCTCCAGCCACCTCCCCAATTGCCCCACTTCTGGGATCTTGTTCAAACTTTGTTTATACAGTTTAAAAGGATAGCAATGGGATTTTTTTATATGGATCAATTTTAAGTAAGCTGGCTGAGAATTTACGAACGTGATAGCAATTACCAAAATCAATGTCTAAAGACACATTTCAGCTGAGAGAGAGCCCTGAATAAGGGAGAAAATCTGCTATCGCTTCTGGATCATTGCTGCCTCCTCAGATCTATTCTTATTCATATTCACTGTCATATTTTCTTCAATATTCCGTTTGTTTTACTTTTTAAAACATACTCTGGCACTGCCTACTTCTAAACTTTCCTACCGGCGATAAACAGTTCCACCTCCAAAGCAATATTTTTCTTTTTTTAATTTAGTTTTAATTTATTTATGGAAATAAATTGAGTAAAGGAGAGTTTATATCAAGAAATTGAATCCAGCTATAATATAACAAGAAATATTGCCTAACATATAACTCCCTCATCTTAGTGAATGGTTTCCCACCTGGAATTATAAGAGACCAATCACCTGATTTATTTAAAATCAGCTGGAAAACATAATTCCATGATGGGCTACCAAAAAGTCCCCAGCTCCAGCTAAACTGGAATAAAGAAAATAATCACTATAAAAACTTTAAACAAAAAATCCAAGTTTCTCTAGACTGAATCTTTTTAACTTCAGCTGAAATCAGTTGTATTAGTCAGCAAGTTTCACTTATGTTCTTTGACAAAATTAATCAGGAACTAGAGCAAAAGAAAAGTAGGTGATATTTAGGAAGCTTTCCTTCAAATACCTACTTTGATCCCATAGGTAAAATTCTGACTTTGGTGTGGCAGGATCTGTGGTCCTTTTTTATTTTTATTTTTATTTTTTTGAGACAGGGTCTCTTACTCTGGCACCCAGGCTGGAGTGCATTGGCATGATCATGGCTTCCTGCAGCCTTGACCTCCGAGGCTCAACCCATTCTCCCATTTCAGCCTCCAAGTAGATGGGGCTAAAGGTGTGCACCACCATGCCCAGCAAATTCTGTTATTTTAATTTTTTTAGAGACAGCATCTCACTATGTTACCCAGGCTGGTCTCAAATTCCTGGGCCCAAGCAACCCTCCCACCCTGGCTCCCCAAGCTGCTTGGATTACTGATGTGAGCCACCACTCCTGGGCAATCTGTGGTCTTATTCTTGGTCTGCTCCTTATGCTGTGAACCAAAGGAAAATTCCCTGAAAACAGAACAGTAGGTCTTACTAAAATTTCTTGGTAAAATTGCTTGTTTATTCATCATATCTTGAAATGTCTAAATATCATCTTTGTTGACCAAAAACAAAGCTTCCACCTCCATACAAATTTTTTTCCCGTTCTAAGTTTATGGCAATTTTACTAAGATTGGTTTGCTTGTTTGCTTTTGTTTTTGTTTATATATCCTCCTTGAAAATTATTACAAAAGTTTTGCCTAACTTATAAAAGTGTGAATAGGAGCATTGCTACATTGGGGCTTTCTTTGTTGACATCATCAAAACCATAAACCTCTCCAAAATTTCAACAGCAACAACAACAAAACTGTTATTTTATAAACTATTTCTACTATGTACCTAGTGTTTGTAGTTTATGAAGCACTTCTACAGATATTTCATTCTTTGACCTTCAATTTGGATATTAATACTAACCACATTTTGCTGATGAAGAAACCATGGCTCAGAAACACAACTAAATTGGCTTCTTGTTTCACACCTAGGAAATGGCAGACAGTAATACAAACCTAGATCTATTGATTTCAGAGACTCTTTTCATTCTACTATTCTTTTCTTTTCAAGCCTTTTTGGGGGCCTCAACCTCTAGTAACAGTCAGATGATTCATTTTATCTGCTAAATACTTACTCCCTTGATTACCTGCATTCTGTTCTGCCTCTATATATGCCAGTCTAAATTACCAAAACAGGTAACACACAGTGTTGCTTATCTACTTTCTTGCAGTTTCTCATTCATGAACAAATTCTCATGCAAATTCTCTAAGACTGTAACGATTTCAATTTGAAGGAATTATCCTTTTACCTGATCACACTAGAATAATATCTGTCCATTCTGCCTACTTACTTTGCAGGACTCTCTGATCTTAACATTTATCAGCTTCATGTTCCTCTCCTTCCCCAGACCAGGGTACACTAGGACATGCACTGCTCTGAGAAGGCATAACATGAGGGTAAAAATGACCCATAGTTTATTAGGTGTAAGAAGAGCAAAACGACCTCAAAGCCAAAGAATTATCAAAGTCCTCAAAATCCTGACAACACAGATAATAAGAAGTAATAGATACAAATGAGTGAGATAAGAATCAATGCTTTGAATTATGTGAGCACAGTGTGGGAGGAAAAACAGGTGTTTTCAGAAAGATCTTAATTCCTTCTCTCTGTAGCCTTTTAGTGCTCAGATTCTTAGTGTTCACCATGCATGCTGCTCTGACAGACCCAATTCTGTCTTTGTCATCTCCAAAGTCTTCCTTTGTCAGTAGGATCTGGTTCCTCTTTTACTTGGTGATATCTCTTCAGGCAGATACTGGCTGTATTTCCTGAGTTGCAGGTATCTGTTAAGCAAGTTTAGCTCAGAATAAAAAAATATATATATATAAAAACTGCTTTTTCCTTTATTGTTCGTACTGTGTTCTTCCAGATTTTAATAAAAAGGACTACCTTTTTATTACAATACAAACAAAAAACTTCTGTCTCCAGCCATAACCAACAAATGTAAATCCCAAATATGATCAGAAGGCAGGATGGGGCAAGCCAGCAGGTAACATCTTTAGGTATTCCAGAAAGCATTAATGTAAAGACTATCTAGGATTCATTTAGTCACTCTGTTATAAGAGTAATCTAAATACAGGTATAAGAGTAATATTAAATACAGTTAACATCTTAGTAATAACAGCACATACTTTTATTATTTATTGTTTATTATTCCCTATAACTAGCACTGTAATAAGTACGTTAGCACATTTGCTCAGTTGCTCAATCTCACATCAACCCTATCAAGCAAGTGCTGATACCTTCATCTTTTCAGATGCTAAATCCAATCCTTGAGTTAGGCATCTTTCTGACAATCACTCTCTTAAACTTAAGTCTTATTTTCAAGCCCTGTCTCTGGCTGCCAGCAAGTGTGAGTGCCCAGATGGCTTTCATAGTTCGTGGTGCATTGTGAGCCATATGTATCTCACTCCCATTTGCACTGCCATGATGAGCAAGGTCGAGGAGTAACATGAGTGGTTGGAGCTCACAGTCAAGATGAGATGTGGCAAATAAAAATTCAGGTAAATTGCTCAGTGGAGACATCAGCCCATAAGGGTGGGTGGAGAGAAAGAGTCTGACTACAAAGTTAGTGGTACGGAATTTGGCCTGACTAGGCAGAACCAAAGTTAGAGCAACAATAAGAGGTGGCACCGGAAGTAATCCAGAAAGTCAATCAACACCATCTTATTGTGTTCTTATTTTGGGATCATAATGCTGGAGCTTTAAGAGACAACACACATGGAAACACAAGAGTGGTGTTTTCCCAATGTGAAGAGTGGGTCAACAATGAAACCCACAAGGAAATGATAGCTGGTATAGATATATTCAAGTAAGTACACGAATTTAGGAAAAATAAATAAAAACTTAGAAAGCATAAATAGAGCATCAAACTCATGACATCCTGAATAACACACGTCTAAGTTATGAATCAGGGATATTTTTAAGCAATTTAACAAAGAATATTGAGGTGGTGTTATAGCTTGGAAGTTTGCCCCCTCCAAATCTCAGGTTTAAATTTGATCCCCAATGTCGGATGTGAGGTCTAATGAGAGGGCCTAATGGGAGGTTTGTGTCATGGAAGTGGATTCCTCATGCATAAGTTAATACCCTCTCTTATGGAGGTGGGAGATTTAGCAAGTTCTCATTTTATTAGTTCCTGTAAGAGCTAGTTGTTATAAAGGCCCAGTGAACTCCCCACTTGCTTTCTCTCCTGCCATGTGATCTCTGCACACACTGGCTCTCCTTCACTTTCCTCTGTGAGTAGAAGCAGCCTGAGGCCCTCATCAGAAGCTGAGCAGATGCTAGCACCATGCTTCCTGCACAGCCTGCAGAACTGTGAGCCAAATAAACCTCTTTTCTTTATAAATTACCCAGCCTTATGTATGCTTTTATGGCAACACTAAATAGACTGAAACAGGTGGTAAATGAATGTGCTAACAGTTATGAAAGCAGTCTTAGAACACTGTGTTAAGTTTAGAAAACACTTGATTATACAATATGATTGAGCATTCCTTATTTTGATGCACTCATCTGGGTGCTAGATATAAACAAAAGGGGAAGAAAAGGTTAAATCTCCACTTATTTTTGTCAAGAAATTTAAATTTTTAAAATTCACATAATTCCCATTTTTTCTTCATTGAAAAAATATTTTAATGATTTCATATTATTTCATATTATCATCATATATGTCACCTTTGTGCACATAATAATTTAACTTTCTAATCTAATATTAAAACATCCACACTGACTTCCACAATGGTTGAACTAGACCAACAGTGTAAAAGTGTTCCGATTTCTCCACATCCTCTCCAGCACCTGTTGTGTCCTGACTTTTTAATGATTGCCATTCTAACTGGTATGAGATGGTATCTCATTGTGGTTTTGATTTGCATTTCTCTGATGGCCAGTGATGATGAGCATTTTTTCATGTGTATTTTGGCTGCATAAATGTCCTTTTGAGAAGTGTCTGTTCATGTCCTTCGCCCAGTTTTTGATGGGGTTGTTTGTTTTTTTCTTGTAAATTTGTTTGAGTTCTTTGTAGTTTCTGGATATTAGCCCTTTGTCAGATGAGTAGGTTGCGAAAATTTTCTCCCATTTTGTAGGTTGCCTGTTCACTCTGATGGTAGTTTATTTTTCTGTGCAGAAGCTCTTTAGTTTAATTAGATCCCATTTGTCAATTTGGGCTTTTGTTGCCATTGCTTTTGGTGTTTTAGACATGAAGTCCTTGCCCATGCCTGTGTCCTGAATGGTAATGCCTAGGTTTTCTTCTAGGGTTTTTATGGTTTTAGGTCTAACATTTAAGTCTTTAATCCATCTTGAATTGATTTTTGTATAAGGTGTAAGGAAGGGATCCAGTTTCAGCTTTCTAAATATGGCTAGCCAGTTTTCCCAGCACCATTGATTAAATAGGGAATCCTTTCCCCATTGCTTGTTTTTCTCAGGTTTGTCAAAGATCAGATAGTTGTAGATATGCGGCATTATTTCTGAGGGCTCTGTTCTGTTCCATTGATCTATATCTCCGTTTTGGTACCAGTACCATGCTGTTTTGATTACTGTAGCCTTGTAGTACAGTTTGAAGCCAGGTAGTGTGATGCCTCCAGCTTTGTTCTTTTGGCTTAGGATTGACTTGGCGATGTGAGTTCTTTTTTGGTTGCATATGAACTTTAAAGTAGTTTTTTCCAATTCTGTGAAAAAGTCATTGGTACACTGTTACACTGTTGCTGGGACTGTAAACTAGTTCAACCATTGTGGAAGTCAGTGTGGCAACTCCTCAGGGATCTAGAACTAGAAATACCATTTGACCCAGCCATCCCATTGCTGGGTATATACCCAAAGGACTATAAATCATGCTGCTATAAAGACACATGCACACGTATGTTTATTGCGGCATTATTCACAATAGCAAAGACTTGGAACCAACCCGAATGTCCAACAATGATAGACTGGATTAAGAAAATGTGGCACATATACACCATGGAATACTATGCAGCCATAAAAAAGATGAGTTCATGTCCTTTGTAGGGACATGGATGAAATTGGAAATCATCATTCTCAGTAAACTATCGCAGGAACAAAAAACCAAACACTGCATATTCTCACTCATAGGTGGGAATTGAACAATGAGAACGCATGGACACAGGAAGGGGAACATCACACCTGGGGACTGTTGTGGTGTGGGGGGCAGGGGGGAGGGATGGCAATGGGAGATATACCTAATGCTAGATGATGAGTTAGTGGGTGCAGCACGCCAGCATGGCACATGTATACATGTGTAACTAACCTGCACATTGTGCACATGTACCCTAAAACTTAAAGTATAATAATAAGAAATAAATAAATAAATAAATAAATGAAAAGAAAAAAAGAAAAAAAAACCACCCATTTGCATAGACTTGACACTTGTGCCTCTCCCAGTGCCCTGGCTGCTAATTTTACAGGCATTTATTTGTTAATTTTTCTTTCCAGTGGCAAGTCTCTGAGTCTGTGCTTACCAGGCCTGAGACCACAGCCACTTGGACATTTTGTCTCATAAACAGTAACCGTGGTTCTTGAGAAGAGTCATCCCATAATCCTCTCTGTTACAACATCTTTATTCTCTAATTCTATGCCTAGAACAAGGAATAGATAGTCATCACTGCAGTCAGATTACCAAGGCTGACAGAGTACCAAGACTGAGAGAGGTCTATTCTTTTTAATCTTTCTTTTATTTTTATTTTTATTTTTATTTATTTATTTTTTTTTTTATTATACTTTAAGTTTTAGGGTACATGTGCACATTGTGCAGGTTAGTTACATATGTATACATGTGCCATGCTGGTGCGCTGCACCCACTAACTCGTCATCTAGCATTAGGTATATCTCCCAATGCTATCCCTCCCCCCTCCCCCCACCTCACAACAGTCCCCAGAGTGTGATATTCCCCTTCCTGTGTCCATGTGGTCTCATTGTTCAATTCCCACCTATGAGTGAGAATATGCGGTGTTTGGTTTTTTGTTCTTGCGATAGTTTACTGAGAATGATGGTTTCCAATTTCATCCATGTCCCTACAAAGGACATGAACTCATCATTTTTTATGGCTGCATAGTATTCCATGGTGTATATGTGCCACATTTTCTTAATCCAGCCTATCATTGTTGGACATTTGGGTTGGTTCCAAGTCTTTGCTATTGTGAATAATGCCGCAATAAACATACGTGTGCATGTGTCTTTATAGCAGCATGATTTATAGTCCTTTGGGTATATACCCAGTAATGGGATGGCTGGGTCAAATGGTATTTCTAGTTCTAGATCCCTGAGGAATCGCCACACTGACTTCCACAATGGTTGAACTAGTTTACAGTCCCACCAACAGTGTAAAAGTGTTCCTATTTCTCCACATCCTCTCCAGCACCTGTTGTTTCCTGACTTTTTAATGATTGCCATTCTAACTGGTGTGAGATGATATCTCATAGTGGTTTTGATTTGCATTTCTCTGATGGCCAGTGATGATGAGCATTTTTTCATGTGTTTTTTGGCTGCATAAATGTCTTCTTTTGAGAAGTGTCTGTTCATATCCTTCGCCCACTTTTTGATGGGGTTGTTTGTTTTTTTCTTGTAAATTTGTTTGAGTTCATTGTAGATTCTGGATATTAGCCCTTTGTCAGATGAGTAGGTTGCGAAAATTTTCTCCCATGTTGTAGGTTGCCTGTTCACTCTGATGGTAGTTTATTTTGCTGTGCAGAAGCTCTTTAGTTTAATTAGATCCCATTTGTCAATTTTGTCTTTTGTTGCCATTGCTTTTGGTGTTTTGGACATGAAGTCCTTGCCCACGCCTATGTCCTGAATGGTAATGCCTAGGTTTTCTTCTAGGGTTTTTATGGTTTTAGGTCTAACGTTTAAATCTTTAATCCATCTTGAATTGATTTTTGTATAAGGTGTAAGGAAGGGATCCAGTTTCAGCTTTCTACATATGGCTAGCCAGTTTTCCCAGCACCATTTATTAAATAGGGAATCCTTTCCCCATTGCTTGTTTTTCTCAGGTTTGTCAAAGATCAGATAGTTGTAGGTATGCGGCGTTATTTCTGAGGGCTCTGTTCTGTTCCATTGATCTATATCTCTGTTTTGGTACCAGTACCATGCTGTTTTGGTTACTGTAGCCTTGTAGTATAGTTTGAAGTCAGGTAGTGTGATGCCTCCAGCTTTGTTCTTTTGGCTTAGGATTGACTTGGCAATGCGGGCTCTTTTTTGGTTCCATAGGAACTTTAAAGTAGTTTTTTCCAATTCTGTGAAGAAAGTCATTGGTAGCTTGATGTGGATGGCATTGAATCTGTAAATGACCTTGGGCAGTATGGCCATTTTCACAATATTGATTCTTCCTACCCATGAGCATGGAATGTTCTTCCATTTGTTTGTATCCTCTTTTATTTCCTTGAGCAGTGGTTTGTAGTTCTCCTTGAAGAGGTCCTTCACATCCCTTGTAAGTTGGATTCCTAGGTATTTTATTCTCTTTGAAGCAATTGTGAATGGGAGTTCACTCATGATTTGGCTCTCTGTTTGTCTGTTGTTGGTGTATAAGAATGCTTGTGATTTTTGTACATTGATTTTGTATCCTGAGACTTTGCTGAAGTTGCTTATCAGCTTAAGGAGATTTTGGGCTGAGACAGTGGGGTTTTCTAGATAAACAATCATGTCGTCTGCAAACAGGGACAATTTGACTTCCTCTTTTCCTAATTGAATACCCTTTATTTCCTTCTCCTGCCTGATTGCCCGGGCCAGAACTTCCAACACTATGTTGAATAGGAGCGGTGAGAGAGGACATCCCTGTCTTGTGCCAGTTTTCAAAGGGAATGCTTCCAGTTTTTGCCCATTCAGTATGATATTGGCTGTGGGTTTGTCATAGATAGCTCTTATTATTTTGAAATACGTCCCATCAATACCTAATTTATTGAGAGTTTTTAGCATGAAGGGTTGTTGAATTTTGTCAAAGGCTTTTTCTGCATCTATTGAGATAATCATGTGGTTTTTGTCTTTGGCTCTGTTTATATGCTGGATTACATTTATTGATTTGCGTATATTGAACCAGCCTTGCATCCCAGGGATGAAGCCCATTTGATCATGGTGGATAAGCTTTTTGATGTGCTGCTGGATTCAGTTTGCCAGTATTTTATTGAGGATTTTTTAAAAAGATTTTTGCTTTTTAATCTTTCAATTTTATTTAGAAGGTGATTTTTTCCTTTTTTAAAAAAACTCCTTTCCTTTCCTTTCCTTTTTTAAAAAAACTCCTTTCCTTTCCTTTCCTTTCCTTTCCTTTCCTTTCCTTTCCTTTCCTTCCCTTCCCTTCTATCTCTCTGTCTCTCTCTCTCTCTTTCTTTCTTCCTCTCTTTCTTTCTCTCTTCTTTTTTTTTTTTTTTCAAATGGTTGTGTGCAACATTCCTCAGGGTCAGTCTTTTATTTGTGCTAACTTGGAGTTGGGAGGAGAGCCTACTGTCTTCCACAAACAAATTGGCAAAGTGATAAATACTTGTAACTTTGAGTCATTGCTTTCATTTTGTTTGTTTTACATTTTTTTCATTAGTCAACTCAGTGAATCTAAATCACCTCTGCCATGACTTTACCTTCAATTATTCTGATTCTCACAGTTTAAGCATTTACTGCATATTTTGTTCCATGCATTTTTATGGGATGGAAATGCTCTGCATTGAGGCTCCCTCTGGTACAGTTTTATTTCCCCTTTATACAATCTTTGGTAAAGGGGTCAAAGCACAGTCAGGAGAAAAAATTAAAGGATCACATGGTTGTGCGAATCTGTGAAGTTCCTCGTCACCCTCTTACTCTGAGAGTAAGTACAGAGAGTTCGTCAACTCTGCTGAGCTACCTGTCAGAGCTGGTAAAGATGTTGGCGAAGTTAAATGTGTGTTAAAATAAATCTGAAGCCTCCTTCTAAAGCCAAAAAATATTTATTATTCGTGGTGCAGAACTTTGCTAGTGTTCCTTCTTCCTGAAAAATGCAAGCAGGTCTCTCTATCTTATTTTAAGGCTAAACATTTTTTTTTCATTCTGCTTCATTTTGCTGTGACATGCTATTATGCTTGGGCATGGGGTTGATGTCTTAATGTATTTGATCATGAAGCTGAGAATGTCATTTGCTTCATAAAAACACGTTGGTTGATATTACAAATGTATCCTTATTGAAGAGAAAATGAGGATGATGTGAATTCACAGACAATTCTGTGAGAGAAGACAAGTCATCAGGCATAACTTGTAGCAAAGTATTTTTCATCATCTAATGTCAAGTATAAAGAATGTAACTTCTTGAGAGAAAGTCAGATGTGACACCAATTTGTTTTCCGGGCTCGAGCTCAACTCTGGCTATTTGATTTCTTGAACCATTTATCCGTAAGAGTCTGTGGGAGATCTTACCGTTCCCATGCCCCCAAAATGGTGGAATATGCACCATTTTGCATATTCCATATTCCACCGTTTTGCATATTCCATATTCCATATTCCACAATTTTGCATATGTACACCAGGAAGAAGGAGTCAAAATTTGTTCACCTTAAAACAGTAGATATACAATATTTTTATATTCAACATTTACTGACTTTTAATGTGGTAAAATGGTAGCATAACTTTTTTTTTTTTTTCCCAAATGATCATGCTTCTCTGAGTAGGCTTTTGGCCCATGGGCTTTGAATAGTTAGGGTTAACCTTATTCACAGGATAGGTCTTGTATAGCAAATGGTTCATCATGCTGTGTACACACTGGAATCACCTGGAAAGTTTAAGGTGCTAGAAAAGGAAGAGGGGGAGCTTGCATTGTATTTATTTCAGCTTTAGTTATCATTTCTTTCAGTTTCTGTGAGTTTCATTTCTCTTCTTAATTTTTTAAGGTGGAAAATTGTGTTATCTAAATCTTTTTTTAATGTAGGCATTTACCACAATAACTTCCCCCCAAGCAGTGATGTTGCAGCATTTCATAAATTTTGTTATATAGTGTCTTAATTTTCATTTATCTTGAACTATTTTTCTAATTTCTCTTTGATTTCTTCGAGTTATTAGTTATTTAGAAATGTGTTGTTTAATTTTCACATATTTGTGACTATTCCAAATGTTCTTGTTATTGATTTTTAACCTCATTGTAACATGGTCAGAGAATAAATATATATAATTTCTATTTTTTAAAATTTATTGAGGTTCTTTTATGGCCTATCATATTGTGTATTCTGGATAATGTTTCATGTGCCATTGAGATGAATATTTATTCTACTGCTATTGGGTAAATTTTTCGATGACTGTTAGGTCTCATTGGTCTTGTTGTTCAAGTCATCTAGGTCCTTGTTTATCTTTTGCCTAGTAATTTTGATTATTATTGAAAGCAGATGTTGAAGTCTCCAGCTATTATTGCTAAATTTTGTATTTCTCATAATCTCTTTAATTCAGGCAGTTTCTGCATAATGCATTTAAGGGCTCTTTTGTTAGGTGTTTATTTGCTTATAATTTCTATATCTTATTGATGTAGTGACTTTTGAATCATTATAAAATGTCTGCTTTGTCTCTGGAATCATTTTTTTTCTTACACAGTAGTTTGTTATTAACATATATACTTCATTCAGTTCTCTTACAAACTGAAGTAACTATCCTAATAGGTTGCCATTTTTATTTTATGTTTTAAATTTTATTTTCCACCCATTGACTTCAAATCCTTTTTTGTTTGTTTGTTTTTCAAGCAAACAACTTCAAATGTTTGTTTTTTAAGACAGGGTCTCTCTCTGTCACCCAGGCTGGAGTGCAGTGACACGATCTCAGCTCGCTGCAGCCTCCATGTCCCTAGCTGAAGTGATCCTCCCACCTCAGCCGCCCAAGTAGCTGGGACTACAGGCACACACCACCACTCCTGGCTAATTTTTGTATTTTTTTGTAGAAATGGGGTTTTGCCACATTTCTCAGGCTGGTCTCAAACTCCTGAGCTCAAGCGATCTGCCTGCCTCAGCCTCCCAAACTGCTGGGATTACAGGTGTGAGCTATCGTGGCTGTCCGGCTTTTTGTTTCTTAACCTAAGGTGTGTTTCCTTTATATAGCGTATTGGTGGAACTTAAAAGAATCAAATCTGTCAATCTCTAACTTTTGATTGATTTTTTATACATTAAAATGTAATATTATTTGTGTGGTTGGAATTATTTTTGCCTTATTCTTTTGACTTTCTCATGGTTTTCTTCTTCATTCCTCTTTTTTTTACTTATAACAAATATGTATTTTCTTATGTACCATTTTAATTCCCTTGCCTTTTTCTTTACCATAATTTTTCATTTATTGTGTTTATATTAGAAATTTCAAATAAATTCATACCTAAAACAATTTAAATTGAAATACTAAAATTAATTTCAATTGCATACAAATAATTTTCTTCAGTATAGCTTTATTCCCTCCTTTTTTTTTGGTACTATTGCTGTCATACAAATTACATCTTCATAAATTAGAAATCCATCAGCACATAGTTATATCTTTTCTGTATTCAACTGTCTTTTAAATCAGAAGAAACAAACAAAAATACATCATAACATTTATTATATTTATCAGTACACTTACCTTTACTAATAGTGTTTATTTTTCATGTGGATTTGAGTTACTGTCTGCTGTTCCTTCAATTCAGCCTAAAAGATGTTTTTAGAATTTCTTATAGGCCATATCTGTTGGTGACATATGACTCAGTTTATGTTTATCTGGTGCATTAGTCTGTTCTCACACTGCTATAAAGAAATGCATGAGACTGGGTTATTTATAAAGAAAAGAGGTTTAATTGACTCACAGTTCTGCATGGCTGAGGAGGCCTCAGGAAACTTACAATCATGGTGGAAGGTGAAGCAGGCACATCTTAACATGGCAGCAGGTGAGAGAGAGAATGAGAGAGAGAGAGGAATAGAGTAGTAACTTCCAAACACTTATAAAACCATCAGATCTCATGAGAACTCACTCACTATCATGAGAACAGCATGGGGAAAACCGCCCTCATGATCCAATCACCTCCCTCCCTCAACACATGGGGATTACAGGCCCCTCCCTCCACACATGGAAATTACAATTCAAGATGAGAGTTGGGCGAGGACACAGATCTAAACCATTATCATCTGGGAATTTATTAATTTTGCCATTATTTTTTAAAGATAGTTATATTAGATATAAAACTTTTGGTTTACAATAATTTTATTTTATTAATAGCCCTTTAAACATGTCATCCCACTGCCTTCTGGCCCTAATGGTTTCTAATATTGCAGCTTGTTAATTTCATTGAGGACCTAGTATGTAATAAGTCGGTTTGTTCTTTCTGCCTTCAGAATTCTCTCTTTGTCTTTCTTCTGAGCAGTGTGATGATGATGTCTCTCGTGTGACTACCTTTGAGTTTATTCTGTTTAAAGTGTGTTGAGCTTCTCAGATGTGCAAAATATTGTTTTCCTTCAACTTTGGAAAGTTGTCAGCAATTATTTCCTGATTTATTTTCTTTTTTCCTCTCTTCTCTCCTTTTAATATGTCTATTATACAAGTGTTGCGATGTTTGATGGTGTCCTGAGTTTCTCTTAATTTTTCTTCATTCTTCTGTTTTTTCTTTTCTATTTAACAGAATGGATAATCTCACTTGACCTGTCTTCACATTTGTTATTTTTTTCCTTCAGCCAGCTCAAATTTTCTGTAATTTTTAAAAATCTTAGTTATTGTACTTTTAAGCTCCAGAATCTATTTCGTTCTTTTTTTTAAAATCATTTCTCTCTTTTATCAATTTTCTCTGTTTAGTAAAACATCATTCTCATGTTTACCTTTAGTTTTTAGACATTTCTTTCTTCAGTTCTTTGGAGAGCTGATTTAAAGTTTTTGTCCAATAATTCCAACATATGAGGTTCCTCAGGGTAGTTTCTATTTATTTGTTTTCATTCACATATATGGGACATATTTTCCCGTTTCTTTATGTGTCTTAAAATATTTTGTTAAAAATGAGACAGGTATTTTTCTTGAACAAAGATTCCTCAGATTGTTGAAAGCCTTTGGTTAATTTTCAGAGCCCTGGAAAAATTGTTTTTATACTTTTTCTAGTACTTTAATAGCCTTTAAGGAGGAGTAAAATTTTGGTTGTTTTTGTTCTAGTGGATCGTGGGCCAGGAATATGTGACATTTCCTCTGTTGTTATATTTTGTATTCAAAAAATTGTTTTATTGATATATGAACTTTTTTGGCCATCAAAGAAGATTCTATTCATATAATTTGAAGTATTAGACTTAACATATTGCTCTATCAATATAAACTAATGTTATATTGGATGAAAGTTTATTTGGGGAGTCTGCTTCAATGTGTTTAATTTGGCATGTAACGTCAAAAACATATGAATAACCAGTTTCAAGGACAAAGATATACATATTTTTCTTAAGATTAATTACTTGTCTGTTGTGGAATTTATCTCTTAAAGGCAGTGTGTTGGTGAGGTGGTATTCTGGCATTAGTACCTTATTTTCTGTAAAACATAGGTGTCACATGTAATACTCAACAGATACTTGGCCTTGAGATGCCATGAGATAGTCCTTTAACCTGGAGTTTTTCCCTTTATTTAAAAAAGCAATGCTTGGGTGAACTCAATTATCTGAGGCTACATCTCACATCTTTTTTTTTTTTTCCTAGAGGTCAGGTAGTTATTCTGATTTGAAGCATTCTGTGATTTTTATGTTGGCCAATGGCTTCAAACTGAGATGACTTTTTCCTTGGCCTCTAGAAGTAATTCAGACCACTTTTAAATTTGGGAGAATGGAATGCAAAAAAGAAATGCTGGCTAATTATTTCCAGGAATGCAAGAGCTAGTGTACTATTGGTGCTGCTTTTAATCCTAGAACTTGATAAGATCATTATAATGTTTGTCATAAAATACTAGTTAATCTTCAGCTCTAAAGAACTTTTTTAAAATAGAAAACATTGTTGTTCATGTTTCAAAAGCCAGTCTAGTAATTATATAACCATAATTACTATGACAAAGATAATTGAAATAATGAGTAAAAGTTCTATCCACACTTTTTTTTCCCAACAGCTTATTACTATAGCAAACATGTAGAGTAACTGGTATGCATATTGAGATATAATTTGAGTATATTACTAAAAAGGAAAACAACATGTGGAAAATAATGTTTGTTAAACGTTTTAGAATAATTCTTATTCTTGGGGTAATAAGTTGGAGGCAGAGTGGCCAGGAAGAAAATAATTTTATCAGTGAATGATGATTATCGCATTCAGAATTATTAGTCTGTATAATTCCAGAGTATCCTTAATTTAACTTATCAAATAATAATATTTAGACTAGATTATTATGGAAGATAGGAGGAAAATATATGTGTCTTTTTGAGGGAAAAATGGGTATGAATTACACCAAACCAACTGTTCCTCTCTTAAATGTGAGCTCAGAATAAATTGTCTTTGTTATTCTTAATTCCAAATCATATTTCTTCGGGGATAAAATGCCATTTCAATAGCAAATTGCAACATCTATGATCTTGGAATTAATATCACAAGAATAATTGAATGCAACTAAAACAAAAGTTCATCAATTTAACATGGGTTTCAACTATTGTACTGAACATTTAAGCTTAATAAACTTTCTGACTTCATAGAAGCTGTGATAGACTGCCCTCTAAAATCTGGTTTTGTTTGGCAGTTTATCTCTCTGCTCTCATCCCCAAGGAAAGGAAAACCAGCCAACTTGCTCTAATAATGTGCAACAAAGTCAAGGCTATAATAATGAAAGAAGGTGAATTTACAGTCAAAACATTATCATTTTTGAGCCCAGATTGGTTTAGTATAAATTTATGAGTGAGTAACATTTGAACAATAATTTACTCATCAGCTCAGACCTTTAATCAAGTTTATGAGGCTGGCTGGGGGAACAATCTCTTGTTCAAAGTTGATGGTGTTATTTTTGATGCTTTGATAATTTTAAAGATTGGGTTGAGAATCATGAATATTATTGATTTTCCATACAGAAATGGAACAACCTGTTTGAAAGTGGGGGCTAAAAAAACCTTGTTTTGGAACTATAGTTGAATGTAAAGAATGTGAATTTTGCTTAGGTTGTGGATTTATTTAGGATGGTTTGAATTGTTAGGAACTGAGGAGATTCGAGTTGCTGCAATTGAGCTCTCACAGGTCATCTTTCTGCATCATGGGTAGGAAAATAGATTAGCCTCTGTCCCCTTCCAGATGGACAGACCTAACACAGTGACCAGTTGCTTATTACTGTAAAAATCTTGCCAGTGATGGAATAAGAGACAACATTTGTAGCTTCAGTGATATCACACAAGCAAACTGGGGCTCAATTTCTCTTCCTAGTTTCTCATTCTTTTCACTAGTTTGCCTGTGTAGAGAAAGCAATAGAGTCTTCCAACATTTGCCTTTCCAAACTAGGCCCACTGAACATTTCCAAAATGAAAAGTCTGCTTCAGTACTGATTTCTTTTTTTGTTTCCAAATTTATTTATTTATTAAATTGATGGGTAAATTGTATTAATTATGTACAGCATAATATTTTAAAGTATATATATATATATATATACTGTGGAATATTTAAATCTAGATAATTAACAAATACATTACCTCACAGTTGCCATATTTGTGTGGTGAAAACATTTAACATCCACTGTTTTAGCACTTTTCAAGAATACAATATATCATTGTTAACTATAGTCACATGCTATACGGTAGACTTCTTGAACTTGTTTCTTCTCTCTAAGTGTAATTATTTATACTTTGAAATACATCTCTCCAGTTTCATCCATGTCCCTACAAAGGACATAAACTCATCATTTTTTATGGCTGCGTAGTATTCCATGGTGTATATGTGCCACATTTTCTTAATCCAGTCTATTGTTGTTGGACATTTGGGTTGGTTCCAAGTCTTTGCTAGTGTGAATAGTGCCACAATAAACATATGTGTGCATGTGTCTTTATAGCAGCATGATTTATAATTCTCAGCAAACTATCCCAAGGACAAAAAACCAAACACCGCATGTTCTCACTCATAGGTGGGAATTGAACAGTGAGAACACATGGACCAGGAAGGGGAACATCACACTCCGGGGACTGTTGTGGGGTGGGGGGAGGGGGAAGGGATAGCATTAGGAGATATACCTAATGTTAAATGACGAGTTAATGGGTGCAGCACACCAACATGACACATGTATACATATGTAACAAACCTGCACATTGTGCACATGTACCCTAAAACTTAAAGTGTAATAATAACAAAATTAAAAAAAAAAAACAGCAAATACATCTCTCCAATCCTCTCTCTCCCCTATACAACCCAGCCTCTGGTAACCATCATTCTGCTTTCTATGAAATTACCTTCTTTAGAGTCATGTATGAGTGAGATCATTTGCTATTTGTCTGTATGTGCCTGGCTTATTTCATTGTATGTAAGTATGTGTATAATATGTACACATACACATACCCCACCACAGGTTTTTTTTTTTTATCCGTTCATCAGTTGACAGTCACTTAAGTTGATTCTGTATCTTGGCTATTATGAATAGTGCTGCAATGAACATGAGAGTACAGATATCTCTTTAACTACTGATTTCATTTCATTTGAATAGATAGAAAGTAGTAAGATTGCTGGATCAAATGATAGTTTTATTTTCAATTTTTTGGGGAATGTTCATAGTGTTTTTATAGTGGCTTTACTAATTATATTCCCACAGTGTGCAGGTGCTCCTTTTTCTTCACATCCTCACCAATAGTCATTATCTTTTATCTTTTTGATAATAGCCATTTTAACAGGAGTGAGGTGGTAAATCATTGTGGCTTTGATTTACCTTTCTCTGATGATTAGTTATGTGTTAATCAACCATTTTCTCCACCACCACCACCACCACTACTTAAGACTTAAGGGCACAGTGCAGGGGTGTATCCCCATACTCCTACATCTATCTATAACTCTAACCCAGTTAAAACTAGGCCATCTCTGGGCCGGGAATTCTAAGCTTCCTAATTAGAGAATTTTAAGGCAGGAAAGGTCAAAACATTTTTCTCCTGCTTTTATACTGTCAGCCTTCAATTGTCCTGATGACTTGGCCTCTAGTATTCCTGTCTCATTAGTTGGGCCAAATTAAAATTAAGGACATTTCAATAAATAAATAAATAAATAAAATCTTTAAAAGGGGGCGTGGCAGTGGTGCCAAAAAGAGGAATGAGGGGTAACATAGTCTTTTATTTAAAAACCATAGGATCTATTTTTCTTCTTTCACTGTTCCTTGTTTGCAATACAGGCTGAAATCTGCTGCCTTATTTACTACTGGCGAAAATAAGAATATAAAATGGCACATTCTGTTCCTCTTAAGTGGCTTCACATCCTGCCCTTGCATCGTCTGATGATTATTAGATGATACAGTTTTTAGCAACAGTGTCTCAGCCATGACAGACGTGTTACAGGGCTCATGTTTTCTTCATCTAGATGTTTCTCAATTTAGAATCTGTCATGTACGTTGAGTGCAAGGGGATTGATGGTATTGAAATAGGCAAAGAATAGTTGGCATGCTCTAAATTTTGTTTAGAGGTAAGTATTAAGACTCTGGAATTAATTGTGAAGATACATTTCATTCAACTTTCAACTTAGAGGGCAGGACTAGTCCTACAGGCACAAAACTGGGCATTACTTTTTTTTTTTTTTTTTGAGACAGAGTTTCGCTCTTAGTGCCCAGGCTGGAGTGCAATGGTGCAATGTCGGCTCACTGCAACCTCCACCCCTGAGTTCAAGTGATTCACCTCCTTAGCCTCCCAAGTAGCTGGGAACACAGGCATGTGCCACCACGGGCCTGGCTGATTTTGTATTTTTAGTAGTGACGGGGTTTCACCATGTTGGTCAGGCTTGTCTCAAACTCCTGACCTCAGGTGATCCACCTGCCTTGGCCTCCCAAAGTGCTGGGATTACAGACGTGAGCCACCGCACATGACTGGGCCTTACATTCTGAGAAGGAAATTATAAAGTTTGGAAAACTTTATAATTGCAGGCAAGCTGCATTCAAATAAGTTAGAAGACAGTTGATAGAAAGGGCTTCAGAGGGAGAATGGAATAATTTGGGAAGGGGCAGGCAGAAGCATGTAGTGAAGTAACACAAGTGGTTTGTTTTGTTAGTGGAACTTCTTAAAATATAAATTAACTGTTCTTAGGCCCCAGGAATGGAGTACTTTATAAAGACAGTAATCTTTAAAACTATGGTTAACTAAGAGATTTGTTATATAAACCTAAAACTAAAGGCTTTGCATAAAATGCAGCCTCTAATGAGTAAGTATTATACTCTTATTTTACATATGAAAACAACAAAATTTATACCATATATGCATAAATTCTGGCATATATGTTTAAAAACTCAGTTTCATTATTTTTGCAGTTGTTTGAGATTTGTAGAATGTCTTAAGAGCATTGACAAAACATCATGCTTGCTATTACAAATGAATATATGATAAAACTGCAAGTAAGTATTTAATAAAAGTGTTTACATGGTACATGATGGGAGAACCACCTAGTACCTGAGGCCATTACTAGACTTGCCTTTGGGGGAAAAAAAAAGTTGCTTGGGATTTCAAGACCAACTTCAATTCCATGTCCCTAAATGTGTGCTTCTTAGCACAAGTCTGTCTCCTTCTCAGAGTAACGAGACTCTTTTTGTCTCTGGTCTTCATCGTAAAAGATAATTGCCTAGGTACGCAGTCATCAGGTTATCCAAAGTCAAGATGAAGGAAATAATCTTAAGAGCTGCGAGACCAAAACATCAGGTAACCTATAAAGGAAAACCTATCAGATTAACAGCAGATTTCTCAGCAGGAACCCTACAAGCTAGAAGGGACTGAGGTTCTATTTTTGGCCTCCTTAAACAAAACAATTATAAGCCAAGAATTTTGTGTCCAGTGAAACAAAGCTTCATAAATGAAGGTAAGATACAGTCTTTTCCAGACAAACAAATGTTCAGAGAATTCACCACTATCAAACCAGCACTACAGGAACTGCGAAAGGAGCTCTAACCCTTGAAATAAACCCTCAAAATACACAAAGCGGAATCTCTTTAAGCATAAATCTCACAGGACCTATGTAACAATGACACAATGAAAAACAAAACAAAACAAAACAAAAACAAGGTATTCTCGCAACCAACAGCATGATGAATAGAATAGTACCTCACATCTTAATACTAACATGGAATGTAAATGGCCTAAATGCTCCACTTAAAAGATACAGAGTGGCAGAATGGATAAGGATTCACCAACCACGTTTCTGGTGCCTTCAGGAGACACATCTAACACATAAAGACTAACAGAACTTAAGATAAAGGTGTGACAAATGATATTCCATGCAAATGGACATGAAAAGCAAGCCCTAGTAGCTATTCTTATATCAGACAAAACAAACCTCAAAGCAACAGCAGTTAAAAAAAAAGACAAAGAGGGACATTATGTAATGATAAAAGGCCTTGTCCAACAGGAAAATATAACAATTCTAAATATATATGCACCTGACACTGGAGCCCCCTTATCTATAAAACAATTACTACTAGACCTAAGAAATGAGATAGATGGCAACACAATAATGGTGAGGGACTTCAATACTGCACTGACAGCACTAGACAGGTCATCAAGACAGAAAGTCAACAAAGATGTTGACTTAAACTGTACCCTAGAACAAATGAACCTAACAGATATTTACAGAACATTCTACCTAACAACTGCAAAATATACATTCTATTCATCAGTACATGGAACATTCTCCATGAGAGACCATATGATAGGCCACAAAACAAGTCTCAATAAATTTAAGAATATTGAATTATATCAAGTATTCTCTCAGACCACAGTGGAATAAATTGGAAAAAAACTATTATAAAACTCATATGGAACCAAGAAAGCCTGCATAGCTGAAGCAGGACTAAGCAAAAAGAACAAATCTGGAGACATCACATTATCTGACTTCAAACTGTACTATAAGGCCACAGTCACCAAAAGAGCATCGTACTGATATAAAAATAGGCACATAGATCAATGGAACAGAATAGAGATCCTAGAAATAAAGACAAATACTTATAGCCAACTGATCTTAGACAAAGCAAACAAAGGCATAAAGTGGGGAAAGGACACGCTATTCCACAAATGGTGCTGGGATAATTGACAAGCCACATGTAAAAGAATGAAGCTGGATCTTCATCTTTAACCTTACACAAAAATCAATTCAAGATGGACAGGTCTTAAATCTAAGACCTGAAACCATAAAGATTCTAGAAAATATCAGAAAAAACCCTTCTAGTCATTGGCTTGGGCAAAGACTTCATGAGCAAGAACCTAAAAGCAAATGCAACAACAAAAAAAAGATAAATAGATGAGACTTAATTAAACTAAAAAGCTTCTGCACAGCAAAAGAAATAATCAGTAGAATTAACAGACAACCCATAGAGTGGGAGAAAATCTTCAAAATCTATACATCTGACAAAGGACTAATATCCAGAATCTGCAAAGATCTCAAACAAATCAGCTAGAAAAGCAAACAAACAAACAAACAAAAAACAATCGCATCAAAAAGTGGGCTAAGGACATGAATAGACAATTATCAAAAGAAGATATACAAATGGCCAACAAGCATATGAAAAAATGCTCAACATCACTAATTATCAGGAGATACAAATCAAAACCACAATGCAATAGAAGCTCACTCCTGCAAGAATGGCCATAATCAAAAAAACAAAAAAAATAATAAATGTTGATGGGGATGGGGTGAAAAGGGAACATTTTTACCTTCTGGTGGGAAAGTAGCACAACTAGCACAACCACTACGGAAAATGGTGTGGTGATTCTTTAAAGAACTAAAAGTAGATCTACTGTTTGACCCATCAATCCCACTACCAGGTATCTACCCAAAGGAAAAGAATCATTATACGAAAAAAGATATTTGCACACCCATGGTTATAACAGCGCAATTTGCAGTTGCAAAAATATAGAACTAGCCCAAACGCCCATCAATCAACAAGTAGATAGAATGTTATATATATATATAACATTATTTTATATATATAAATACACACACACACACACACACCCCATGGAATGCTACTCAGCCAAAAAAGGAACAAAATAATGGCATTCACAGCAACCTGGATGGAATTGGAGACTATTATTCTAATGAAGTAACACAGGAATGGACAACCAAACAATATATGTTCTCACTCTTATGTGGGAGCTAAGCTATGAGGACTCAAAGGCATACGAATGATATATTGGACTTTGGGGACTCAGGGGAAAGGATGGGGTGGAAGAAAAGACTACATATTGGGTACAGTGTACACTGCTTGGGTGATGAGTTCACCAAAATCTCAGAAATTACTATTAAAACTTATTCATGAAACCAAACACCATCTCTTCCCCAAAAAACCTATTGAAATAAAAAAAATTTCAATTAAAAAAATTAAAAAATGAAATAAAATGCTTAAAATAGAGCATGACTTGCCAGTGAATTTAACAAACATTTGGGGTATGATTACAACGTTTTAGACACTATCTAATTATTTTATAAATATTAACTGCTTTAATCTCACACCAGAAACAAAAAGCATTGTCACAAAGAATTGAAGAGCTATGAAACATGAAAATGGATAGAATATGTGTATATTGTTGGGCTAGGCATGGTGGCTCATGCCTGTAATCCCAGCATTTTGAGAGGCTGAGGCGGGTAGATCACTTGAGGCCAGGAGTTCGAGACCAGCCTAGCCAACATGGTGAAACACTTCTCTACTAATATCCAAAAAATTAGCTGGATATGGTGATGCATGCCTGTAATCCCAGCTTCCTGGGAGGCTGAGGGAGGAGAATCACTTGAACCTGGGAGGCAGAGGTGGCAGTGAGCCGAGATCGCACCACTGTACTCCAGCCTGGGTGACAGAGTAAGACTCCGTCTCAAAAGAACAAACAAACAAACAAAAAAAAAAAAAAAGAAAAGAAAATTTGTGTATAATATGTGTATATTGGTTTGGGGCTTGCAAGGAACAGTTACCTAGATGGGCTATAGTCAGATAAGTTTAAAAGGTCTGGATCAATCTGTATTATTCAATAGTAGCCTATCACTCACTGTCCATGATAAGTTTGATGGTACTGAAACCAGGGCTCCAGAGATCACTACAGCAGAGGTGAGCTCCAAGAAGAAAAGAGAGGGAGTGAGGGTAAATAGCATCTATGTCTGCATTAGTCTTCCAAATCCTGGCTCAGGTCCCTCTCAAGGCCCAGCTCTGTGACCTGTTTAAGATGCCAGAGAAATCTTTTCGTTCTTCTATTTCATTTTCCTCACTAGATTAAGATATTTTAAATGATATATGTCACTTTCAACCAAAAAGTATCTAACAAAAAACCCATGCTAGATAAACTTAGTGGCTGCATGGTGCAGACGATTAACCATGAAATACAAATTCAGAGAGAGCTAAAATAAGGAAATCTGTGCATCACATTGCAGAGAAGTGGCACTCAAATTGGGCCTTAGGTCTGAGGAATATTCACATAGCCAGAGAACAAATGAAGGCACTCCAGGTAGCGAGTTCAGTGTAGTCAGAGGCAAAGATGCCACGCGGCTAGTCTGGTTTTCACAGAGGGTTTATGCTATGGATTGAATGCTTGTGTCCCTCAAAAATTTGTACACTGATGTTCTAATTCCCAATGCAATAGAATTTGGAATTGGGGCCTTTGGGGGATGATTAGCTCATGAAGGTTTGAACCATCATGAATGGGATTATTGCCCTTCTAAAAGGAGACAGCAAAGAGATTATCTCTCTCTAGATTATCTCTTCTTGCTGAAGATGCAGCAAGACTATGACTGTCTGCAAAGCAGGAAGAAGACCCTCCCAGAACCTGACCCTGCTGGCACCTCGATTTTGGATCTCCAGCCACCAGAATTATAAGAAATAAATGTTTCTTATTTAGGCCACCTAATCTATGGTATTTTGTTATAGCAGCCCACACTGACAAAGAAAGCTTAAGGTATAAATGCTGCTACTCAAGTATATAGAAACTGAGAAGCCTTCATATCATTATAGATCATGATTATTGCAAGTTGCCATTTTTACCTGAAAAGGTCAGGGTTGTGACAGTGATACCCTTAACTTCCTATTATCAATTAGATGCTGTATCCGTCCATTCTCATGATGATGTAAGGAAATACCCAAGACTCCAAGACTGGGAATTTTATAAAGAAAAGAGGTTTAATTGGCTTACAGTTCCACATGGCTGGGGAGGCCACAGGAAACTTACAATCATGGCAAAACATACCTCTTCACAGGGGGGCAGGAAAGAGAAGGAAAGCCCAGTGAAGGGGAAAGCCCCTTATAAAACCATTCAGATACCATGAGAACTAACTAACTATCATGAGAACAGGATGGAGGAAACCCACCCTCGTGATTCAATTATTTCCACCTGGTCCTCCCATGACACATGGGGATTGTAGGAACTACAATTCAAGATGAGATTTGGGTGGAAACACAGCCAAACCATAAAATTCCACCCCTGACCCCTCCAAAATCTCATGTCCTTACATTTCAAAACACAATCATCCCTTCCCACAGTCCCCCAAAGACTTAACCCATTCCAGAATTAACCCAAAAGTCCAAGTCAAAAATCTCATCGGAAACAAGGCAAGTCCCTTCTGCCTATGAGCCTGTAAAATCAAAAGCAATTTAGTTACTTCCTAGATACAGTGGGGATACTGGCATTGGGTAAATACAGCCATTCCACATGGGAGAAATTGGCCAAAACAAAGGGGTTACAGACCCCATACAATTCCAAAATCCAGCAGGGCAGTCAAATTTTCAAGATCCAAAATGTTTTCATTTGACTCCATGTCCCACATCCAGGTCATGCTGATGAAAGAAGTGGGCTACCATGGCCTTGGGAAGCTCCACAGCTGTGGCTTTGCATAATACAGGACCCTCTCCTGGCTGCTTTCAGGGGCTGGCTTTGAGTGTCTGAGGCTATTGCAGGTACACAGTGCAAGCTGTTGGTGGATCTACCATTCTGGGTTCTGGAGGGTGGTGGCCCACTTCTCACAACTCCACTAGGCAGTGCCCCAGCAGAGACTCTCTGTGGGGACTCCAACCCCATATTACCCTTCTGCACTGCCTTAGCAGAGGTTCCTCCATGAGGGCCCTGTCCCTGCAGCAAACTTCTGCCTGGTCATCTAGGCCTTTCCATACATCCTCTGAAATCTAGGTGGAGGTTCCCAAACTTCAATTTTTGACTTCTCTGTACCTGCAGGCTCAAGACCATGTGGAAGCTGCCAAGTCTGGGGCTTGCACCCTCTGAAGCCACGTCCCGAGCTGTACCTTGGCTCCTTTTAGCTATGGTTGGAGCCACTGGGATGTAGGGCACCAAGCCCAAGGCTGCACACAACAAAGGGGCCCTTGACCCCATCTAGGAAACCATTTTTCTCTTCTAGGCCACTGGGCCTATGATGGGAGAGGCTGCTGAAAAGGTCTCTGACTCCCTAGAGACATTTTCCCCATTGTCTTGGCAGTTAGCATTTGGCTCCTCATTACTTATCAGCAAGAAGAACTGCCGAGCAAAAGGGGGAAAGCCCCTTATAAAACCATCAGGTCTCGTGAGAACTTACTCACTATCACGAGAACAGTAGCATGAGGGTAACCACCCCTGTGATTCAATTACTTCCCCCTCAGTCTTTCCCAAGACATGTGGGGATTATGGGAACTACAACTCAAGATGAGATTTGGGTGCAGACACAGCCAACCTATCAATGCCCATGCACTTAATCTGACACTGTCCAGAAAATATTGTAACAATATCGTATTGAGTATGGTACTTAACCTCTCTAAGCTGATGTGTTTTCATCTATAAACTAAAGAAAATAAAGCATAGTACATTAATTTAATGTGAAAGTTAAATGAAATTTAAAGTCCCTAGTACAGAGTCTCAGAACCTTGAAGCGAAAGTGTTTTTTTTTGTCCCCACGTGGGCATTGTGCATTTACTTTGCTTCCCATCAGAGGTCACAGACATCACTGGTCATTGTCATAGAAAAAGTGAAAGTATCTTGCAATAATAGTTATTGTTACTATTAATTGAACAACCTTAAAAAACTCATGAGCATTATACTTAGGGTTTTATATGGATTATATTATTTAACACGCAGCCATCTTGAAAGAAAGAAAATCCAGCACGTTTGTCCTTGTGGAGATGTTCCATGTGGTTATTCTGAGGTCGGGATTATGACCAGCTTGTTTAGAATCTGGACTAGTGGGTGCTTCTGTACTGTAAAATGGCATTAAGTTCTGTCATGGTAATATTTGCTGTTCCTCAAATCAAAGAGTGTTTGATGCATTTAATGAAATTTGCAGCAAGTTCAGGAAACCGTGTGTTTCTTCTCTTGAGAGATAGTGAATATGTATGTGGTGAGGCCATCAGAGAGTATTGACTGAGGATTTCATTACTTGATAACATGAAAAGAAAGAATGCATGAATTTATCAAAAGGCAGTATAGACCAGGAGACTTGGTTTAATGAATAGATGAGCTGAGTGATCCCCCAACCAGCCTCCACCTCACAAGTTACTTGATATCTCTGACCTCGAGTTTCTTCACTGTAATAGATAATGCATTTTCTTATATGTATAATACAGGAAAGTTGTTTAAGATTTCTGATACCCAAACCTGGCTCTATAAATTCAATAAAGTGAGGTTGAAGTTTCAGCAAAATAATTGAATTAGAATCTCTGGAATATGATGGCTGTTCTTAGATATCCAGGTTTCAGAACTACTGAGAAAGACAGTTTTAAGGGTCAGTTTAGGACTGAGATTTTTAGTTCGAGATATTAGACAGCAGACGGGGAAGAAGCCAGCATATATTTAAAAGCCCAAAAGACAATAAAAATAATGCAGTCCAAATAGAGATCATGACATCCTGATTCTTTTGGGAAACTATGAGGCTGATGCCAATGTGGTGAAATGTGTTATGAGTCTGGATAGAAGAGAGAATTCTTAATCATCTAAGGCTGGTCCTGCTGAGAGATTTTTAAAAAATCTTCCATTCAGTAAATATTTATTGAATATCTAATATATGTGAGTCCCTGCTGGGGTTTTTAGTGTGTCAGAAAAAACAATTCATTATAATCCTACAAAAACCTACAAAAATTTACAATCTCTTTGGGAGAAATTAGCTATGGACATAGAGAGGTGTTTTTCAGGGAGACTCTAATTTATTTCCACAGGCATCAGGAAATATTTCATGAAATAAGTTGCTATGGACTGAATGTTTGCTTTCCCCTAAAATGTATATGTTGAAGCACTAATTCCCAATATGATGGTTTTTGGATATGGTGCCATTGGGAGGTAATTAGGATTAGATAAGTGTATTAGGGTAGGGGCCTCATGATGGGATTAATGCCCTTATGAGAACAGACCATAAGGAGCTTGCTGTCTTTCTCTTACTCCTCATGTGGCACAAAGAGAAGAGGTCATGTGAGCCCACAGTGAGACAGCAGGTGCCTTCCAGGTGAGAAAAGAGTCCTTAGAATCAACCTATCTTGCCAGCAGCTAGATTTTGTATTCCCAGTCTCCAGAACTGTGAGAAATATCTTTCTGTTGTCTAATCCCCCTCATCGATGGAATTTTGTAATGGCAGTTGGAGCAGACTAATAGGTATGTGGTGCTGGAATTGAACATCAGGAAGTGGTTGGGAACCACATACCCATGAGAAACTCAAAATTGGGGTGGGCATGTTGTCACAATAATGCTGAGTTATGAAACTTCCACTTGATTATAATGTAGGGTCTATAAGGACAGAAATTTCATGTCTGTCTTGTTTATTATTACAGTGTCAGCATCAGAACAAGGGTCGACACATAATTGACCCTCACTATTCATTTTATTACAAAAAGGAAATAAATGCATGGGAAATGACATTTTGTTTCATTTGGTCTCCTGTTACATTCAAAAGCAGAACAATGGGAGTCGGGGCTAGAAAGTTTGTCTTCTGCCAAATTAAATCAATATGACTTTTGTAGAGGAGTAAGTAGTCAAATATATGAAATAGGATGGAGTACTAAAACAAAACTGCAAGTTGACTTACATTTCAGAAAAAAAAAAACAAAAAAAAAAAACAAGAAAGCAAGTCTTCTCCGTTCTTCTTGTTTTGATCTTTTTTGTACGAAATGGAGTGGCCATAATATGCACTGAAGTTTCCTAAGCCCCATATCTGTAAACAAACCAGGTGACATTTATACAACACTTTGATATTTAAGCCCCACACTGCAGAATCCTTCTGAGAAAAGATACTATGTACTTGTAAATGTAACACTAGTAAGTCTTCTCTTGTCATTAAATCAATAAACAAATTACAGACGTTTCCAATAACAGTGTGTCTCAGAATGTATATTCTAATAGTATTTTTATTATTTTGATGATGATGATGATAATGATGATGGTGGTGGTAGTGGTGATTTTGATGGTTAATTTTATGTGTCAACTTGGCTGGGCTATAGGGTGGTCAGGTATTTGGTCAAACATTATTCCGGATATTTTTGTGAGGCTGTATTGAAGTGAAATTAACATTAAATTCATGGGCAGAGTAATCATATTGCCCACCTTTAATGTAGGTGAGCCTCATACAATCAGTCAAAAGGCCTGAATAGAACAAAAGGCTTACCCTCCTCTGAGTAATGTGAATTCTTCCTGTCTGATTGCCTTTAGACTGGAACATAGGCTTTGGGTTCAAATGGAAACATTTGCTTTTCCCGGGTCTCAAGACTGACAGTGTTGAGGCAGAAGCACCATACGACAGATAATAGGAGCCACAGGAGGCCTGGTTCTCAGGCCTTTGGGCTTTAACTGGAACAAAATCATTAGCTCTCCTAGGTCTCCAAGTCTCCAAATTGCTGACTTACCATGCAGATCTTGAAATTTGCCTGCCTCCACAATTTCATGAGCCAAGTCTTCATCATAAATATGTAGAGAAGTATAAATATTGGAACTGAAAAGATTTGAGAATCATCAAATTTACCTTTCTCATATTACAGAAAATAGAGGTCTTAGGGTATTATATTTGATAATAGTATATTAACTTGGAAAATGTTCTCCTTCTTTTAAAATGTACCCAAATTTAATCAGGTGACCTCCCAATCTGAAAGAAATTACTTATATAATTAGATGGTTATTTAGAGGATCTTCTAATTTATTATGTTTGTTGCTGATAACAATGATGCCTTCCTTAAACTTTTTGGGTCAGATTCATGAGTAATCATTACTAGATCAGGAATGCCGCTGGATTATTATGAGATGGAACAAAACAATGACAATTTAAAATTTCTTCAAGTTTTCACTTCAATTCCTTCATGAAAAGGAAGATAATCAAGTATTTATTGAGTACCTATTGTGTGCCAACACTAGAGTATGCATATTTATGTCACTTATTTTGTTTTCAAAACTTTCTGGAGATATAATTATATATCTTTTTTATTCCTATAATTCAGTCTGTCTGCACAAAGCATGTATTGCTTAATGTAATGAAATGAATCATTCTTTGTGTAGTCAATGCTATTCCAATTCAATTCAACAAGAATAATAGGAGAAACAGAGAAGTAAACACTTAGGAGATTTCAAGATTATTATAAAGTATGCATTTCCTTTTGGATCCTTATAATTCAAAGGCAATCAGGCTTCTAGACATAAAACAACCAAAGACGATTCAAACAACCTTGATTTAGGTTGTAGGTATCACCATATTGAATCAGAGAGTCATTAGTTTCACACTCCCGCACACTGATAGATAAAGCAATTGGATACAGCAGAGCAACAAAAGTTGACATAGATATAAAGATTATTACAGACACAGAAGGAGGTCAAGAAAATGCATTCATTCTCTTGCAATGATATGGTAGACTTCTTGGAAGATGTACACTTAAAGTTGTTATTAAAAGAAGGACAGTAATTAAAGAGAAAAACAAGAGTATGACGTTCCAGAATGTAGGAAGAGCATAACAAAGTTATAGAGACATTTTGATGTTGGCCACCAACAAATAATAAGTTAACATTTTTATATGTAGGGTGAACTAAGGATTAAGGATAACAGCAAGTGAGAGTTTGGGGACCAAGGAATAGGAAAAAAGCATCAAAAACTGAATAATATGTAGAGCATGTTGAATAACTTTTTTATGAAATAAGTAAAGTATTAGTATAGAGTCTAGTCTACCAACATATTGCCTTAAATGAAATAGACTATATTTCATCCACAATAATTGGAGGCTTAGCAGGTCAGCAATAGTAGGATGATTCTGACATCCTCAATTTGTTGGTTCATAATGTGGAACCAAGGTGGTTGTTCCAGGAGTGAGGGTTAATTTTTTGTGTCAACCTAACTGATCTAAGCGATGTCCAGATATCTGGTAAAACTTTACTTCTGGGTGTGTCTGTAAAGGTGTTTATAGAAAAGATTAGCATTTGTGTTGGTACACTGAGTGAAGAAGACCACCCTCACCGATGTAGGTGGGAATCATTCAATATTGAGGGCCCAAATAAAACAGAAAGGTGAAGAAAGGGAAAATTGGTTCTCTCTGCTTGAGCTGGGACATCCATCTTCTCCTGCCCTTGGATATTGGTGCTCCTGGTTCTTGGTCCTTTGGATTCAAGCCAGGACTTACACTATTGGGTCTCTTGGTTCTCTGACCTTCAGGCATGGAATGGAATTGTAGATCTGTATGAACAAGGACTGTTGCAGAAGTTTAAATGGAATAGGTGGGACTTGAGTGAAAACATGAAAGCCGGGCAGATCTGCATAGGGGGAATAACATGGTCAGGCCCTTAGGTGAGGAGCAGTGTGCTTTTCTGTTAATGCAGCAGGGCAATGGTATCCATAGACATTTGGCCCAGTTATAATACACTCTGACTTAGTATTTGCAAAAGTCATTTCCTTTTGAGTTGCAGGTGACAAGTGAATGTCCATAAATAGAGGTTCTTCAAGTGCATTGGATTCTTTTTTAGTGGTAGGGAAAAGGGAACAAAGAAAACAATTGAACTGAATTTTAACTAAGGGGTTATTCCAACTATGACACATGCATTTACATAGCCTGTGGAGAGTGTAAAGTAATATAAATCTTTGAGTAAATTGTGAGAAAACAAAATTTGTTATTTTTCTCCAAGAGTTACACAAACTCTGACTATCCTTTTTGTACCAAACATCCCATTTTAACAATGTTCCCATGTTTTGGATTTTAACTGTGGCAGTTAACTGGCCTTGTCTGTCTAGATTACCGGACTTTGATATGCTTTGTCTTTGATGTGCTCTCCCATCTCCACATTGAGAAGCTGCTTCGTGGTTCAGCCCTGTATTTTTAGAATACTCCAAAAATGTTATGACACAGTGAAGGCCATATGTCAACATTATCCTCAGCTGCTTAGAGTAACTGTGGTCAAAAATACTGTACTGGCCATTTGGGCAAAATGAGGAATCATTTCAAGGAGAGAGTCTGCTATAATCTCTCCTAAGGTGCCTGTCTTCAAATGAATGTAACCTGGTATTTTGATCCATGCAGATTTTTAATCATTAAGCTGAAAATAACAATTAGATCATAACTGCCACATACCAGATGCACTTCATAAAATGTGTGAGAAATGAGTACTGATATTCCTGCCTGGAAGAGCAGGCTTCCTGTATGCCATCAAACTCAAAGAGCACTATCTTGTCACTAACAGTCCGAGGTCACTTCATGTGAGCGAAGAAAGTTTCTGTCTTATGGGAATTCATCATTAGCCCCACAGCTATATGCTCTCCACACAGAACTTGTCAATTTTTGAGGACATATTTGATTGTCACTCTGAGAGGATCAATGGAAACTATTAATATTGAGATGTTAATCAACAGCTGTACATTTAAAATAAGAGTTGAGAATTTATTATGCACAGAGATTGGAGTTAAGTGGCAAAGCACATTGCATGGATAATCTCGAATCTCCTGGACAACTTTACAAAATCCTCTTGTAAACATAAAGAATCGGAGACACAGAGAAGTTAAGAACACATAGTAAGTAGAGAGCTGGGAAGGAAACCAAGGAGGTTTTGATTCCAAAGCCCAGTCTTAATCTCCATGTTTTTCTTGTCATATGTCAAGGATAGTATGAGGAGCCAGGGACCAGAGAAAACATGTCCTTTCCTCACACATCTTCATTTCTAAGAATAATGTGGTTTTTATCACACAGCCCCAAATACGTATGGCGGTCTTCACTTAAACACAGTTATTGATTCTGCTCTCCTATGGGGAACAACTGAAATTGGTTATTACAGACTGAGAGATGCAGGGAAGAGGGCTTTGAAACCGCCTGGATTTTATCTCACTCTCGGCTTCCTCCTAGACTAGTGTTCACTTTAACTTTGGTGTCAGGGGATAAGGAAGACTTTATATTCCAGTATGTCTGGTAGTTTCTCTTTGGAACACAGAATAAAGGGCAAATCTTTATCATGACTTTCAGGGCCATCAGTCATGTGGCCTTCTCTAATCTTCCCAATTGAATCCTCAACATGCCCCTTCCCATATCACCTACTGCAGTTGCATCTCCTTTACCATAAGGCTAATAGACCACAATGACTTTTTAAAGAATTAAGTGTGGTTGGGAACTAGAGAGCCTATTAGGGAGTAAAGAACAAACATGTTTGTTGAATGTGATTGCTTGAGTCTAACTCTTTCACAATTTGCTTATCTATTTAAAATACTGAATAGTGGTATTATTTAATACAAAAACTAATTTGTGCCATGAGCTGAGAACTTTTGTGTTTTTTATGACATTTGGAGACCTTGGGACCAAGAAAGACTCAGGCTTTTCTAGTGTCATGAGGCAGATTTAGTCTTGGTCCTATATAGGAGATAGAATTGGCTAAAGTAAACACTTTCATTTTGCTGCACTGAAGTATTATTAGGATGCATACTAACCCATATGCATGCAATCATCATACAATTTTAAGCCATAAAATATTTACAATGCCATGTCTAAGATAGATGACACATAGTATATTACTCCACATTTTAGTAAAGTATAGATACAGAGACTCAAATTGATGCTTTCAAGTGTTCATGTCCGTATAAACAAACCTTTCCTTAATAATAGTTCTTTATTGGGAGGTTTTCCTTTTTTCTTCTGGAAAGTGTTTTCTACACACCTTTTAGACAGCAGAGATAATTCTTGACTGTGACACTTTCTGACAGCTATTCAAACATATTCTGTCTTTTTGGCTGTATCTTTTTCTCTACATTCCTGCTGTTCTTTACAGAATATGGCTATCTCATAAAAGGATATTTGTAATAAGAACCTATTTGCTAAATGAATAAAATATTATTTAAGATGCATTACAGAAAGTTCTAAGCAAGTCTCCTACTGTTTTGATATATCAATGAAAGCACTGCTACATCAATAAATTCTTAGTTACTGAGACATAACAAGTACTTAGTGGTAGGCATTGCTGAAACTGGAATATGTCAGGAGCCCTTCTCTTGTGTATTACTGAAACTGTGTTTACTTACTTTTATGTTTTATTCATTTTATCTTTAAATAACATTGTCTCTGTTACATCTTTTTTTATTATTCAATAATTTTTTTCTTTTTGTTTCTCTTTCTATAATCTCCATATTTATCAAATTGTTTTTAGAGATTTTGTAGACAATTGTTCACTGAAAATAAATTCATGACGATGATTTACAAAACTTTCTAATTGTAATCCAGGTACAGTGCTAGGCACTAGATAGAGGTAAAATAATGAAGGGCCAAAAAAGAAAAAAAAGATGTTTCTGCTATCATGCAGTTCACTATAATGTGGAAGTGACCACACTTAATGTAATTATCGAGCTATACCAATGGGCAAACATTGAACACGTTGATATAAAGAAAAGGTCAGCAAACTTAAAAAAATACCAGATAGTAAATATTTTAGGCTTTGTAGGTGACATGGTTTGGCTGTGTTCCCACCCAAATATCATCTAGAACCGTAGTTCCCATTATTCCCATGTGTTGTGGGAAGGACCTGGAGGGAGGTAATTGAATCATGGTGGTGGTTACCCCATGCTGATCTTCTCAAGACAGTGAGTTCTCACAAGATTTGATGGTTTTATAAGGGGATTTTCCCCCTTTTGCTTAGCACTTCTTCTTGCTGCTGCCATGTCAAGAAGGACACGTTTGCTTCCCCAGGCCTCCCCAGGCATGCTGAACTGTGAGTCGATTAAACGTCTTTCCTTTATAAATTACCCAGTCTCAGGTATGTCTTTATTAGCAGCATGAGAACAAACTAATACAGTAAATTGGTACTGGGTAATGGGGTGCTGCTGTAAAGATACCTGAAAATGTGGAAGTGACTTTGGAACTGGATAACAGGCAGAGGTTGGGACAGTTTGCAGGGGTCAGAAGAAGATAGGAAAATGTGAGAACATTTGGAACTTCTTATAGACTTAGAGAACTCAGAAGACCAGAAGATGTAGAAAAGTTTGGAACTTCCTAGATACTTGTTGAATGGTTTTGACCAAAATGCTGATAGTGCAATAAGGTCCAGGCTGAGGTGGTCTCAGATGGAGATGGGGAACTTCTTGGAAACTGGCGTAAAGGTTACTGTTGCTATTCAAAGAGACTGGCAGCATTTTGGCCCTGCCCTAGAGATCTGTGGAATGTTGAATTTAAGATAAATTATTTAGGGTATCTGGGGGAAGAAATTTCTAAGCAGTGAAGCATTCAAGAAGCAGCAAAACAAAAGTCTGGAAAATTTCCAGCCTTACTATGCAATAGAAAAGAAAATCCCATTTTCTGGAGAGAAATTCAAATTAGCTGCACAAGTCTGCATAAGCAGCAAGGAGCCAAATGTTAATCACTAAGACAATGGGAAAAATGTCTCCTGGGCAAGTCAGAGTCCTTTAAAAAGCAGGGCCTCCCATCACAGGCCAAGAGGCCTAGGAGGGAAAAATGGTTTTGCAGGCCCAGGCCCAGGGGCCCCCTTGCCTTGGAACTTGGTGCCCTGCGTCCCAGCCACTCCAGCTGTGGCTAAAAGGGGCCAACGTACAGCTCAGGCCATTGCTTCAGAGGGTGCAAGCCCGAAGCCTTGGCAGCTTCCACGTGGTGTTAAGCCTGTGAGTACACAGAAGTCAAGAATTGTCATTTGGGAACCTCCGCCTAGGTTTCAGAAGATGTATGGAAATGCCTGGATGTCAAGGCAGAAGTTTGCTGCAGGGGTGGGGCACTCATGGAGAAATTCTGCTAGGGCAGTGCAGAAAGGAAATGTGGAGTCGAGGGTCCCACACAGGGTCCCCATTTGGGTATTGCCTAGTGGAGCTTTGAGAAGAGGGCCACCATTCTCCAGACCCCAGAATGGGAGATCCACTGACAGCTTGCACAATGTGCCTGGAAAAGCCACAGACACTCAATGCCAATCTATGAAAGCAGCAGTAGGGGGGCTATACCCTGCAAAGCCACAGAGGTGGAGCTGCCCAAGGCCATGGGAACCCACCTTTGGCATTAGCGTGACCTGGATGTGAGACATAGAGTCAAAGGAGATCATTTTGGAGCTTTACGGTTTGACTACACTGCTAGATTTCAGACTTGCATGGGGCCTGTAGCCAGTTTGATTTGGCCAATTTCTCCCACGTGGAACAGCTATATTTACCCAATGTCTATATTTCCATTGTATCTAGGAAGTAACTAACTTGCTTTTGATTTTATAGTCTCACAGGCAGAATGGACTTGCCTTGTCTCAGATGAGACATAGGACTGTGGACTTTTGAGTTAATGCTGAAATGAGTTAAGACTTTGGGGGTACTTATGGGAAGGCATGATTAGTTTTGAAATACAAGGACATGAGATTTAGGAGGGCGATATGGTTTGACTGTGCCCCTACCCAAATCTCATCTAGAATTGTAGTTCCCATAATCCTCACATGTTGTGAGAGGAATCAGATGGGCTGTAATTGAATCATGAGGGTGGTTACCCCATGCTACTGTTCTCATGACAGTGAGTCAGCTCTCACAAGATCTGATGGTTTTATAAGAGGCTTTTCCCCCTTTTGCTTGCCACTTCCCCTTGCTGCCACCGTATGAGGAAGGACATTTCTGGTTCCCCTTCTGCTATGATTGTAAGTTTCCTGAGACTCCCCCAGGCATGCTGAACTGTGAGTCAATAAAACCTCTTTCCTTCATAAGTACCCATTTTTCTGTATGTCTTTATTAGTGTGAGAATGGACTAGTAGACCATTCAGTTATCATCACAACCACTTAACTCTGCCATTGTAGCACAAAAGTAACCATAGGTGATGCATTAATGAATGAACACAGTTGTGTTACAATAAACGGTGTTTATTTACAAAAACAAGTAATAGGACATACTGGTCCAGTGTTGTAGTTTGCTGATCCCCTGATATAAGGGAAAAAGGCAGCATGGTCCATGGTAAGAAGGGTGAAATAGTGAACAGAGGACGATTTTAAGTTCTCATTTACTGATCATTTACTCTGTGCCAATCACTGCAAAACTGACACATTTATTCTCAAAGAAAAGTCCATTGCAAATCAGCTCTAAGCAGATATTGTGCAGCCAATGTCATGTATTGGCTCTCAGGCCTCAAAGATATTACCTTTACTATGCAAATAACAGAGATCAAATGATGGAGAAAATAATTTCTGTGGGTTTCCAGATATTTGAGTTTGTTGTGTATCCTGGTGGTTAGTAGAGTGTGAATCTCAGAAGATGATGCCCTGGTGGCCAGTTCCATTGCCACTTAGGCTTACCAGTGTCAAACTCTGTATAGTTACCAAGTATAATTCTGATCTCAGGCAACCATGACAGCGTAATTCTCACTCCTACAAATGCCTAAGCATGCAACTTATTGATTCTAGGTCTATAACATTATTTTTGCAAACTAATAAAATTCTGTTTCCTTCCTCTGTAGAATTTTTAATGGCATCAATATGTAGCTAGAGCACTGAATTCATAGTTTGTGTTGTGGGATCCTATGATATAGAGGTTGCTTTGTGTATAATAATCTTATCTGCTTGTATATTAATCATTGTTGTATGGATTACAAGACTAATGTTTTACCTAATAATTTATTTATAGGCACTTTCCAATTACCCAAAAATGTTAATAAGTTTCTGAGCCTATTTCTTTTTTTATGTATACTCAATTAAACTGAAGTAGTCTAATTGTTTCTCAGATATATCATGCTATTAAATACAATTATAACTCATTTTCTTTCTGTCATTATCTTTTAGAAATGAAAGTAACCCAGGTTTTGATGTTTATCTTTCTAACAATACCTATATCATTGTGCTTTTCATGATTTCTCAAATGACTTTTTTTCTCCCTTTCCTATTAGCTCTTCAAATATTTTGTTTAAAATATTGGAACATGTCACATTTTGATGTTTATGGGAACCACACATGCCAGTAGATTGTTGGTACTATAACAGCAGAAATTATTCTTGCTCATTCATACCCTAATTCTTTGAAATATTTAGCATGGTAGGTAACAAATGTTCAATTTGTTGTGTTTAACTTTAACTGAAGTTAAGAGATCCCTGAAAATCTAAAACCTGGAGCGAAGTCCTCTCACATTGGGTTGGCAATGTGAGAAAATACCATGGTTGAAGTTATTTCCATTATCTGATCTGGGTCTCTGCTACCAAGCTAGTGATAAACATAAATCCAAATGTATCAACTGAAAGGAGAGGCTTTATAGCTAAAATTGTGAAATGTATAAAAATGCTAAAGATATTAACACATGAATTTGAATTTACAGTATATGTAGTCTATATTTTACGCAGTTTATTTCCTTTACAAAACTTTATGTTAGGGATGTAGTATATGTAAGTGTGTTTGTGTATATATATATATATATTTGACATTATGTATGTATGTGTGTGTATACAAACACACACACATATATATATATATAATCTATAATTTTTGGAAATGAATGGAGCCTATTATACTAAAGGAAAAAGGAATTGCACTTAAACCCTGTAATCTAGTTGGTAAAGTTACTTCACATGGGGTTACAAGTTAACAATTTGGTACAGCTATTCATGGAGACCAGCATTAAACAGATGAGTAAATGAGTGATAAATGATGGTTTGCAGGTTTCTTACTGTTGGGGTTTGAATTACCAATAAGTAAGAAAGCAGACTAGAAAAGTACATATGGTTATGGATTACAATTGGAGACATCATAATAAACACACACGTAGCATAATATAAATACAGATACATATAAAATGATTTACAGGTATCTGTATACGTTGGTTAGTATACACAAATATAAACGCTTGTTTTTTTGTGAGTTTTGTTTGTTTGCATTTTATTTTCTTATAAGAATGCAGGTAATTGCTTCTTCCCGCCTATCTTTCAGAGCACCTGTAACATTTACTAATTTGGAAAAAAAAGTGCAGAACCTATTTAACACTGTGATGAGATGAGTTATATAATGTGTGAAAGTAATGTTTTATTTTCAAGCTGTTCATAAAGTGGTTTTACCTTTTACAACTTCCTTGTAAATTGATTAAAGGATCTTAGTCAAATATTTATAAAATTGGAGAACTTAAACCCTCTTCTTAAGCCACTGTAGTTTGGAATTTAAGCAGAGCTACGATGATTCGTTTCAGGCCCCTTCCAGGATTTGTTGATGCGTGGCAATATTTTAAAGAACAGTATCATCATTCCCTGGGTAGGGTGTGCAAAGAACCAGCATCTTTGCTCTTCCTCTAGTTTTCTCTCGTTTCTTTACAAAAACAATCTAAAATAGAAGATACCTTCTCAAATGGTATCAAGAGGTGTAGCATTTTGAGAGCTAATAAGTCACTGTTCTAATTGTGAGACATGTTTTTGCTAAAGTCATGAAACCATCAAGGAAGCGGAAAACCTAAAAATGAGAAGGAAGAAAACTGAGGGTAATATTTACCTGAATGAATACAGAAGCATTAAAGGAAGAGAGACTATGCTGTATTCTAAAACAATGTCTCCTCAAAATGGAAAATGTTCAACGGAGAATATGGATATTTTTCCTTTAGCATAAACTAGCATAGCATTCTTAGTTTGAAGATTTGATCAAATAAATTGCTAGTCCAATTCAAAATAGATGCAATACATGTAACTATTATAAGTTAAGAGAAGTAGTGTAAAATAATCATATATCAGACTGGTTTCGAACCCGATTTCACCATTAACCAGCTGTAACCTTATCGATCATAGTGATAATTGTTGCCTCAGATCATCTTTTGAGCATGTTGTGTGTACATAGGCCCAAAGGATCCAACATTATTTTTGAGGGCTACCTTTCTAGGGTTTCCCACAGGCCAGAACACGGAGCCTGAGTGAAAAGCCAGGTAGAGGTGTCCAGTCATTGGGAATGAGATAGCAAAGAAAAGCCCCTTCCCAACTCCTACATATCCACCCTCCAGGAGCCCGGGTCGACCGGCCCCGCGGGCACGGTGCGCGGACTAGGCAGGGAGACCTGCGGCTGCGGGGGCGCAGAGTGGGCAGCGGGGGCGCAGAGTGGTCAGCGGGGAGAGGCGGAGGCAGCGCCTGCGAGGCCTAGGGGAGGTCGCCGGCGGCGCCTCCAGCGCCTGGAGACTTGGCACCGGCCGCCCTCCTTCCCGCGTGCCCGCCAGCGCCCGTGCCTGCTCAGCCAGTGACTTCAGTTTAGCTCCACCCCCAGGCGGCTGCGGCTCGCTCCTTCCGGACCCGCGCTCGGCACAAACCCAGCCCCAGCGAGCGGCCGCCAGCTGCCCGGCGCCACCTCCACCCGCCCCCACCGCGGCCCAAATTGGAGGGAATTGGGGTCCTGAGCGCCTGCCCCCCACAGCCGCCAGCGCAGAGCCACGCGCTGCCACCTTCGGTCTGGGACCCCTCTCTGCTGTTCTCCGCCCCCGTGGTGGGAAAAGTGGGCGCCGGCGGCGGCTTCCCAGCCCTGCTGAACCCAAAGTTCTGGGTTCCAGCGGGAGATGTGGGCGCGCCACCGCGACCAGGTGCAGGAGAGGAGGCCACTTCGCACAGAATCAGCCACTGTCCAATGGTCTGGCCCGCACAGCAGGAGTTGTGAGGTTCCCACGTGGCTGGGTACAAGGGGAACGTTCCAAAGCCGGTTCGTTGGTCTGGTGGAATGTGGGGGCGGGTGGGGCTTCTGGACTGGGAAGTGCTGCGCACGTTCCCTCATCTGCTGAGCGATCTGGCTTCGCTGCTTCATGCTACACACCCGACAGCTGAATAGTTTTCTCCAAATCTCTTATTTCCCGACTCCTTGGCCACCATGTGTGAAGCTGAAGATCAGACCAAAAGGGGAAGGGGTTAAAATATAATATCTGGGGTTCGACCATTAAAAAGTTTAAATTTACAGGTAATCTGCAATACATGCCCTTAGTGTATTCCTTGTGGAGTTTTTTGTTTGTTTTCCTTTTTTTTATTTTAGAACTTGTCTGTGTATTTCCGGACGGGGCACTCCAGCACTCCAGCATCTTCTAAAAGACCCAGTGTAGGGAGGGGTGTGTGTGTGTGTGTGTGTGTGTGTGTGTGTGCACTGTGAGCAGTCCTAGGTAGGTCAGATATCCCATTACAACTACACCCTCCATCCATGCCCCCATCACGCCCCTACTGCAAGAAGAAAAATAAAACTCTTAGCCTTTCCTTTACGGAGGGAGGGAAGAAATTACTACAGTACAGGAGGCTGGCACTGGAGGTTGAGGCTGGGATTCTGCTGGGAACAAAGCAGATAGTTAAAAGTGAACGTTGATAATTTGGGCTCTTTCCCAGGAAAGTTTTAGGGTTTCTAGAAAATTCTATATGTTTGGAATTTGAGGGAGTTTTTTTTGTTGTTGTTGTTGTTGTTGTTGTTTAAGCTAAACTTAGAAATTAACTTGCCCTCCAAATAAGGCAGCAGCTTGGATGGCAGTAGCTCAAGACTCAAGACCATTTATTTTCAAATGTGAAAAGGTCTCCAGATTGTCATAAAGCAGGCAAGAGACCATAAAAAGTAAGGATGGATAAAAATAAAATGAAATAAAAATTAGAAACTCAGTTAAGAAACTGAGAATTTTATTGTTTGTCAGATGCGATGGTTATCCAGCTTAGTAGTTTTCACGATGTTTGTATATGACATTTAATTTCCAGAAACTTTCCAGGAGAGGTACACATTATCATGTTGTACTTGTTTCTAGATCTTTAATAATAACAGTCATGGACATTCAAAATTAATAGTTTGCATTTTATGAATATTCTTGGTACGCAGATATAGATTTCATTATGCCAAATCATGATAAGGCATTTAGTATTGTAGTTTATTTCATAAGAATGTGCCCAGGAGTCCCCCTAATATTCAGCCTTCATTACATGGGCTGTGATTTTATAGCAGTTAACTCTGGAGTAATCAAATAAATGAAGTAAAAATTATTTTCCTTTGGATACTGAAGGTTTTGCCCTCACTTCCTACCTTACCTAGTTGGGTTTTCATGTTGTAGCCACTGTAATTGATCCTACAATTTGAATTTAAATATTATTGAACTGATTGAATAACTTTCTGCTTTGAATAACTCAAAGTTTCTGAGTTTAAAGGAGGGTTTTCGAAAGAATCATGTAGTTGTCTGACTATGAAGAAATAACTTATGAATGATATTGTTTATGCTGTAAAATATGAATTGTGCATTAAATCTCTTTCATCTAGTTTATTTCTTGGATGAGTGAGAAGAGTATATATTTGGCTAACAGGTAACACCAATTAAGAACTGTTTCAAATAACTTCTACCCTCGTTGCCTATCCGTGGTTGCTTATAAGTATAATGGAGCTTATTGGGTTTACAACTTAGAGACTGGCTGGCACAGAATTCTAGAATAATGCAGTAAATATAGAGGTGGTGATTGCTAAGAATTTGAGTATCCTAACATATTTTACTCTACATTGTACCCAACATAGACACACACAAACAGGTTACTTTTTCAGTATTTACATATACATTAAGGGTGGAGAAAAATAGTTATTGCCCAAGTCTTCAAAAACAAAGATATTCAATTTCCCCAGCCCTCATTTTCTGGTCTGGTTTCATAGGAAATTACATATCATACGTACATTGCGTGTGTGTGTATTTTATTTTATTGAATGAATGTGTATAAAACTTTTTTGATGAAGGTTAACAGATGTTTCTCATTGGCAATGACTTATGAGAAATGGTTATCAAAAGGAGCCATCTCCAATTTTTTTCTTTGACTCCTCTTAATGTTATTATATTTTTAGTGCTATCTGTATGAAAAAGCACATCTCTTGGATCATTTTCCATGAAGCTCCTTTTTTTGAGTTGACATCCATCAGCTCAATGTTCCTGTTAAACTAGAGGTTCAACCTGGGCCAGCTTTAAGAATTTGTTTTAATCTTTTAAAACAAATAGCTGAAAAAATTAAATTATCTCATTTCAGCTATTTTATGTGGTAGGCATTATAATTCTCATTATATGGAAGAGAGAGCTGATGTTTAGAAAACCTGTGATGTGGCAAGGAAGTTGACTTGGTCTGTTCAGGTTGCTGGAACAACATACTATCAACTGAGTAGCTTATAAACAACAGAACTTTATTTCTGCTAGTTCTGGATGTGGGAAAGTCTGAGTTCAAGGCACTGGCAGATTCTGTCTCTGGCGAGGGCCCATTTCCTGGTTTGTAGGCAGCTATCTTTCCCCTTTGTCCTCACATGGTAGAAAGGGGTATAACAGCTCTCTGGGGCTTCTTTTCTAAAAGCACTGATCCCACCATGGGTGCTCTGATGTCAGGGCCTCATCATCTCCCAAAGCCTTCCCAGTCCCAGTACCATCACCTTGGTGACTAGGTTTCAACCTATGATTCTGAGAGGGACACAAACATTCAGACCAGAGGAGGTGAAGAACAGAGCAGTGGGCAGGACTGTACTACACACCTATTAGAACAGCCAAAATCCCAAACACTGGCAACTTCCAAATGCTAACAAAGGTGTGGTACATCCAAAACTGATGGGAATGCAAAATGGTAGTTATTTTGTAAGACAGATTGGAAGTTTCTTACGAACTAAAGACCCTCTTACTGTAAGATCCAGCAATCATACCAATGAAACATTTGTGTAAATGAGCTGAAAACATACGTGCACATAAAACCTTATTTTATTTTCTTGAGATGGAGTTTCACTCTTATTGCCCAGGCTGGAGTGCAATGGCACAATCTTGGCTCACCGCAACCTCCGCCTCCCAGGTTCAAGCGATTCTCCTGCCTCAGCCTTCTGAGTAGCTGGGATTACAGGCATGCGCCATCACACCTGGCTAGTTTTCGTATTTTTAGTAGAGATGGGGTTTCTCCATGTTGGTCAGGCAGGTCTTGAACTCCGAACCTCAGGTGATCCACCCACCTCAGCCTCCCAAAGTGCTGTGATTACAGGCATAAGCCACCGCACCCGGACCTTTTACATAATTTTTTAGGAATTCTAATCATAATTTGAGAAATTTGGAAGCAACCAAAGTGTCCTTCAATAAGTGTATTTATAAACTATGGTATCATTGTATCTGCATAATCCATATAATGTAATATTATCCAGTGATTTTTTTAAATGAGCTATCAAACCATAAAATATATGGAAGGGTCTTGAATGCTAAGTGAAAAACGCCAGTCTGCAAAGGCTATATACTGCATAGTGTCAACTATACCACATTCTGGAAAAGGCAAAACAGTAAAAAGATAAGTAGTTGTCAGCGGTTAGGTGGAAGGAAGGGATGAATATACAGAACACAGAGGATTTTAGGGCAGTGAAAGTATTCTGTATGGTTCTATAATGGTGGATACATGTCATTATTCATTTCTCAAAACCCACAGAATATTCAATATCAGGAATTGAAAGCAAGATTTTTGGTCATCCTCGTGTAAATGTAGATTCATGGACTGTAACAAATGTCTCATGGCAGTATGGATGTTGACAGTGGGGGAGGCTGCCTGTGTCAGGGCAAAGGGCACAGGGAACTCTCTGTCGTTTCTGCTCAATGTTGCTGTGGACCTAACACTGCTCTAAAAATTATAGTCTATTAATAATAAAAATAACATTAGGTATAAACGATAAAAACTAAACTCCAGTTGATCTTTCACCAAAGCCTAGGGAATATCTTGCCTTTCAGGCTTTGATGCAGGATATAGGAAAATGACTTTTAAAGAACTTGTATTTTAAATAATTTAGTGGGGTAAATTCCAGTGGATGGTGTTTGGTAATTTCATCTCTCTGTAGAAAAGAAAGACTTTAAACATGTGCCCGTCACATCACTTTCTTGCCTAAGGTAGTGATTAGTGGTTCTCTCACCTACTCATCTCTTTATTTTTAGTGTTAGAATCTGTAACTGGCAATTCCTTGAGCCCAAGATAACCCATGATGATCATGCAGGTTATTCAGCAGACCATTTAATGGATTTGTGGTTCTTCTGGGTTAGAGTACTTCTCTGAGTTAATAAGGAAATACGATTCTGTTGAGAGGTCGGATATGAACACTTGATTTGATGTTTAATAAGATCTTTTTACCACTTTTTAAAAGTAAGAAGGTAGGGGCCGGGCGTGGTGGCTCATACCTGTAATCACAGCATTTTGGGAGGCCGAGGTGGACAGATCACGAGATCAGAAGTTCAAGACCAGCCTGGCCAACATGGTAAAACCCCATCTCTACTAAAAATAAAAAAAAAATTAAAAAAAATGACTGGACATGGTGGTGTGTGCTTGTAATCCCAGCTACTTGGGAGGTTAGGCAGGAGAATCGTTTCAACCTGGGAGGCAGAGGTTGTAGTGAGCCGGGATCGTGCCATTGCACTCCAGCATGGGTGACAGGGTGATTCTCCATCTCAAAACAAAACAAAACAAAAAAAACTATATATATATATATGAAACTTGGTTTTTTGTTTTTGTATTTTTCAGCAAGACTAATTTTTTTTCTTTTCTAATTAAATAAAATTAGTGTTCTGGCAGTATTCATCAATGAAAAGGAATGTGTCAAGGAAAGCAAGACACTGTAGTGGAAAATTCATAATATTTGGTAGGAGACAGACCTAGTCTTGAATCTTAGAATCCCTGTTTATTAACAATGTAGTGGTCAGAAAGTCTCTTTGATTTCCTTATCTGAAATATGTTGATTGCGCCTGCCTGGCTTGCCAACTATGTGAGATATATGTCTAAAGCATTTACACTTGGTGGGTACTTAATAATTGGTACTGTCTTTATTAAAGGAAAGTGTTTTCTGCTGGAATACAGGACGTTCTAGTTCTCTAGTTCTTAGGTTCTAGTTCTCATTCTCTATGTAAATTTAATTAGCCAAGTAATCATAACGCATTCATATTTCTTGATATCAATTTTATTCTCTATAATATCAAGATAAGCTAGAACTTATCTGAAGTGCCAACCAGGTATGAATCAGTGTATCAGATTTTTAAGTTGCAGATGTTGGGCACCAAGGACATCTAAGTGAAGTGCGCTGGATATCGTGGAGAAACAGAGATGATGTATAGATCTGTACCGTCAGTGTCGCTGTAATAACATATCACATTCACATGTAACGTTGCCCTTAGGTAGTTGAGGAAGTGTCTTCCCCACTGTTAATATGCATATTATGCAAAGAAATTCTTGAAATTTAAAATTTGGGGTGGCTTTTATTTAACTCAAAGTAAAAAAGATATTTTTCACACTGAAAAACAACCCATGAATATGTCTTTGCATAATATATTTGTATGAAGCATTATATAGAAAATATGTATTGACATGATATAAGCATCTTCTGTCAAGCTAATACAGATAAAAAACAAAAACAATAAATGCTTGCCATGAGGACAGGTATCTGAGTCTGTATTGTTTATCAATATATTTCAGGGATCTAAAGAGTATCTGGCATAGTTTAAGGGATCAATAAATGATATATGTAGATAAATACATACATACATAGATACGTAGACATGTAGAAACAGATATATCTGCAATGTAGTAAAATCACATGTGTTTTCTTCCAGAGTTGCCTGCAAAAGGAGCTTCTGGGCCTTTGTTTAAGAACTACCTTGTTTAGAAGAGAGGACTGTAGGGATAATTGTATTAATCTCACTTCACTCTTTGTATATTATGTAGAAGTCAAGCTTCCCCAAAAGTCCATCATTAGCTCTTTATATTTAAGTATATGTGTGACTGATTCATTCATTTATAGTAGAATGTGATTATCTAGGCTGTGATCTTTATTATCCACTGTTATTTAATATGTTTCTGTTTTTTAAAAAGGGGAACAGGAATGATTTTATTATCTTTTTGGTCAAGCAGCCCAAATCAAAGTACACAGTAGAGTGTGTGCATTATGTCAAGTTGGTTGGTGGCCCTTTTTATTGTGTTATTGGTTTCCCGAATACTGTTCTCTCCAGTCAGCAAAGTTTACAAATGCAAATAAAAGACAGTGGTTATGTAAATTAAATCGATTACCTTTCAATATTTTAATCTTCATAGATTTATACAGTTTATAGGACATGTATACAGATTGATACAAAATTTATCAAAAAGAACTTATTTTATTATTAGAGTAATTTGAGTGAAATAAAAATGATTGCTTGAAGCTGCTCAGGGAGAAATATTGAATCTCTGAGTGAAGCATTACAGGCAGCTTGAAGGGTCTCCTCTTGGTCTAGTGGGCCAGGGAATTTGAGGTCACTTAGAATCGTTGAACCTCTTCAGCAAATTACTGATGAAACAAACAAACAAAAACCATGGGTTCAGTGATATACATTGTTATCTCATAAACAACTCCCTTTGGTTACCATCTCAAAGGAATAGAACATTTCTAATTATCAAATTACTAACTCCATTTCCCTCTACACTGGATAAACTAAAGTATCCATTTAGGCTACCCTATTATCAGCAAGTATAATTTTATGACACAGTATATAAATTTCAGACTTAGGAATCAAACAGCCTAGTTTAATATTCTGGCTCAGGCTCTTACTAACAATGTCATCCTGGACAAATTTTTTAGTACAGTTGACTCTTGAACAACACAGGTTTGAACTGTGTGAGTACACATATTCAGATACTTTTTAAAAAAACATATTAGAACTTTTTTGAGATTTGCAACGACTTGAAAAAGCTTACAGATGAACCATGTAGACTAGAAATACTGAAAAAATTAAGAAAAAGTTAGACATGTCCTGATTATATAAAATATACATAGATACTAGTCTGTTTTTGTCATTTACTACCATAAAATATACACAAATCTATTGTAGAAAGTCGAACTTCATGCAAACACAGACCATGCATGATGCTATTCTCAGTGGGGAGAAATGTAAACAAACATAAAGTATTAAATTATAACTACGTAAAATTAACCGTAGTACATACTATACTGTTGCAATAATTCTGTAGCCACCTTCTGTTGCTGTTGCAGTGAGTTCAATTGTTGGTACTATCCGCTTAAAATGCCCTGTGATGCTCTTCATCTCCACCTGAGCAGTTTCTCTTTCCAGCAAATTGTATTCTCGCATATTTTTCATCCTGTTTAGCACAGCACTATAAACCTTGACTAACACCATAGGACCCATACGAAGTGCCACTAGTGTTGTTGGAAAAGCTCCCAAGAAACTGATGAAAGTCATAACATTACAAAAAAAAAAAAAAAAGTTGAATTGCTTGATGTGTACCATAGATTGCAGTCTGCAGCTGTGGTTTCCTGACATTTCAGATAAGTGATTCATATCATAAACAGAATACATTAACTTACATTGTCAATAAATACAATATAGCACTGTAAATACATTTTATCTTTTCTATGAATTTCTTAATAACATTTTTTCTCTGGCTTTATTGTAAAAGTATAATATATATAATATTATAACATACAAAATATGTGCTAGTTGACTGTTATTGGTAAGGCTTCCATTCAACAGTAGACTATAGTTACATTTTTGGAGAGTCAAAAGTGTTTTTTTTTATTATTATAGTTTAAGTTTTAGGGTACATGTGCACAATGTGCAGGTTAGTTACATATGGATACGTGTGCCATGCTGGTGTGCTGCACCCAATAACTCGTCATCTAGCATTAGGTATATCTCCCAATGCTATCCCTCCCCCCTCCCCCCACCCCACAACAGTCCCCAGAGTGTGATGTTCCCTTTCCTGTGTTCATGTGTTCTCATTGTTCAATTCCCACCTATGAGTGAGAATATGCAGTGTTTGGTTTTTTGTTCTTGCGGTAGTTTACTGAGAATGATGATTTCCAATTTCATCCATGTCCCTACAAAGGACATGAACTCATCATTTTTTATGGCTGCATAGTATTCCATCGTGTATATATGCCACATTTTCTTAATCCAGTCTATCGTTGTCAGACATTTGGGTTGGTTCCAAGTCTTTGCTATTGTGAATAATGCTGCGATAAACATACGTGTGCATGTGTCTTTATAGCAGCATGATTTATAGTCCTTTGGGTATATACCCAGTAATGGGATGGCTGGGTCAAATGGTATTTCTAGTTCTAGATCCCTGAGGAATCGCCACACTGACTTCCACAATGGTTGAACTAGTTTACAGTCCCACCAACAGTGTAAAAGTGTTCCTATTTCTCCACATCCTCTCCAGCACTTGTTGTTTCCTGACAGAGTCAAAAATTGTATGTGTGTTTTCAACTATACAGGCAATCGGTTTCCCTAACCCCAACATTGTTCGAAGGTCAACTGTATTTCTAAGTCTCAGTTCTCTGGGGTCTAAAATGTGATGAATAATAGTGTCTGTCTCTAGGGTGGTTGTGAAGATAAAATGAGACATTCAAATAAAACATTTAGCACAAAACCTAAGATATAGTATGTGGTCAATAAAAGTTAACTATTTTGTTAATAACCCACTTTAAAATCTGTCATTGATAATCGACATACAATAGATGCTTAGTAACATGAGCTTTTTCCTGGGAAGCAGTAAATACATAGATAGATGAACTCTGGGGAAGCCCGATCTGTGGTAGATGCTTGAAACCTTCAGGATTGTCATTGACAATGAAGCTCCAGAAGAATACTTTCCATGAGAGTCTATACACAGTGTGCCCTTAACCTTCTTATCCTTCTACTGAAACCCAACACTGCTGCTGTGGATAGTAGTGTCTGGCTGAACAAGCAGTCAATTTGCTGAATTCAACTGATGGCAATTTCTTTAATTCACTGCTAAAAACTCCTTTGGGAAGCAAAAAATCTATTTCACTGTATAATTGTCACATGTACTTTGTAAAATACATATAACAGTTTCTCTGAATTTATTTAATTAAATGATTTTAAATGTTCTTAACATAATGGCAAGAACCAAACTTTCCTGAATTTCATCATGTGTAAAGTGAAGGCATATTGGGGTTTACCTAGGACAGTGGCTTCTAAACTTAGAGGCTGCAGTTGTCCTGAAGTCAAGGAAACTGATAACAGGAACCCAAACATATTTGTAATAATCCAAATAATGAATATTTATCATCTAATCTTGGTTGATTGTATCTTCCATTTTTCACACTTTTGGATGGAGTTGGTGATCTGCGCAGTGTTGCTCTCAGACTTATTGACATTGTTGCTTTCAAGTAAAGTAGAAGGAAGATAAAAAGGTTTTAGGTCAAAACAGAACAAACAAACAAAACCATTTTATTAACATTTCCTAAACAATCTACCTGCCCATAATTCTCAGCAACTTACTTATCATATCCGACCTTATTTGGTACAGCAAATTTTGGGTAATACAAATATAAGCAAGGGATCGGGAGTTGGGGAAACAACTGGGGAGGAAGAAAATAATACTTGACTTTTACTCTGGATCTACCTTGATAATCACAGAAATAGAGATCTCAGACTCCAGAAGTCATATGTGTTTGTGTGCGTGCATGAGCATGCATGCAATTTTAGCTGGACTACACCTTCTCACGTGACTGGATTCTTTCCCAATCTGTGGATCCTCTGCAGACCATTTATCAATAGAGGCTACAGAGAAATCCATTCAATAGAACTTTCTGCAATGATGGAAATATCCTCTACTCTGCCAGCACAATAGCTTCTAGCCACCTTGGCTATTGATCATTTGAAATCTGACTAGTGCAACAGAGTAATTGCAGTTTTAGTTTTATTTAATTTTAATTATTTTGAATTTAATTATTAATAGCTGTATGTAGTCAGTGGCTAGCATATTGGGCAGTGCAGTTATATAATACCTCCTCTTGGTTGCCTTTGCCTGACAGCCATTTACAAAATTCAGTGGTCTTTGCAAGCACCGTGATGAGCTATTCAAAAGCCTGATGCACGGATCTCTTCCTAAGGGAAAAGTGAAAGGGCCAGCTATGCCATGAGTGAAGCCATCCTCAAATTCAGTATCTCCTCTGTGGTCACTTCTATACTCCGCATCCTCCTGTCCTCCTATGGTGGCTGATAATGCTTCCATAAGCTTTTCAGTTAGTGCAGTATCTGGCCTTGTCTTTGAAACCCCAGAAAAGAGTGTCTAGTTAGTACGATTCCCAGAAAGATTAGAGCAGCCATTTTACCTGAATAAGTCCATTGAGCTAAATTCTTATTGAGAGGTGAGAGAACCTGAGAATTCAGAGCCAATGACCTTTAGAAATCATGAACCTCAGTGTTTTCCAAGTGTGGTACGTGTGATGCCATGGTGTGTGAAGTGATTTTGGGTGGCAGCATAATGCACTTTGATGTACCATTTCATTTTAATTTCATTAGTTAAACTTATTTTAGTGTGTACCCTTGAGTTAATATTTGCATGATGTATCTCTTTCTATTTCTTTAATCTTTTGTGATACTACTCAAACCACTCAGTGACATTGTCTTGGACATACAAGGGGAAATTGGAGCACATTCGAAAGTGCTTTTTAATGTTTGAGAAAATGTATTCTTACATGAAAGTATCTGTGACTCATTTTCTTTTTAGCAGAATAAAATCATTCTGTTATTCTATCACTCTGTCTCTCAAAGTGAGAAACTAATGTACATCTTTTTTGTCTTGTAGCCTAGAAACATAATTAGATACATCTGATGGAGTCAGGGCTGAAGGAATGAGGTCTAGCTTTGGCTAGAGCCTGAGACTGCTAGAAACATGTGGAACTGATTTGCAATCCTGGTTCTTTGTTCCCAGTCCCCAAGATAATTTAGCTTGCCTCTTTTTTTTTAAAGTAGTTTCAACATTTTTTTTTGGTCGTTGATTTTATCTAGGCATATATTGATAGAGACATAAAGAAATATATGTTAGCAGTCTTTCCCTTGAGCTCACCATCTGGTTGGGGAGATAAGTTGGCTGGTTCTTTGAACAGTAGAAAAGTAAGAATAGCTGAATTAATTAAGTTTAATTATGTTTCTTAGGTCAGTCTCTGAGGCTCTGTCCCTAGATGAGACGGACCTCATCAACTCAGTTGCCCAGTACAAGAAAGTGAACCAAGGCTGCAGTACGACTCCACTATGCTTTTGAAATACCACCCATGGTTTTCTGTTCCCACAAATCACTGTTTAACATGAACACTTATTTCCCACTGAGCAGTTATTTTGGGTTAAGTAAAGTGGGCTTACGGGAGCCATTTTAATGGCTTCTACTTCAGCCTATCAACCCTCAGTTTGTTCCTCATTCCTGTGACTGTCCTGCGCTCTTATGAAGAGAGTGATTCATTTATTCGAGTTTGGTTAAATAAATGAGACAGCAAGCATAGATGACCTGTTGAATTGCATAATTTTTTCCCACATCTTGCTTTTTCACAGTCATCTTTCATGATAAGTTATTGTAGAAGAATTTAGGTTTGGAAATGGGTCTTGATATGAAAGCCAGTGAGAGAGAAAGAGCAAGAAGGTAGGAAAAGAGAACTTGGAAAGTACAGTTTTATCGTTGAGTGGGTGGATGGACTTCTATTACTGATACTAATTGCCTCAGCTAAAAATATTAAAGTCATTTAGGTTATTTCATGAACATTTGTTCAAATCTAAATTATATCAAAATATAGAAAAATACCCCTTTCAGGGAACATGAGTGTAGGTGTTGTACATGACAGCAAAACAGTGTCTTCAGGCTCTGCCAGTAAGTCCCTCTGCTTCACAAAACCAGGAGTTGGCTTGCACCTCTAGTCTTCTTTGTCCAAAACAGTTTTGTTTTACCATGACTTGCAGCTACAAGTGCCTAGAGGATAGCTTGAGGGACAGTATCTTTCAAGAGACAAATTACCCATTAAAGGCAAAGAGTCTATATGTCAGAGACTGGCCAAGTTCATTTCTACCACTCTGTGCCACCCTCTGCAGTTTACCCTCAGTTTCATTTTTTTTTTTTTAATTTTGTCTCTTTTAAAAGAGGGTCTTATTTTGACTTAAAAACAATTTTGGAACCCTTTTTGGAAAGAGTTGGTATATTTCAGGTGACCTGATTTTGCATTTTGGTATACTTCCTCTTCCCCCCACAGCCTACAGAAGGCAAGGTGGAGGCAAAACCTCAGAGCTCACTTTGCTTTCTTAAGGAGAGCTCTACTCTTGTAAAACCAGTTTGTAGGAAACAGTAAAATTATATTAAGGTCAGTAAAGTAGCTCATTAGTGTGGAGTCAAGCTTATCAGTTTATGAGGTCTATGTAATTAATTATTAAAGGATAAGACATTTGTAGAAATTACAAAAGCATTCTGTTAAGGTCAAGGTGGTTGAGATTCAAGTTTAAACAGGTTTAGTCTTTGTCTTGATTCTAGAACTTTCTGTGATGGGGATGATGTTAAGGACTGTTTGCTGGATAGCATTTACACTAGATTATAAAAACTCCTGTAATCTTTCAAAACCAGCTTCCCAACTAAAGACTCTACTTTTTGAGGTAACTTCACACACACTCTCTTAACCGGCATACCATGTTTCTAATATGTCCTAGATTGAACGGGAGAATCTGGAACCAGGAGTGAGCAGAGCTGGCCCCAGGCCTTGGTGGCTGTGTACTAGTTCTATGACCTGCAATCAGTCACTTAACTTCTGTGAGCTCCTCTCTTTCCATCTGTAAAAAAGGAATATGTACTACCCATTTCCTGAGTAGATGTTGAAGATGTTGTAAAATGTAAGAGCCTCTGGCACAAGGAAATCCTGGACCACACTAAGTGCATGGTGCTTTGAGGTTGAATCTCTATGAATTGTTTTTAATCCAAAAAAGTGCTTTAAGACAGTGTCTTTAATAAGAAGTTTTTATGATGGCCAGTGGGGAAAATCTGTGGTTCTTAGCTCATCCCTGACCCATATGTATGAATCAGCACTTTGGAAGAACATGAGCTTTGTGTCTGGGATTTATTTTTATGCTATGGAAAGAGCATCGGACAAGACTTAGGAGACTAGGGTTTTATCCTGACTATGTCGCATATTTGCAGGTTGATTTCGAGCAAATCAGATAACTCTTCTTCTGAGCACTAATGCCTTGTTTGGCGAATAACCAAATAACCTTCAGTGTGGTGTGGTTGTACTGAAATTGCTTGAGTTTGAAACCTAGCTCTGCTTCGTGTGATATAACCTCAGACAAATACATAGCTAAATGTGCTTTGGTATCCTTCGTTGCAAAGTGCGCATAATAATCATACCTACTTCATAGAGTTGTTGTCAGGAAGACATGCAGTGATAAAAGCAAAATATTTAGCAGAGTGTCTGTCACAAAGGGTACTCATAACGTCTTAGTTGGTGTGATTTCATGTTCCTTAAATTAGTTTACCCAAGGCAAAATCTTCCATATGTTCTAATCTACTATTGGCTCATATCCAAGACATCTCTCTCTTCACTAAGTCCCTGTATCAGTCCATTTATTTTCATCATGCTATAAAGAACTGCCTGAGACTGGGTAATTTATAAAGGAAGGAGATTTAACTGATTCACAATTCAGCATGGCTAGGGAAGCCTCCAGAAATTTACAATCATGGAAGACAGAAAGGAGTAAGCAATGCACCTTCACATGGTGGCAGGAAGGAGAAGTGCTGAGCGAAGTGGGAAGAGCCCCATATAAAACCATCAGATCGCGTGAGAACTCACTATCACGAGAACAGCATGGGGGAAACCACCTCCATGATTCAATTACCTCTACCTGGTCTTTCCTTTGACACATGGGCACTACAGGGATAATGGGGATTATAATTCAAGATGAGATTTGGGTGGGGATACAAAGGCTAACCATATCAGACCCCTTTTAAAATATTTATAGTAATCTGTCCCATGGTGTTTTATTTTGTTTTGTTTTATTTTGTTTTGTGTTGTTTGTTCACGATTATTTGTGTGGCAGGGCAAAATGCTTTAAAACATTTTTATAAATACTCTGTATGAAGGGGACAAACTGCCAAAAAGAAAAAATAAAGAAGGAAGAGTAAAGGAGGAAGAAAGATGTGGAGGAGCAGAAGGGGAAGGAGAATCTGGAGGAGGAGAAAAACAAGAAAAAAATCTATTCCCTGATAAGTACTATGGCCTGTGAATTTTTTGGCAGAAATACTGTACATGTGTCCTCTTGGTCCACATAGCTTGGATGCAACACACTTCTCTCCAACTAGAACCTAAGATAGGTGGTTTCTTTTGCACCAGGCTCATTTTCCAATTCATGGAATGAACACTTTAACCATTTGGCGTGGAAGAGCAAGTCATTTCCCTCACTGTGTCAGCTTCCAGCCTACCTCAGACCGAGCCAAACTAAGAAAAGGTACTGCATGAAGTGTTTGAACTGAGAGGAGCTTCCAGGGACCAAGGCCTAAAGATTATGATGCGACCTCAGCAGTGTCTTCTTCCTGATAAATTATGATGTTGGGTGAAATGTGAGGCCATGATCCCAGAAAGAAAAATCAGATATAGCATCCAAGGGCCCAGGGGAAGTTGCCACCAGCCCTCCCTGTCTGTTCTTCAGCACTGGGCCAGTGCTGCTTTCCGTGATCTTTTTTGGGATTTATTTTATGGACATCCAGGCTTTGAGCATGTAGCCTTTTTGCTTGGAGACCAGAGAATGAAGCATTGGGCTGGAAGTTGACCAGGCCTAGGCTGGCCCTGGTTTTGCCACTAATCATCCATATGACTTAGAGTAGGTCATTTAATATCTGTGAGCCTCAGTTTCTTCACATGAATGATGAAAATAGTCATAATGTTGTTATGAGTGTGTATTAAATCATAGCTTTGTTGCTTTGGGATATTAGCTCTGAGAAAGTATCAGTAGAGTTTACCTAATGCAGCCATGACTGAGGCATGGATCCTCCTACTCATTACCATTAGGACCAGGGAGCCTCTAGCATCTCACTCTCACTGAACACCATCATGGCTAGGGATCATGCTTCCTCAGTAGGTAGCTGATCTTGCATTTGGAGAGCTGTGGTTAGTATGAAGGTAGAATGTATGATTGATTTTTGAAGAAACAAAAATTATTCTGGAGGTTTGACCCCAGAACAGCTCTCAGGAACCAATAACCAAGATTGAAATAATAGAGAGTCTACTGGCATGTGTGAGCACACACACCCTGAGCTCAGGCACGCCTGTGTTTGAACTGTGGTTTCTCTTCAGTACAAGTAGATATTTTTCTTGTTGGTCCTTGTTCAGTAACCTTCTGTACATGTTCTTCATGTTTTCCTGGTAACCCCAGAGCAGTATCTGTGGCTAATGTAACCAACTGTGTTAATCACATCCCTCATGTGTCCCGTGTAAATGGTGAGCCACCTTCCGTTGGTTTCCATTTACTCCTGTCCTCTGTGCTAATGCTGAGTATTGAGCGGCGTTCATCTCTGGTAAATGAGTTTTTGGTGATTGTGGTAAAGAGCCATATAATCTGCTTCTCCTTTCTCACTTAGTACATTTTTAAGTTAAGAAAATACTAGTGTTTGAATTTCCAACTTTGTTTCCAATGGAGAATACAATAATAGAGCTGTATTCTCTCATGAAGTGAGGTTAAAGGAAAGACAGGAGGGAGCAGGGTTGTGTTGGGTAATGGAGGTATCCTAAATTCTCCACAATATTCTCATCTTTAATTAACAGGTTCGAGTCAACCAATTAAAAGCAATAGATCACATCAAGATGAGTATATCTTCTGTTTGTTGGGACATAATCCAGAGAGGATCTTTCTCCCCAGATATTATAGGATGGCCAAATTTTACAACTGAGAGTGGTAACTGATCAGGTGAAGCAGAGTAAGTACCTGTGGACAGCTCCATTGAAGTACATGTAGCAAAAATAGCCATGTGTGACTTTGTACAAAATATCAGGTGGGCATTTAAGGCTTCTTGGCACTGTATATAAGGGAGTGTTTTAATCTTGCTGTGTTGCATGAAGCATTTGGGAATTGAGAAGCAGAGTCTTGCACTGTATGCATGCCGGTTCTCCCACAGAAAAGAGAGGTGGCATCAGTACTTTCTTATCAGCTAGGATAATCACACAGGGGAAGTCAAAACCTTCCAAAAGCAAGGGACAGTAGCCAAGGCTTAATTTGGTATAACAGAGATTATTCTTGTATGTGTGCAAATGCCCAGAGTGCCAGGTGAGGGGCCGAGGGACCTGGAGCAGGGTTGTAGGATCACACGGATGATCAAGGTTAGATCAGAGCCATAGCCTTGACCTGAGGAGACACATTGCATAGAGCAGACAAGCTGTCTCCTAACAGACAGGCAGGAGTCCTGCAGACACTAATTTCAAATGACAGTGACACAGGTGGTCACAATTCCTGGAAAAAATTTTTTTACAAAGGCCAGGTGTGGTGGCTCATGCCTGTAATCCCAGCACTTTGGGAGGCCGAGGCAGGTAGATCACCAGATGTCAGCAGTTTAAGACCAGCCTGGCCAACTTGGTGAAACCCCATCTCTACCAAAAAAAAAAAATTAGCTGGGTGTGGTGCACGTGCCTGTAATCCCAGTTACTGGGGAGGCCAGAGGCAGAAAAGTTGCTTGAACCCAGGAGGCGGAGGTTGAAGTGAGCCAAGATCGCACTACTGCACTCCAGCCTGGGTGACAGAGTGAGACCCTGTCTCCAAAAAATAAATAAATAAATAAATAAATAAATAAATAAATAAATAAATAAATAAATAAAAATAAAATAAAATAAAATAAAATAAAAATAAAAATAAGTTGGCATGAACCAAGAAAATAGTTACTTCCAGAAAAAATGAAGCTAAAAATCCCAGACCTCTTTATATGAGGAAGCCACTTGCTTTATCCAAAAATATTTGTGTACTTCTCAAGGTAGGGATTTTTCTCAGTTGGGGACTGACTGAGCATTTTGAGTGGTAATAAACAAAAATACCGGTGAAGGATGAAGAGTAATGGAGAACGCTGCCATTGGCTCTTTCCTCTAGCTGGTTCTCCCAGCTGGAAACTCTTCCAGCTTATAGAGCAAGGTCAGGTGTCTCTCTGGGATCTTAGCTCCTTGATGCCTGTGATTTCAGTATCAGGATGTTGTTCATAGTGTGTCACCTGCAGCGACTTTTTGAAAACAAAGCTGTGAGGGTGAATGCTGTGACCTCCCTCTGTGTCATCTGCAGTCTCATTGTCCTGATATCACCTGTCTTACAGAAATGTACTCAGGAAGGAAACGGGCCACCAGGAGGCTACTGGTGCCTCAGTGGAGAGACAAACCTATCTCCAAACATTACTGACACTTCTGCATTTTAGAAATATGGTCTGGGTCAGCACTCGTGAAAAAGGAAAAAAGCAATAAATAAAATAAAATATGCTCTGGCGAAAGGCAGAAACATGGCAGGCAATCTCCAGACCCTTCCATCATCCCTCCTCTTCCTCTTTTCCACCTACCTCTTTTCCACCTACCTCTTTCTTGGTGTTGCTTGTTTTCCTAATCTAAGAAGAACCTCCAAACTTCCATAAATTTTGTTTGGCAACAACTTTGATTTTCTTTTTATTATTATTTTAATTGTTGAGAATAATACCAACGTAATGTTGCTGCTGCAGAGGATTATGCCTTAGAAAGCTGAAAACTCCTGGCTGGGACGCTCCTCCTGCCAGAAGCCAAGGTTCTCCGGCCTGTGATGGCAAAACAACCTTTTACCTGATCAGATTCCAGCTCTGACTAGTACTGTGTATATATATATATATATCTCCTTCTTGACTTTTTTCTGTTCATGGATAAACATTACACATGTATGTGTGTGTGTATATATATATATGTATTTAAATTATCTATATAGCAAATGATTACACAAACTTGATCATATTACACATTTTTATGCAGCTTGAACTTTCATTTGATGTTACTTCTTAGCCATGTTTCCCTATCCATGCATGTAGGCCTACCTCATCCCATTTAATGGCTATAAACAATTTCATGAGATAAACCTATGAATTTAACTCAATTAAACCTTAAAATCTATCTTTAATTTAGATTACATTAAAACATGAATAAACCAAAACATAACTTTGGTTATTCACCTAAGTAAGTTTGTCTCTGTTTGCATCTTGCTCTAGTTGGAGGCCCAGAAAGTGAAATAAAATGATCTATTGGAAGTCCAAAAATCAGGAACCATGGAATAAACTGATTTTGAAATAGTATGCTAGTTGTACTAGGAAGTAGTACGCTCAATATGTTTCCCTTCAACCACTATATTTTAGGAATGTCCAAAAAAATTCTGGAAGCACAAGGAATAACATATATTTATGTCCTGCAAATTGAGTATATTCATCATTCAGAACCATGATAGATGGCAAAATCGCAGCAACATTATCATATATCAATAATATGCATTTAATCTAAGTTTAAAAATAACTTATCTGAGATAATTTTTCTTTCTTTGCTCCTGCCAAGAATTCAGTTCCAACTTGATTTGTGAGTGCAATGAAGGTTCAGAGATAGTTTTAAGTTAAAATTTTTAACCAGGACACAGAAGAACAGGAATTATTCTTCAGACCTGCAGTATATGTTTTGCCAGAGATCAATTGTTGGATGTCTTTGGTTCAGAGCTGCTTGTATATCCAACATGTTCCACAAGAATGGGCTTAAATGAATGCACTCTCTTGAATAATTGGACATACAGCAATTATATAATTCATCTGTTATCCTCCTCCCTTTACCCCAGCAAGTCTAGAGTCCTGGGACTTGGCAGTTATGTTCTCTATGATATCCCCAAGGTTTCCATTTCTTAGGAAGTAGAAACCACAAATTGAAACTGATTTGTAGTTTAAACAGACTATAAGTCAAGTGTGACTGTAACTCCTCTGTTTGCTAATCAGAATATTAAGCCTGTCTCTTCCCAAGGCAGTCTCAGAGTAAGTTTGATTTAATTGGCAAAACCCAAGAAACAAAAATGTCCAGGTGCCTGGTGCCTGGAGCTTTTTGCTGGGGCCTACTTTGCCTTGGCATTTAAATTCAAGAAAAATAAACTAGGCAAAAATGGCACCATAAAGATTGCAAATACCAGACAAAAATGCAAATTTACAAGAGCATGGGGGAAGACTGGGTCATAAAAATGTGGGTCAAAATAAATGGTCTTTCTCACTTTTATACGAATGGAACAACTTTTGGATAGAAAAAGCAGGCACTAGATAAAAATTAGACAGTAACCCCCAAGGGGTGGGTCTTATTTATTTGATTTGCTGTCTTTACCCTCATGAAGTTTTATGTCTAATGAAATGAGTTTCCACAAAGCATTCAGATATGGGGATACTTTCCTTCGACATACCAATTACTGATTTCTGGGAAGTTCTTTCTCCTTCTAATGAAACCTTCTAGTCAATCAATGCTTCTCCAGCTAGATAGACAGGGTGTTTTTTGCTTTGTTTTGTCCTTGATGAGAAATTGTCAGTAACTTATCAACATTTTAAAATACCGGCTTGCATGATAATATAATCCCTGACCTGAATTTGGCCCACAGGCTCCAGGTTATGGCACCTTAGATTGCAACCTTCTTGAGAAGGTGCCTAATTACCTCCCATCCCCCAAGGTCTACTACACATGACGCTGGGGGCATGTTTACCAAATGAGTTATTAGCAAATAGCAGCCACAGTAAAAACTGAAAGAGTCAGGGTGACCACGAAGATTCACTCATTCCCATCATGATACCTTTGAAAAGATGCGTTGACCATACTATGTATTGTCTCACAGCAGAGGAATTTTTCAAGCCAGAATATTCTGTGTTCTGACTGCAATGTTGTTGTCCAAACAAAAGTGTGTTGTGGAGTTGGAAGGGATCATGTGTGTCATCTAGCCAACCTCCTCATGGAACAGATGAGAAGACTGAGGTCAGGACTAAAGATGCAGCCCAGTGTCATTCTGATTCCTGGTCTCCTGGCTGTGTATGCAGGACACTTTCCAACAGAGGGTAATGCTTACCCAATCCTGAAATTCCCCGATGCCTGTCACGTAAGTAGGCACATTCTTTAATTCTAATCCTCCTTTTAGAAGGGCACCTCCGTCTAATTATCATTCTGAATCATTCCTCTTGAGTCTAGTTCAAGTCTCACACGTGTGTTTAAAGATTTTTCTTTATTTGTTTCTGATTGTTCCAGTTGGAACACCCTCCTCTACATTTCTGTAGCACTTACTTTCCTTTTGAGTCTTAACCAACCATTCCTTTTCATTATTATGAAATTTTTTAAAGTCTCCCCAAAGATAATAGAAACTCTTATATAATACAAGAAATTTCACAGGGTCTGGCGTATAGGAGATATTTAATAAATAATCATTTATTGATAAGACTGGTGGGAAAACACCAAGGATGTTTATAAAATAGGGGTTAAAGATGCAGAAATGCCAGTGTTCATTGTTGAGCTGTGTTCATTGCTGAACTGCCTTCATGTTGAGCCAGCTGAGAGGGCACTTTTGTTTACCATAAGAGTCACAAAGGTGAAAGCCTCCGTATCTGGACTTCCTTTCTCAGTTGCAGGTGAGGTTTGACAAAATGAAAAATAGTCTCCAGAGGCCTCTAATGCTAAACTAGCTTAGTATTTAATTCAGCATCCCATAAAGGATGCTGGATCAGCCAGGAGGAATTTTAACACTGCAATTATAGTAATTCACTGTATTTTTACATTTTATGCTTCTTCAGGGTCTGCAAACTCCCTAGAGGAAAATTTGGATTTTGCTAAAATTCTCAGTCTCATAATGTCCTTAAAAGAGTTGAGTAAAATAGGTTTAATCCTGAGTACTGGTTCTTTTACTAGAAGTTTATAAGGAATGCAAGAGTAATGGTATGGTTGTCTCTTAGTTACAACTTGATTTGGAAGAAGAGCAGCATCCCCAATCTTAAATTTCTGACTTGGCTACAAATAATCTTTAACCGTTTTAATTTTTATGTTTATTTATTTTTTATTTTTTATTTTTTTGAGACTGAGTCTTGCTCTGTCATCCAGGCTGAAGTACAGTGGCTCAGTCTTGGCTCACTGCAATCTCTGCCTCCTGGGTTCAAGCAATTCTCTTGTCTCAGCCTCCTGATTAGCTGGGATTACAGGCAACCACCACCATGCCCCGATAATTTTTGTATTTTTATTAGAGTCTGAGTTTCACCATGTTGGCCAGGCTGGTCTTGAACTCCTAATCTGAGGTGATCCACCTGCCTTGACTTCCCAAAGTGCTGAGATTACAGGCATGAGCCACCACACCCAGCCACAAATTTTTTAATATCTGCAAAGGACTAAACTCTTCTAAATCAGGGTGAAGTGGAAAAACGTTTTTTGTAAAGGGCTTCAAAGTAAATATTTTTGGTATTGAGGCCCACCCAAAGTGAGAACTTCTATGATGAGAACTTTGAATATGGCAGCTAAAAAGCCAATCATGGTATCTCATCCTCACCCATTTGAACTTTGTCTGTCCCCTAAGTCCTACTGTCATGTTCATGCATGCCTTTGTCTCTGCCTGTTCTTCCTACTCAGCTTCTCTGACTAGAGTTCGGGGATGCAGAAAACATTCCATAGCCTTCCACATGGAGTAAGTTCTCCTAGCCATGTGGAGCCATGTGAAGATCCCTTGATTCAGGAGGTTATGATGCTTTGTGTGCAACTGGTACAGAGTAGAATCTGAATGTTGTCTTGTTGCAACCATGAAAAGTAGGGACAATAAAGGCAGTGCTTTTAAGAGAGTCTGGTGGATATATGGAGCTTGATGGTAGCTACATATGAATGTTTAAGGTGGAAGTGGGGAGTAGAAAATGGAGATTCCCTTTTGAGATAATTTCTCAATATTAACCAGCAGTAACACAATAGCTGGAGAACACCAAGGTAAAGCCCTTGGTCTCTGGAACCCACTGCCTAGATCTTCCAGTCTTCTATCTGCCACTACTCACTGTGTGACCATTGGTAAATACTTATTTTTTGTTTCAGTTTCCATATAGGTAAGTGGGGTAATAATAGTGTATACCTATGAGACAACATATATAAAGTGCTCAGAAAAATATGTGACATAAAGTTTCCACTAAATAAATGTCAGCTGCAAGTGTTATGTTTCCCGAAGCACCTTAATGATCACCTTGCCTCCATGTTACAATCCTGAAGTTGGTAGACTGGGGATTGCCATGGCCATTCTACAAGTGAGACACTGACAGGTCCAAAAGTTAGTTGGTTGGAGTGTCTGGATTAGGATTTAACTGTCCAGGTTCTGATTAGAATTTTCTCTCCGTATCATTTTTTTTCTTTTCCAGGGAGTGAGAGAAGCCTGTGATATGTTTGCATGCAGTGGTGAAGGGCACATGCCTCTGGCCAAGAGAGAGATTTTTCAAGGAAAGGTGTTCAGGGAGATCATTAGAAAACTTGCAAGATCAGACCCTCAAGTTTCAACAGCTGGCAGTGTCATTTGTTAAGAGACAAAAGAACATTACTAGGGAGTCCAGCAGGGGAATTTTCCAACTAACCTCCACATTGCTGGGTACAGCGTGTTTCTGTAGACGTCATTTATGCATCCAGCAATTACCAATGGTTTTCTTTAGAGAAGGCCAAGGGAGAAAAATCTAAGAACGCAAATTGACTTGCAATCTATCAATTCCTGAATTCCTGGGGAAGACCCTCGCTTGCTTCCCCACCATTGATACTAAAGGCAGGCATGTGGATTCCACTCAGTTGCTGGAGTGGTAGGGACTCGGGGATCAGTGTGTCCAGGCCAGGGTCTATGTACAAGGGAAGTAAATTAAGGAAGTTTGATTTTGCCACCTCAGGAAGAGGTTCTCTGCTGAGTGGGGAGGAAACAGAAAGTTGTATCATGCAAGGTTGCTCCTTTCACAGAATTCTAGGGTCTCCCTGGTTGGGTCCCAGCACTCTGTTGCATTGATATATCCTTTACCACTTGGCTCAGGCTGCCCCAAACTGTCCTGTAATTCTATTTTGTTATGAGAACAGCTTACCTTTAGTGTCTCTGATCTTTTCATTATTATTATTATTATTTATTTATTTATTTATTTATTTATTTATTTTTATTATACTTTAACTTTTAGGGGACATGTGCACAACATGCAGGTTTGTTACATATGTATACATATGCCATGTTGGTATGCTGAACCCATTAAATCGTCATTTAATATTAGGTGTATCTCCTAATGCTATCCCTCCCCCCTGCCCCCACCCCACAACAGGCCCCCGTGTGTGATGTTCCCCTTCCTGTGTCCATGTGTTCTCATTGTTCAATTCCCACCTATGAGTGAGAATATGCAGTGTTTGGTTTTTTGTCCTTGCGATAGTTTGCTGAGAATGATGGTTTCCAGTTTCATCCATGTCCCTACAAAGGACGTGAACTCATCATTTTTTATGGCTGCATAGTATTCCATGGTGTATATGTGCCACATTTTCTTAATCCAGTCTATCGTTGTCGGACATTTGGGTTGGTTCCAAGTCTTTGCTATTGTGAATAGTGCTGCAATAAACATACGTGTGCATGTGTCTTTATAGCAGCATGTTTTGTAATCCTTTGGTTATATACCCAGTAATGGGATGGCTGGGTCAAATGGTATTTCTAGTTCTAGATCCCTGAGGAATCGCCACACTGACTTCCACAATGGTTGAACTAGTTTACAATCCCACCAACAGTGTAAAAGTGTTCCTATTTCTTCACATCCTCTCCAGCACCTGTTGTTTCCTGACTTTTTAATGATCGCCTTTCTAACTGGTGTGAGATGGTATCTCATTGTGGTTTTGATTTGCATTTCTCTGATGGCCAGTGATGATGAGCATTTTTTCATGTGTCTTTTGGCTGCATAATGTCTTCTTTTGAGAAGCGTCTGTTCATATCCTTTGCCCACTTTTTGATGGGGTTGTTTGTTCTTTTCTTGTAAATTTGTTTGAGTTCATTGTAGATTCTGGATATTAGCCCTTTGTCAGATGAGTAGATTGCAAAAGTTTTCTCCCATTCTGTAGGTTGCCTGTTCACTCTGATGGTAGTTTATTTTGCTGTGCAGAAGCTCTTTAGTTTAATTAGATCCCATTTGTCAATTTTGGCTTTTGTTGCCATTGCTTTTGGTGTTTTAGACATGAAGTCCTTGCCCATGCCTGTGTCATGAATGGTATGGCCTAGGTTTTCTTCTAGGGGTTTTATCTTTTCATCAGATTAGAAGATCCTCACAATTTCAGTCCCAGGCTTGTCACCATAATAGGAAATACACACACCACCAGTTCTTCAGGAACTCTGTCTTCCTAGACCTTAGTGACTCTCCCTGACTTTTCCAAGTTATGTCTCTTGTATGACAAAGCCTGACATAAATTATTCTCTGTGCTGAGAATTATCTTCAATTTCAAACATGCTACAAATATCCCACTAGAGGTTTTTTTTTTTCTTTTAATGAAAGCTCCATGCTGCTGTGTCAAGAGGATAATGTGCATGCTGACCCCTGCACTGGCCTGCAAGTTATTTGCCCTCTCCACATATTGTTTTGAACACTACAGCCTCAGATAGTCAGATTGATTAGTTCAGTTAAAGCTCAACTCAAATTAGGTTTGAAGCCCTGCATTCAGTCCCCAAGTGGATCAAAAATTTGCTTTGTTCCATGGTCATGGCCATTATCTGTAAGCCTGCCCCATATCTACGGGTGTCTGAGGCTTCTTTTTCCACTCCTCAGTTCCTCAAATCTGAAAACTGAGCTCTTTGATTTCCACCTCCAGGAGCAATCACACATCAGGCTTCAGGACTAAACCCTTCCCTGGTCGAGAGGATTTAGGGGGCTCTAGGTGATTACTGTATTGATACCAAGTACCCTTTCTGCTACCTCTCTTTCCCCTTTGTGTACCACTTCTAGGAACATCTTTGCCTTAATTTTTCAAGCCTGAGAATTGAGCTTCTGTTTTATCTCCAGCTTTTGTTTTGTGCATGGTCTCCCAGTGGAGAGACAATGGCTTCGGAGTCACAGAAACCTTATTCAAATCCTGAGTCTACCACTAATCGATCAGTTCTGTCACTTTGGGGAGTATAATGGTTAATTTTGTGTGTCAACTTGACTTAGTTAAGAGGTGCCCAGATAGCTGGTAAGATATTATTTCTGGACGTGTCTATGAGGATGTTTTTGGAAGAGGTTAGCATTTGGAGAGGAAGACTGAGTAAAGAAGATTGCCCTCACCAACACAAATAGGTATCATTCAATTTGTTGAGGACCTAAATAGAATAAAAAGGTGGAGGAAGGGTGAAGTTGCTCTCTTCTTGAGCTGGGACATCTTTTGCCCTCAGATGTCAGTGTGCCTGGTTTTGGACCTTTCCACTCACTGAGACTTACATGATTGGCTCCCTGGTTCTTGGAGTGTAGGGTTTTAACTGAATTGTACTAGGGATGTTTCTCAGCCTCCAGCTTGCAGATCATAAGACTTCTCAGCTTCTATAATTCTATAATTGTGTGAGGCAATCCCTCACAATAAATCTCTATTATTCTGTTCTCCTCTACTGTATTCTATTCTCTATTCTATTCTATTCTATCCTATTCTACTCTACTATATTCTATTCTGTTCTATTGTTTCTGTTTCTCTGGAGAAACTGATTAATACAGGCAGGTTCTTTGGCTTCTCTGAACCTCATTTGTTTTATCTGTTAAAAGTAGTTTAAATGGTTTAAAATACTATCTTGTAGTATTATGAAAAGTAAATTCAGTAGATTATAAAGAGTGCCTTGTAAAAATTAGATGTTTACTGAATATCAGTTTTCTCCCTCTTACCTTTGCCCTACCTGAAGTTCTACCCCTGGGGCCAGCCACAGTTGCATATTTTGTTGCCAGTTGTCTGCTTGAATTTCCATATTATTCTCACCCTAAGCTGGCAGAAGTTCATATTAATTTCACATGGTGAAAGAGACCTTTTTTGCTGTACTCTGTGGAGGTGACTCTACCTGGACCATTATGTCTCACCTTACTTTCCACCTCACTGCTCTGCTGCTGTGTTTCTGTGCTGCTCGCTCCTCCAGCAGGTATGTTTAGTACCATATCTCGGATCCCATCAGTCTGTTTTCTGGCATGGCCCATTCTTCTCTTGTTGCAAGAGATGTGAGAAATAATTTCCTAGTCTGTAGCACTGATCACTATGGAACAAGGTGAAGGAGAGTGTGCATGAATCAGCATTATCCAGTACCATCCCTGGAAAGCTGTTTCTAAGGCATCTGGTGTGGAAAGTGGGTCACTTGCATTGTTCCATGTACGGAAGCCAGGGGGAGAGCCTCCATCAGAAACCAAATCAGCTGGAACCTTGATCTTCTAGATCCAAAGCTCTGAGAAAATAAATGTCTTTTGTTTCAGCCACCCAGTCTGTGGTATTTTGTTGTGGCAGCCTGATCAGACTAACAAAGTTCTGTATACATTGTGTCATATTTCAGTTGTACAAGGAGACCTACCCATTTAAAGGAGTGCAGTTGCTTCTTTTCCCAAGCTATTCATTAAAAAAAAAAAAAGCCTAAAGTTGACCTTATTTAAAATGCAAAATTTTACAATGATGTCTTTTCTTAAAGGGAGCTTTATTGCATATGTCACTGAACTCCCCTGGGGAAGTTTCTCTGAATACATGAGGTCCTCTATTTGAGTATATCTTGATGAAACATCCCATTATGGATTCCATTTCTTCATTAGACAGTCATCTCTTAAACTCAGCATCCTGGGAAATGTTTCAATTTTTTCTTCCCCTGAAGGTTCTGTCTCACTATGGCTTCCACAGCCAGGTGCTATGTATAAGCTGCTAAAGACCAAAGCAAAACCTAGCACAAAAATTAGTTTTGCAGCAACAAAAACTATTTTTGCTTCCAGCCTGAACCAATTATATCTACTTCAGGGAATTTATTTAGGATAATTATCTCTCTTTCTAGTACATGCATCTTCCTGCTTCTTGATGACCTCAAGCTATCCTGCTCATTCCATAATTCAACTGACACACCAAGCCTGAAATAATAGACTCAAGCTTTAATTCACACTGTTTTACTCTTTTCTCTCATTCTCTGTCTCTTTTATTTTCTCCTAGCGAGTCACATGTCCATTCCCAGGACAGACTTTTCAGGTTGTTCCTTATGGACATTTGAGGAGTTTATCTGGCATGTTGTATAGGTAAACATAAATAATTTATTACTGTTATGAGGTGGAAACATCTAGAATGTTGTATAGGTAAACATAAATAATTTGTTACTGTTATGAGGTGGACACATCTAGAGAGGATATTTATCCCCCAAAACTCTTCATTCACACTCTCCCAATCAAGAAGTATCAATTGTTTGGTTGTTTGGACTTCCATGGGCATCAGTAAAAGTCTGCAGCCTCTTCTCCTTTCAAAACTCAGCCATCAAAGGAAGTTCAGAATCTCAAGTTTTGTCAAGCAAATCACAGAGCCCAGAACCTTACAGGTGCTCTAGCTCAATGGGCTCCAGATTCACCTGTTGTAAAATCCAAGTAAATTTCAAGAAAGCATATAATTTGGGAAATAAATTTCTTAAGTCAGGTCCCTAAAATATGAAACACCGAAATCAGACATCCAGCTGTTAGAGATGGATTTCGTAAAAAGAAAAAAATACATGGGGAAATACATGACTCAGAATAGGAATATTTATTAAATGGAGTAAATTTAGACCTATGAAAAACTGAACTCTTTTTTTCTGATTTTTATCATTTTACTGAAAACTTGGTCATTGTCTTGGCACAGGGCCTTCAGTCCTGTGGGAACTTATTATCTGGTTCAAAATCCCATTTGGTGCTGCAAGGGGAAGCAGATTATTCAAGGGCTCTCAGCAAGTCCTGGTCAAGCAGGGAATACCCATATTGCTAGAAACCCAGTCCAAGGAAATTTTGTCTGCTTAGGCTCTACATAGCTAGTTAACCACCACCCTGGAGGTATTCAGTGGAAAGGATTCAGCTTCTTTGGGTGGTGCTTGTTTAGGGTTCCAGGCATGAGGTACACACAGTACATATTTTCTGAAAATATTTCACGTATGTTGGTATCATTCAGTCCTCACCACTGATGAAAAGTTATCTCCTATCTGTATGTCATACAGTCATTATAGCATCATGTTATTACTTCACTAAAAAAAAGAGTTACCCTTTGATCACCTGAGGTTAGGAGTTTGAGACCAGCCTGGCCAACATGGTGAAACCCTGTCTCTACTAATAATACAAAAATTAGTCAAGCGTGGTGGTGCATGCCTGTAATCGAGCTACTTGGGAGGCTGAGGCAGGAGAATCGCTTGAACCCGGGAGGCGGAGGTTGCAGTTAGCCGAGATCGCGCCACTGCACTCAATCCTGGGTGATCAGAGTGAAACTCCATCTCCAAAAATAAAAAATAAAAAAGATGTACCCTTTTTCCTTCAAATAGAAACATCTATCTCACTTGAACTCTTAAGGCCATTTACCAATAATCCCTCCTATTTTATTTATCATCTCTCTCATTATTATTTTTAACTCATCTTTATAATATTCACCCCTTCTTCCTACAGTTATCCTCAGAATTCTTCTGCCATATAAGAGCAATTTCTGACTCCCTGCTATTTAGTTAAAATTTATGTATTAAGTGCCTCTAGATTTCAGGCTTTGTAGGAGGTGTTAGGGATACAACAATGAAGAAATGCACATGGTCTCTGCCATCACTGAGTTCACAGTTAAGCCAGACCTAGCACCCTCATAAAATTTTCAGTATCGTTCCTCTGGTGTCCAGAAATTATTTTTTAAGTAGCATGATCTGCTCTTATTTTCTGCTTTTCTTTATCTCTTCTTATCTCTTTAGTCCACTGCTATCTGCCTTCCACCTCAGGGTTCTACTAGGACTACTTTTTCGGTCAACAGTTCCCTCTTAGTAGGGAGATTAAACATCTGCTTCATACCTGTTGTCTTGACATGTTATTAAGAGTACTTGCTTTCATCTCAAAAGTATCCTAGCATGGATAGTAACTTATAGGATCACCTATGTCTTAGTTACCAATGAAGGAGGCCCTCACTCTTCAATCTCAGTAACTCTTCTGTCATATTTGTCACAGTGGAAAATTTTAGTATAGAAAACATGTTTTAATGTTGTAGCAATACATTTTTAAACCCTGATTCCTTCACTTATTCACTATGTGACCTTTGAAATTTTGCTTTCTACTCCATATATTTTTTCTTCTTCTGTATAATAGGAAACAAGTGTTTTCCTTACAGGATAAATAAAGAAATTCAAAACAAAAAGTTTCTGGTGTAATTAATATGGTGCCTAGCACAATGAACAGGATACCATTCCTCAGCATCTTATGCTTCTTGAAGACCCTTGTCCCTTGACTCTGAAGACTTCCCTGTCTTCTGTCACTGTGATACATCTTTGTGTCCTTTTCTATCACCTGCCACTTTCACAGTTTATGCTTATCTCCTTGTCCTTGGTTGTCTTGCCTGTGACAATTTGCTCCAGATTCATTAGCATGCACGCACACACTCATACACACACACACACACACACACACAGAGGCACTCACGCGCGAGATTTAGGAGCATTGCCAGAACAGCACATGCAAGCACAGATGGTTATGGTGCCCCAGGAGCTGGTAAGAACTGAAGGGCTGTGAGTAGGAAGTGCCCAGTCATGCACCAAAGTGGAAGAAGGCTGTGCAGATGAGGAGGGGCTCAGAGACAAGGAGACTCAGAAGTTGGCAAAGGAAAGAGGAAAGGCTGCCTGCCCTTTGTGTAAGAGGACTGAGGCAGGTGGCAGCTATATCTTCTGCTGTATCTACTATCTACTTTCTGCCTGTGAGATAAGGCTCCACACGGGGGATATTCAGGGTAGTAGTGAAAAAAATAAGAACTTCTTCAGAGTGTAGCCTAGAATTTGGAGAGAAGTAATCTTTCATGGGTAAGAGGGAGAACATGGATTTTGGAATCTGGTTGTGGGTTCAACTCTTCTTCCACTTGTGTATTATAGGGCGAGATCTAACCCTTCTGGGCTTCAGTTTTCTCATATGTGCTTAAGAATAAAGACTTTGGAGAGAGTTTGATTTAGGTTTATATTCTGGCTGTCTTAATTGATAGCTTTGTAATCTCAGGAGAGGGCTGAACTCTCAGAGCTTCCATTCTTCAACTGTAAAATGGGGATAATAGTGCCTCATAGGATTATCATAAGCTTGAATAAAACTGTGAGTAAATTCTTGGCATATCTCAGTATATCTTAGATTTTATTAATATTGTTGTTGCCTGTTGTTGTTATTATTATTTTATCATATACTTAAATTCAGTCTCCTCATCTATAAAAAGGGATCAGTAACCACTTCTTAGGGATGTTGAGTGAATTTATTGAACTACCATTTGTAAATGCTGAGTGCATAATGGTCACTAATTAAATGACAAATTTAAAGAAGCTTAAAGTAAGAAATGGGAATTGATTAAAAATTATGGTCACAAATTATATAATATTTGTATTTCTCCTCCTCCCCCCTTCCTCCCTTTCTTTCTCCTCTTCCTCCTCCATCTTCTTCTTTCTATTTGAATGTCTTTCTCTTCCTTTTCCACCTATCCTCCTGCAATATAAACTCCACACAGCCAAGGACTATGAATATCTTTCTGTCACTCTGCCCCTGCACTTGGAACAGTTTCTGCTGGGATATGATAGACGCTCGACACCCATTAGTTGAATTAACAAAACGTGAAGAGAAGAGAGGCAGGAAAAAATGCTCAGTGAAAATTATGGGACAGGGAGTTGTAGATTTTGTGGCTGGTAAATAGCTACAGGGGAATGAATATTGCCAAGTATTTGGAGAGGCACTGAAATAAAGGGTCCTCTGTATACTTCCTGAGTCACAGTCCAGCAATCTGTCACTAAGTTACTGGTTGGTACAGAGGTTCCACCTACTGGTGGGCTCCAGGGCCAATGAACTAATCACATTGGGTGGAAGCTGACTTTGGTAATTATGAGTCATGGTAAAATAAGTGACATTAGATTTGAACCTAGAAAAGGTTGTGAGTGTCTAATGCAGGGTTAATTTGAAGGTTAATGCATGGAATACTGTAACGATCTAATATCTTATACTTATTTTGTTCATTACCATAACACATGGCACTGAGGTCTGTCTGGGAACCTAATTTACCATTTGACATGAGTGATGGCAAATTCAGGTTTCCCTGTTTTGTGAATAGAGTGCTTAGTTGCCTGCTTTCATACTCAAGTGGCTCATGGAAGAGACCCAAGCCATGAAAACCATGGGATAATTGGTAGAATAAAACCATTCTTTGGTCTGGAGAACACAACTGGATGTAGTTAAATTAAGTTTAATGATTCACTTTTCAGCATATTAACTTCAGAAGACTTCACATTGCATCCAACTGTAGGCCCCAGTCTTTAAAATTGCTGATTGTGCTTTAAAAATGAAACAAAAAATAATAAAATTAGGCCACAGAATACATTTTGCTCATTTTTTAATAGAACTATATGGAAATGCAAATTTTATTGAGGCTTTTGGCCCTTGGAAGAGTCTTGTCCCTGGAAATGAGGATTTATTGAAAAAGGCATACGCAATCGGTGAAAAAGCAACTGGGATGTCTTTCCACTTTTCTTTCTCCCTTATTGTGCACAGCCCTGGCTGCCTATAGCTACATCTCCTGTGCATCAATCCCTGACTTTAAATTCAAACCTTAGATCCTTTTTTTAAAAAAGAGGAAATAGTTGTATAAAATGTCTATATTTTCTAGAAAATAATTAGTTGATGATATAGTTTGGCTGTGTCCCCACCCAAATCTCATCTTGAATTGTAGCTCCCATAATTCCCACATCTTTTGGGAGAGATTTGAACTCTCCCAAAGGGAGTTTCAATTAGGAGATATTCAATTAGGAAATAATTGAATCACAGGGACAGTTTCCCCCATACTGTTCTAGTAATAGTGAATAAGTCTCGTGAGTTCTGATGGTTTTTGAAGGGGAAACTCCTTTCACTTGGTTCTCATTCTCTCTTGTCTGCTGCCATGTAAGACGTGCCTTTTGCCTTCCACTATGATTGTGAGGCCTCCCAGCTACGTGGAACTGTGAGTCCATTAAACCTCTTTTTCTTTGTAAATGACCCAGCCTTGGGTATGTCTTTATCACAGCATGAAAGACTAATACAGTTGAAGTTTTGTTTTTCACCAAACTCTGATCGTGCCTAGTTCTTTTTAACTTTATTTATCCATAAGACAGATATCTGTCAGATGATGTTCAAGGAACTAAGAAGATGGGAGGGACATAATAGATGTGGTTCCTGTTTTCATGGAGCTGGTTGAGGATGTTTCTGGGCATTTCTGCACCCCTCCACCCTCACATTTTAATTCTAATTTTTTTCTTTTTTTTTTTTCTACAATGTCTTCTGGCTTTTCTCAACTTTTCCTTCCTCTCTCTAGCATCTTAATGAGAAGCGAATGGGGCCCTATAAATAAAACATCTGTGTCTGTGGAAAAATATCCTGATATATCTACTTGCACAGCTGTTAAAAGGCCTAACACCCTGCAAAGGAGCCAACATGGGCCATTCTCACAAGAACCAGAAATGTTATCATGGGGCTAGATAGGAGGGAAGATTAAAGAAGAGAAGTACAAGAAATACAAACTGTACCCTGCATATGGTAGCTTCTCAATACCTGTTCGGTGAAATGAAGCTGGTTCAGAAGGCAAGAGAAGATTCACAGTTGGTTGCCCCACAGAAGATGTCTGGGGTATGTGAGAGATTTGGAATTAATGCCACAAAGCCAATGTTCTGCCTCACACCATGCCTTAGTTCTATCAGAGATGGGCTAAATGGCTATGATACTAATGTTGGTGATCATTTATCATGTGTGATGGTTAATATTAAGTGTCAACTTGATTGGATTGAAAGATGCCATATTGATCCTGGGTGTGTCTGTGAGGATGTTGCCAAGGGAGATTAACATTTGAGTCAGTGGGCTGGGGAAGGCAGACCCATCCTTAATTGGGTGGACACCATCTAATCAGCCACCAGTGAATATAAAGCAGGCAGAAAAATGTGAAGTGATGAGATGGGCCTCCAGCCTACATCGTTCTCTGGTGCTGGATGCTTCCTGCCCTAGAAACCCAGACTTCAGTTTTGGGACTTGGACTGGCTCTTCTTGCTCCTCAGCTGGCAGACAGTCTATTGTGGGACTTTGTGATCCTATAAGTTAATACTTAATAAACTCATATATATGTGTGTGTGTGTGTGTGTGTGTGTGTATCCTATCCTATTAATTTTGTCCCTCTAAGAGAACCCTGACTAATATAGATTTTGGTACCAGGAGTGGAGTCCAGAACAGGAGAAGGCTCTGCAACTGATTGAGACTGCCTGCTCTGTGCAAACTGCTCTGCCACTTGGGCCATATGACCCAGCAGATCCAGTGGTGCTTGAGGTGTCAGTGGCAGACAGGGGTGCTGTTTAGAGCCTTTTGCAGGCTCCCATAGGTGAATCACAGTGGAGGCTTCTAGGAATTTGAGGCAAGCCCCTGCCATCTTCTGCAGATAACTACTCTCCTTTTGAGAGACAGCTCTTGGCCTGTTACTGGGCTTTGGTGGAAACTGAATGTTTGACTACGGGTCACCAAGTCACCATGCAAACTGAACTGCCTATCATGAACTGAGTGCTTTCTGAGCCATGTAGCCGTAAAGTGGGTCACGCACAACAGCATTCCATCATCAAATGGAAGTGGAATATATGTGACTGGGCTCGAGCAGGTCCTGAAGGCACAAGTAAGTTACATGAGAAAGTGGTTCAAATGCCCGTGGTCTCCACTCCTTCCATCCTGCCTTCTCTTCTCCAACCTGCACTGATGGCCTCATGGGGAGTTCCCTATGATCAGTTGGCAGAGGAAGAGAAGACTAGGGCCTGGTTCACAGATGGTTCTGCACGATATGCAGGCACCACATGAAAGTGGACAGCTGCAGCATTATAGCCCCTTTCTAGGACATCCCCGAAGGACAGAGGTGAAGGGAAATCTTCCCAGTGGGCAGAACTTCGAGCACTGCACCTGGTTGTGCACTTTGCATGGAAGGAGAAATGGCCAGATGTGTGATTATATACTGACTCATGGGCTGTAGCCAGTGGTTTGGCTGGATGGTCAGGGACTTGGAAGAAGCATGATTGGAAAATTGGAGACAAAGAAATTTGGGGAAGAGGTATGTGGATGGACCTCCCTGACTGGTCAAAAAATGTGAAGATATTTGTATCCCATGTGAGTGCTCACCAACAGGCGACCTCAGCAGAGGAGGATTTTAATAATCAAGTGGATATCATGACCCCTTCTGTGGACACTACTTAGCCTTTTTCCCCAGCCACCCCAATTTGCCGCAGCAGAGACTGACACTGAGCCCTCGATATGACAGCATTCCTCGGGGTGATCAGCAGGTACCTGGTGGCAAGTTGATTATATTGGACCTCTTCTATCATGGAAAGGACAGAGGTTTGTCCTCACTGGAATAGACACTTACTCTGGATATGGGTTTTCCTATCCTGCATGCAATGCTTCTGCCGAGACTACCATCCATGGACTCATGGAATGCCTTATCCACCGTCATGGTCTTCCACACGTGATTGCCTCTGACCAAGGCACTCATTTTACAGCTAAAGAAGTGTGGCAGTGGTCTCATGCTCATGGAATTCACTGGTCTTACCACATTCCCCATTATCCTGAAGCAGCTGGATTGATAGAACTGTAGAATGGCCTTTTGAAATCTTGATAATTACAATGCCAACTAGGTGACAATACTTTGCAGGGCTGGGGCAAAGTTTTCCAGAAGGCTGTGTATGCTCTGAATCAACATTCAATATATGGTGCTGTTTCTCCCATAGCCAGGATTCACGGGTCCAGGAATCAAGGGGTGGAAATGGAAGTGGCACCAGTCACCATCACCCCTAGTGATCCACTAGCAAAAATTTGGCTTTCTGTTCCCATGACATTACATTCTGGCAGCCTAGAGGTCTTAGTTTCAGAGGGAGGAATGCTGCCACCAGGAGGCACAACAATGATTCCATTAAACTGAAAGTTAAAATTGCCACCTGGACACTTGGGGCTCCTCCTACCTTTAAGTCAACAGTCTAAGAAGGAAGTTACAGTGTTGGCTGGGGTGATTGACCAGGACTATAAAGATAAAAACAGTCTGCTACTCCACAACTGAGGCAAGGAAGTGTGTGCATGGAATACCGGAGATCCATTAGGGTGTCTCTAGGTATTACCATACCCTGTGATTAAGGTAAATGAGAAACTACAACAGCCCAATCCAGGCAGAACTACAAAAGACCCAGACCCCTCAGGAATGAAGGTTTGGGTCACTCCACTAGGAAAAAAATCCACAACCTGCTGAAGTGCTTGTTGAAGGCAAAGGGAATACAGAATGGATAGTAGACGGAGGTAGTCATCAATACCAGCTGTGACCACATGACCAGCTGCAGAAATGAGGGCTGTAATTGTCACGAGTATTGCCTCCTTCTTTTGTTAAAAACATGTTTGTGCATGTATACACTTGTACTAAGAAAATATCTTCATTGTATTTCCTTTTCCTTTATCATGTGACATAAGATTTATTGACTTCATATCAGCATTTAAGTATTGTTAACTGTATGTAATAGTATTTGGGCTTGGGATTGGTGCATTTCCAATTGTACCAAGGATAGTTGTATTGTGTTATATGGTCAGAATTCTGACCTTATTATTGTCTTTATTTGAAGATTATGTATGATCTCTGCAGATGTGTGTGGGTTCAAGTTGACAAGGGGTGGCCTTGTGATGGTTAATACTGAATGTCAACTTCCTTGGATTAAAGGATGCAATATTGATCCTGGATGTGTCTGTGAGGGTGTTGCCAAAAGAGATTAACATTTGAGTAAGTAGGCTGGGGAAAGCAGACCCACCCTTAATCAGGTGGGCACAATCTAATCAGCTGCCAGCAAATATAAAGCAGGCAGAAAAACGTGAAGCAAGGAGGTAGGTCTAGCTTTCCAGCCTACGTAGGTTCTCCCATACTGGATGCTTCCTACCCTCAAACATCAGACTCCAAGTTCTTCAGTTTTGGGACTCAGACTGGCTCTTCTTGCTCCTCAGCTGGCAGACAGCCTATTGTGGGACCTTGTGATCACGTAAGTTAACACTTAATAAACTCCCTTTTATGTATATATGTGTATCCTATTGCTTATGTCCTTTTAAGAGAACCCTGACTAACACATCATGATTCAGTTAAAACTCTCAGTATGGGGGCTCAACAGGTCTGGGTTAAAGCCCAAGTTTCTCACCAACTCACTGAGAGACTTGGGCAAATCAAGGAACCTCTCTCTCCATGTCATGTCCCCTCTTAAAGGGAAATCATAAAAAAGTGGGTTCATGACAGGGGAACGTGGTAAGAAAGATGAGGCACAGGTGTGGAAATACTTTAGAGAAAATACTGAAATCTCTGCACAGCATCTAAGAGAAGACACCTTCTACTTAGGCTTGTAGTATTAACAACAAAAAATTTGGTATTGAATAGGAAAACTATCCTTCCAGACTGTGTACTTTTTCCTAACTCCTGAATTCGAAACCACACTTATTTTTCTCCTCTCACACTGTCCCATCTTTGTCTTCAACTTCCTCCCCCTCTCTGGTGCCCTGGTTTTATTTCTGGATGTGTGATTGACCCTTCCTTAAAACTGCTGTGGGGGATGCTTCAAATCCTTCTTATGGGAAGAACATGTTGCTTGGTCACTAGAAACGCTGTTACTGACAGTCTAGAGCTGCCACCTCCTTCATGGTCTGCCTCAGCTGTAGTGAGTGAGCTGCATACTTTTCCACAATGGCCCATACTGACTGATCTTGCTGGGGATAGCAAAGACCTCTGCGGGGAAACTCAAATAGGCCATGTGCCTTTAGAGTTCTCTCTGGGGTGAAAGGGTGTTTGTGAAGGCTGAATCACTATTCAGATTTTCTTTCTGCTTTAACCAGCTTTCCAAACCTCCCTTTTACAGGTGTTGATCCGTAAAAAATATTATTCAAGCCCAATTCCATCTTAGCACCTGCTTTTAGCATCGTCAACCTGAAACACCACCATCTCTATTAACTTTCACTTGCTGGTAATAGGATTGTCATTATATACTTTGTGTACTTATCTGCCCCCTCCTCAGGGTACAGACTTGCTTGCCTAAAAGGTCATTTTGCAGGCTTTGATTTTTGTCTGCTAGAATGAACGAATGAACCCTCGCTAAAACCAGAAAAAATGATCATCATTTACTGCCTGTTTCAGAATTACATGATAAAATAACAGTTGCCAGGGAATTTTGTAAAGGATCACATAATCCCTGTGGTCAGTGTTGTCATCAGGTCAGAGTTTATTATGCTCCAAAGATCAAGAATGGATCCTGCAAGGGCAATGAAAGGAACAAAGTCAAAGAAGAATCCAACAAGCATTTTTTGAAAGTTATTTTTAACATAACTGAAATCTGTTCATGAGGAGGCATGTGGTTCAGATGGTGGTGCTGATGTGGGGAAAGGTGTCAGTTTCATTCCCTGGCACCTTTCACTGGGGTTCCAGACTTCCTAAGAGGAAGAGAGGGTGATTGCAGGACTAGAATATTTGGAGATCAGTAACAGCTGTTGTTGACTGACCATAGTCCTTGAAAACCATTTGCCTTCTCAGCCTCATTTTCTTCATCTGTGTGAGTGAAGGAGCGGTTAAGCCCAGTGAGACTGCTTTAGATAACTCTCCTACATCTAGTTCTTCTGACTCTAAAACTGAGTTTTTAATTGTGTATTGAATTGTACTATAATGAGCCCTCTACGATTATTCATATGAGGGGGAGGGAGGGAGGGAAGGAGGAGTGGGAAAGGGAGAGGAAGAAAATGTTGTGTTCAATCTTTATTCCCGTGATAATATATATGTGTGTGTAGAGATATATAGACACACACATATAAATAAGCCGACATTACAATAGAAAAATCTGTTGTCCTGTCTTTCAAACATAGGAGAGAAGAGTAGATCGTATTAGTTGCAAATTGATGAGTATGAAGGGAATGGTGCCTCAGACAAATATCAGACACAGGGAAAGACACAATGGGCCAGATTCACACTTAATTGAACAAGATCCCTCCCCCACCCCCTTCCTGTCCTCCTTCTCCTCTTCCTTTTCTGCCCCCTCTCCTTTTCACTCCTCCTTCTCCTCATCCCCCTCCTCCAGTCTGTAGTTTCAGAGGACTGGCTTCTGCCACAGGTGGAAGGCTTTATGGCTCCAAAGGCTTCTGTAACTAGCCCAATCTTCTCCCTGATTTTAATATACTTCAACCTTGGCAGAAAACATCTTGGCTAGCTCATTCCCCCTTCTTAACATATGTCAGCTCTTTATTATAAAAATCATAGCAGTTCTTATCAGGATCTCCCAGGGAAACCCAAAGAGACCTGGAATCAGAATACCAGAGAAGCTCCAGCAATAGTTTATAGTTTGGAGAACATTTTTTTTTTTTTTTTTTTTTGGCACTCAGCCAGCCTTCCCTGGTGGAAAGAGCAAGGAGTTCTGCCTTTGAATGCCAGTGTCACGTAGTTCACGTTAACCATACTACACAGAACCCTGTGGCATGGTCAGTTTCTAATGTAAACATGTTCCTGGCCACTAGGACAGATCATCAGCTGGGCCAGGGAGAGTGTGGCCAGCCCTGTTCAATAAAACAGTTCTGTCTAACTTTGCTCTCTTCAGTGTACAACTATTAATAGCAAGTGATATAGAACATTTGGGGAAGCAGAAAGGGCTGAATACAACCAGAGATCAGTCTGAAGCTCAGGCCACTCTAGGCTGTACCTGGCCCTGCAGCAAACCTAGAAGACCAGAGCAGTGCCATGCCTCAGCCCTGCCCTGAACACGAGCATGCCAGGGCAGAGTGGTGGGGTCCACTTCAGTAGAGGGCATCCCTGGTTGAGGTTCATTCTCCTGATCTAAAGTTTTCTTCTGCCTCAGGGAAGTCTGACCTTGTCTGCACAGGACACAGGGATCTCCATCTTCTACAGGCTCCAGGTCCCCTTTGTGTTTGATCAATGCAGGCAGGGGAGTAGGGACAGAGGACTAAAGGGTCCCAGCAATGAAGTTATAGGAAAGATCTAGATTTCAGCTGTAAGAACATGCAAGAAGCCAGGTGGAACTGGCCAAGTCTTAAATTTTCAATGGAGCCACTTTGTCCTTATTCAATGCAAGTGTTTCTGGATGGAGGTGACTCTCCTTTGGGTGGATTCCGTGACCCAGGCTTCTTCCTTCCTGAGTCCCTGCCATCTTCAGCTTGTGGACACAGTGGTTGCCCTCGGACAGTCTCCAATCACCAAGTTATCTTCAGTAGTGTGTTGAATACTTTTCTATATAAAAATAGTATATAATTGAAGTTGGCTAGAGAACACATATTCCTTGCAGTCCCACACTATTTGATATATATTTGATGAAATATATTTGTGTGTTAAGTAAAACCATGGACATCATTAAGCTTTGCTTATGATTGGATCCAAAGCTTTAAAAATTCAGAGCTTCAAGAGATTTTAGAAAACATCTAGTCACCATAGAAATATGGTTTGAATATTGAGGCCCAAGGAAGGTATTTAGCTTGTGCATGGTCACCAATTAGTTTTTGCTGAGCCTGGACATACTTTCATGTTGGCTTTTCTTTTTAATTTCCCTTTTATGGTATCTCAGTTACTGATGGTTGACTGAATAAAGTCTTGCATATTTCTGGACTTCTTTCTTTTGTTGTCTTCCTATCCTCCTTTTCTTTCTTTTTATTCTTTTTAAAATTTACTTTATTCCTTCAAAATCTCAGAAGTGTTCAAAAAGGCTCTGGGTCTCCCCAGCAGCAATGTTGAATCTCCCTGCCCTTCTAGCCCGAGCAGTGCCCAGATGTGCTAGCACACAATTACCTCTCCTTGAGCTTCAATATGTGCACACTGGTACCTTATCACATTTTCCCTTTTGGACCACTTCTTTGGATCAGTCTTTTCTCACTTCCTCCTTTCACACTTATGAAAGCCAGTCTCTTCATTCAGAATCTAGGAACTCACACAGTCTAAGAAAAGCATTTGTGGAGGGCTCATTCTGTCCCAGGCACTGTACTGAATGTTTTTCCTTTTTTAACATGCATTTTCTTACTTAACTAAATTACTCAAGAAAACATCACGAGGAGGCCGGTACTTTGTATCCTTATTTTTATAGATGGGAAGTGAAGAATCAGAGAGAAGAAGCAATTTTCTGCAATTTTACTATTAATATACAAATGAGCTAGAGTTTGAATTTCAGTTTGTCAAACTCAGACATTCTCCTTGCCCCTGAAGTTCCAGGCTTTCATGCCTGATTCTGTTATACTCATACTCTGGGAGATGAGGCTTGGCAGTCCTATCTATCTCTTTTCCAAGCTAAAGTTGAGGTGCGTGTACACGGTGTGCTCATGCACATACTTTCATTTATGTCTTAAAAGAGGCATAATCATCTCATCTCAAAGAATGCAGCTTTTGGCCAGGAAAGAATATTTCCTTGGAACACTTTATGTCTCTCAAACAAATACATTAAGACCTGCTCCTGAGACCTCTCGGGTGAGTCATGGTCTCCATTTCTTTTTTTTATGAGGACCCAGCCTGAAGTTCATAAGCATCATCTTTTCAGGAGGCAGGCGCAGTGGCTTATATTAATTCCTTCCTCACTCCTACACCTTGGAAGGTGAGGAATGGGAAAGCATTAAGGGGAGTGTCGTTACAGTCCAAGAACGGGGTCTGTAAAATTGGCATCTTCTTAGTCAACATTACTGTTCCCTCATATGTCCTGACTCCTTCATCTTAGCAAGTTATGAGGTTTGTTCTTGGCAGCACACCAATAAGATGTTCATGGTCATGGTTTTAGTTTATGAATTGTCATGGAGACGTAGGCAGGGAGATACTGACTTTATTACTAAAAACTTGCTGAATATTAAAAAAAATTAAATGGCTTTTCCTAACCTATAAGAATAAACTCAAAGGCAGATAAGAGCAGGAAGAAATGGACTATTTATGTAATGTGAATTTGGAGGCCAGAGAGATGTGAGTGTGAATCATGCCTCTCGTATGTACTGAATCTGAGGATGGTTTAAATCGCCATTTTCTCTGAGCCTCAGTTTTCTCATGTATAATATGTTGACAATACTGTTCTCATAATGTTTTAGGAAGGATAAACTGGATAGGATTATGTGTCCAGGATAGTACTAGGACCTAGTCAGTGCTCATAAATGTTAATTAACATTAACGCCAATCTTTGTATGTGTCTACTCTTGTATAGTTTACCAGCCATAATGACATTATATCATTTTATCTTCACCATAGAGAGACATGTGGTTCTATCTGAAATACAAGACTTGTTTCTATTCTTAATACTGTCTTTTTTTCTGATAACATCAGGGAGAGAATCTCACAGCGCCGTGAGACTCAAGGATAAGTCTGAACACCATAGTTGAGGCAGGCTCACTGACCTTATACAATAGAGCAAAATGTCACAGGGAAAAGTGATCCTTCCTAATTTTCCCAGCTCATCTCTGTCCCTTGATCAAGATCCATGAAGAAGAGGACCTCAGCACAAACCATTTAGCCTGTAGCAATTGCTTTTTTTTTTTTAGAAATTATTTATTTTTTTAATTGACAAAATGATATGCATTTATTACATATTATGTTTTGAAATAGGTATACGTGGTGGGATGGCTAACTCAAGCTAATTCACATATGTATTACCTTACATACATAGTATTTTTTACACTTTAATCTCAATGATTTTCAAGAATACAATACATTGGTATTAAATATGGTCACCATGCTGCACAATAAATCTCTTCACTTATTTCTCATATCGAACTGAAATTATGTAGTCTTTGACCAACATCTCCCGAATACTTTCCCATCCTAGCCCCTGGTAACCACCATTCTACTCTCTGCTTCTATGAGTTTCACTTTTTTTAGATTCCACATATGTGAGATCATGCAGTATTTGTATTTCTTTGCCTGGCTTATTAAACTAATGTCCTCTAGGTTCATTCATGTTATTACAAATGGCAGGATTTCCTCATGTTTTAAACCTGAATAGCATCCCTTTGTGCATACATGCCACATTTATCTTTATCTGTTTATCCACTGACGGACACTTAGGTGGATTTCATATCTTGTCTCTTGTGAATGATCCTGCAATGAACATAGAAGTTTTTATATCTCTTTGACATACTGATTTCATTTCTTTTGGATATATATCTGATAGTGAGATTCCTGGGTTATATGGTAATTCTATTTTTAATTTTTGAGAAACCTTCATACCGTTATCTATAGTGGCTGAACTAGCTTACATACCCATCAACATTGTATCAAGGTTCTCTTTTTTCCACATCCTCGCCAGCACTAGTTATCTTTCATCTTTTTGATAATAGCCATTTTAACAGGAATGCGGTGATAACTTATTGTGATTTTTATTTACATTTTCCTGATAATGTGCTGTTGAATTTTTTTTCATATACTTGGCCATTTGTATGTCGTCTTTTGAGTAATGTTTTCAGTTTTGTTGCCCAATGGGTTACTTATTTTCTTGCTATTGAGTTAAATTCATTATATATTTTAACCCTTTATCAGATGTATGGTTCTCAATTATTTTCTCTCCCATTCTATAGGTTGCTCTTCATTCTGTTAATTTTTTTTTTTTTTTTTTTTGCTGTGCCAAAGCTGTTTAGTTTGATATAATTCCATTTGTCTATTTTCATTTTGTTTGCCTGTGTTTTGGGGTTATATAAGAAAAATCAATGCCAAAATCAATGTCATGGAATTTTTTTCCTATGTTTCTTCTATTAGCATTACAATTTCAAATCTTACATTTAAGTCTGTCCCGTTTTGAGTTGATTTTTGTATAAAGTGAGACAGGCTGGTCTAGTTTAGTTCTTCTGTATGTGGATATCTAGTCTTCCCAGCACCATTTATTGAAAAGACTATCCTTTCCCCATTGTTTCTTCACGGCACCTTTTATCAAAAATCACCTGACCGTAAATGTGTGGATTTATTTCTGGGCTATTTTGTTCCACTGGTTTACATTTCTGATTTTATGACATGGAAAGTGCTTAATACACATCAAGGGTCTGAATTTGCTGTGCTGAGTGGGGAACTGGGTCTCCTGAATTTTCTGGTGCATTAATAAAGGGCAGTAGTTTTCCGTTTGCCAACATGCCATTCTGGTTAATTGTCTTCTTGTAATGTACATGCACGTGCATATGCATATGTGTATATACATGTATGTCTGTGAATCTGGAAAGCTTAGGTACTAACTTTAGGACTATTTTTTTTTGTCCCCACAACAGGGAGTAGATTAGGCAACACCACTGTGTAATTTCAAGGCACTTGGTCACTGAATTTTCACCCAGAAAACATTTATGAAAGACTTTTTTTCTGCTACACGCTGGGCTTAGGCCAGGAGAGTCACTTTGCCTTTCTGAAGACAGAAATCATAACATATAGACAAACTAAAAAAGTGGACAAGGACAAAAGATAGAGTTTACATTACATAAAAGTGTTTTTTTTTTCTCCTTAATAAAATAACATTAGTTTTATTAAAGGAAGAAATACATCCAGGAAAAACGAAATCATTCCCCACTTAAAAGCAATCTTCCGTAATTTTATATTGGTAAATCAAGCTAGGGTTACACTGATAACAATAAATAAACTTGACCTTTAACATAGTGCCAGGAAATATTCATATAAATTTATTTATTTGTATAATTTTAAAAAATTTTCCATAGGAAAGACTATTTTGAAGAACGGATAAAAGTAGAAACCTGACATTTTATATTAAGTGACTATGGTTAAAATATTATTCTGTAGTCATGCCAAATCTTAAGACCTTGAAAATTCCAATGCTGGTTTTCCTGCCTATTCATAACATGTAATAGTACTGATATTAATGGAAAATTTCGATATAATGTGTACAAATAGCTGAGCATAAAAGTGTTTTGAAAGTATAGAGTCCTTGATATTCAAAAGAGAGAGACAAACAGATTCTCCATCGTATCTCCAAAATTATACCTAAAAAGTTAGTTCCAATGGCAAAGCAAGGCTTATAAAGAAGCTGGCCTTTGTGATTCGCTGTTATTTGGGGTAGGGGAAATGAGGAAAGGAAAATAGATTGAAATAATCTTATAAAGGAGATTAGGTAACAAGAAATGTAGAAAGGGGAAAAAAAGTGTCAACTTTAACAGCCTTTTATTGCAATCTTGGTGTCAGATGAAGCTGTGATCTTATCTGAGGCTCCAATTGGAAAATATTTGCTTCCACATTCTCACAATTCTTGGGCGCTTTTAATTACTGCAGGCTGTTATTCTGAGAGCCTCATTTTTTTTTTTTTTTTAGACTTTTGGCCAGAAGCCAACTTCATCTGCTTGTGACAAAGCCTCCCTAGCATGGCCGCCTACTTCCTCAAAGCCAGCCAGTGAGAGCACCTGATATTATGATGGACAGTTAATCCTTTATAATGCATGTAAGAATACATACCTATGTATTCCCTGTCATGTTTGTCACATTCTATTAGGTAGAATCAAGTTAACAGGTCTTGACTACACTTAAGAGAATTACACAGGTGTGTGAATTGCTGAGATGTAAGGATCATGGAGGCCACCTTACAATCTATCCTTCACAACTTCTCAATTATTGAGCTTGGGTTCTTCTCTTGATTAAACAAGAAGGCACTGAATTAGGAGTTATGCTTTATAATATCTTCTCTCAACATGGTAGAGCCCACAGAGATGAGCAAACCTCTATACACTTTTGAGAAGCTTGTAGTCTCAGTTCAGTAGAAAACTTAAGATATAAATAATTAACTCTAAAGTGAGGCACATAAGACAAGAATCAAGAAAGAATAATGGTGTTGAAATTTGAGATGGATTTATTCTGAAGTGTTGAAGAGTTTTTAGTCAGGCTTATAGGATGAGTGGGGTTTGGGGTGATGAATAAAGAGGGCAGCACAGTTGTTAAACTGGACCAAAGAGATTTCAATATAGCCTTGGGAAGATAGGTTTGACTCCAAATATTGTCACTTTTTTGTCTCCAAAAAAGTTGGAGAATCTTATTTTTCTAAAGGTTAATTAATAGATATATGGTTGGCTAAGACACATTTATGAAGTTAAAATGAGGTGATGCCAGAGAGTTACAGCAGAATTAAAAGCTTTGCAAGGAATTTCCTGCTAGGCCAGTGTCCGCTGAGATAGCTAAATCATGTAGCAATAACAGTACAAAATCCCTTAAGAAATTTCTGAGCAATTTTCTTAACTCTGTATTCTAGCTGTTTATAGTCCTCAGATACAGAAGTTGGCAGCCCCAAAAAGTGAACATAAATGGAAATGGCCTCCACCTCATGTTAGTCTCAGAGTAGTGGCTTTGCCACCTTCATCAAGAAAGGAAAGAAATTGGGCTTTATCTTAATGAAGTATCATCTACCATCTGGGTGTCTTTCAGAAAATAGTGGTTGGTACTAAGAAGCTGGGATTTGTCAGGAAGAAATTCAAGAATGCTGTATTCCTGAAGTATTTTGCCCCACGACATGGAGTGTTTTTCTCCATGAGAGAAAGGTTTCAATTATCAATATGGTAGCACTGTTGAAAACTTTTATATTACTTTTTAATTTTAAACAATTTCAAAGTTATGGAAGATTTGCAAGAGTAATTTTTTCAAATCCATATACTTCACACCTAGATTTAGCAATTCTTGACATTTACTATCTTTCCTTTTATAATTATTTACATGCACTAATCCCCCGGCGACACCCCTTATCCATAGTTTTGCTTTTGCTTTCTGCCTTTTGTTATCCATGGTCAACTGTAGGCCAAAAATATTAAATGAAAAAATCCAGAAATAAGCAATCCATAAGTTTTAAATTGTATACTGTTCTGAGTAGCATGATGCAGTCCCTCTGTGTCCCACCCATGATGTGAATCATGCCTTTGTCCAGCGTATCCACGTTGTATATGGCACCTGCCTGTTACTCACTTAGTAGCCCTTTCAGTTATCAGATCAAAAAAGCATGGTATGTGTAGTGTTTGGTACAATCCCTGGTTTCAGGCATCCACTGGGGGGCTTGGAATGTATTTCTCACTGATAAAAGGGACTACTCTATGCCATACATAAGTATACAAGTGTAGGTGTAATATTTTCAAGCCATGTAAGAATAAGTTACCAAAATGATGCTTCATTACCCTGAATGCTTTGTGTGCATTTCTTACATCAAAGGACATTATCCTAGCAAACCCTTAAAACTAACAATTGCTATTAATACAATACAACCATCTAATCCACAAATTCTATTCAAAATTTGGCAAATTTTACCAATATTCTTATTTTTAGAAATGATGCAGTCCAGGATAATGTATTTAATAGAGGTGTCATATCTCTTTCAGTATATTTGGGATAGTTTCTCAGACTTTTTTTTTGTCTTTCATGATTTTATTTTAAGATTACAAGCATTTTGTCATTTATTTCTTCATGTTTAGTCTTCATATTTTAATAATTGGATCCGGGTTATATATTTTTGTCCAAAATAATCATAGAAATAAGACTGTGCTCTTGTTGAAACCTACCTGGCACCACTCCAGATGGTTTTGTCCCATTGTTAGTGCTGCTAACACTGGTGCCATTTGGATCAGGTGTGTCTACCAGATTTCTCCTCTATACAGTTCTTACATTTTCCTTTTGAAATTAACACATATCTTGTGGGAATATACTTTGAAACTAGCTAAATATCTTTTTTTCTCATTAAATTTTCCCATCAGTTTTGGCTTCAATCATTACTGTGAAAGCTATCAAATGGATATTTTTCTAATACCATAATTCCTCCTATATTTATTGTTTGGCATTCTAATATGAAGACAGTTTTATTTTTTTACTTATTTTTGAGACAGGGTCTCCCTCTGTCACCCAGGCTGCAGTGCAGTGGCACAATCTCAGCTCACTGCAACCTCCGCCCCCACAGGCTCAATTGATCCTCGTACCTCAGCCTCCCAAGTAGCTGGGACTACAGGTGGGTGCCACCACAGCTGGCTGATTTTTTGTATTTTTGGTGGACACTGAGTCTTACCATGTTGCCCAGGCTGGTCTCAAACTGCTGGGCTCAAGCGATCTGCCCATCTTGCCTCCCAGAGTGATAGCATCACAGGAGTGAGCCACTGTGCCTGGCCTATTTAGTCACATATTTTTTTACATCAATATGAACTCATAGATTTTCATGTTATTTAATGGTTTGTAATCTGTTTATATTATTATTTACTCTTAAACTCAAATTATCCAAATTGACCAGTGGAAGCCTCTTTTAAGCTAACGTTGATGGCTTTTTGATACTTTACTATTATTCTGTGAATACTTCTTGCTGATTGATACAATAAAATATTCCAGTTTTATATAATACTTTTTATTGTCCCAGTGTTAAATCCTTTTCTCCAAGGAGCTCTGGTTCATTTTAATGAATAATAATATCTAGAAATAATTAGAGGGCTAGATATACCTTTTGCCACTGGTCTTCCAATGAATAGAGCTAGAAATACTCTGTGTGCGTATCACATACACAAATTTTCTATATTAATTTTTATATCTACCTGTATTAGTGAAAATTATGAGTTTGCATCAATAATGTCAATTCAATCCCCACAATTTATGGTGCATTCTAGGCTCCCTATGTTTTATTTGTAACTCCCTCCTCTGACACTGAGAATTCTGGCTTCCATTATCCCAAGAACTGATTTTCTTATTTGCACATTGTCCTTGTGTATTAGTGATTCACTGACCAGCTCCTCACCAGAGAAGCCATCTCACTTACATGGGTTCTTGCTGCACACTGAATGCCTAAGGGCACAATGTGTCAAAAACCTGCCTCACTTAGCCCCCAATCCTGGTGGACCACGACCTCACTCAGCCACTTCCCTTGATGGGATCCAAATCTTGCCATACTGTTTTCCTTAACTACATTTTTTACTCAGTTCCAATTCATATAAGGCAACAACCACACTCAGCCTTCTTCCTCCCTTATCCTGGACCTCTTCAACTGCCTCCAGCAAATATTCAGTAAGATGCAGGGAAAAGGAGGAGGAAGGAGGAAGCCTGTGGTAAAAACTTTGACTTACATGTTTAATTAGGCTTTGAATCTAGTATTACAGCATCCTCATTCCTAGAACAGTTTTTGAAATTAGCAATGGAGTCATTGATTAGCCTTCTCTTATATTAGGATATTACATCCTTATACAATTTTCAGTTGAAAGGATTATTCCTAACTTCTATCAAATGTCCGTCTCCTCCTCGAATAAACATATTAGTTATTCAACTCTGAGAAGGCTAGGCTGTGGTAACAGGGTGTGATTTCACTATCCAGAGTCTTACCAACAACTTGAGTGAGTTTTTTTAAAAGGTCACAGTGGTAAAGTGATTAAGGGCATGAATGCTACCCTTAGACTGTTTAGGTTAAAATTCCAACCTCCCCTCTTACTAGGACAGAAAGTTAAATGGGTATGGATAGCCATTGGTGCCAGTCAGTCAAATGTGTGTTCAAATCCCAAACCTATCACTTAATAACTGCATGTTTTAAAATAAGCCTCTGAACATCCCTGAGCCAAAGGATGGGGAAAGTTCTGTGCAACAACTGGATGTTAAAGGGGAGCAATTCCAGTGAGGAGAAAGAAAGAAAATGAGGATTCCAATGACAGACGCTTACCTGCTATATTTGATGGACAGTAGTAAGTTGTTAGGCTGGTGTGAATCCTTTGGGAGAGGAGCCACTTGGGAAGGATTCTGGTCACCTCTGCAGGGAATTAAATTCTAACCTTCTCAGTGTTCCCCATCTTTGTGTGTTCTCACCAGCTGACATGCAGAGCCCAACGATAGGTGCCCCTTATCAGGTAAAGGAGGCAAGAAAAGCATTTTGACAAATCACTTAGAATTGAAGTATTCATTAAATGATTTAAGTGAAAATGCCCAAACATAGGTACTAAGCTGTAAAACTCAGTTATATCAGCCTTCTTGTTCAAAGAAACTAAAATAACATGCTGCTAGATTCTGAGATGGAGGTGGTCTCCACTGGGCTTAAGTTTACTATTTGTGGAGAAGATTTCCAGGCATGGTAAAGGAGTTTGTTATGTTAGTGTACATAAAACTGTTTCTATTACAATAATATCCAAAAGATTATCTCCCTTGGAGTCACTGACATTTGAAGAAATTTCTATGGGAGTTGTATTGAAAACCCATGAGGATTTGACATTTCCGTATTAGTCATTTATTAGCCCACTGTTTTGCTGATGGATCTGCCTTGACTTTAATCTTTATCTTCCAAAGCCAGCAAATGACAGAAGGGGAAACTTGACTTTAAAAGTAACATTAGAGACACTTTAACACATGCTATAACATGATAAACCTTTAAAACATTATGCTACATGAAATAAACGGGTCACAAAAGGATGTACTATAGGATTTCTCTTACATATCGTACTTAGAATAGTCAAATTCAGAGACAGAAAGTAGAATGATAGTTGCTACAGGCTGGGAGCAGGTGGGAATAGGAAAATTTTGTTTAATCATACAGCTTCAGCTTTGCAAGATGAAAAGAGTTTTGGAGATAGGTAGTGGTAATGGTTGCACAACAGTGTGAATGTACTTCAGGCCAATGCACTGTATGCATAAAAATGGTTTATATGATAAGTTTTAAGTTATGTGTCTTTTATGACAATTAAAAAATTAAGTGAGTTACATATTTTTAAAGATGGCATCAGAATATTTATAAAATAACACATTTCTTGTTTCTTAATATGCCAGATCCTGGGAGTTAAGTTCAATATTATTGATCCCTTGGACAGCATGGTGCCTATCAAGAGTTTTTAGACTTCTGTTTGGCTATTGTTTCATGACAGCACTTTGTGGAAGTTGGTCAAGAAAAAAGAGATACAGGAAGTTATAGAAGGCACAAAAGAGTATAATTTTAGTCTCTTTAAGGAGAGAGTATCTTCTCTGTTTCTTCTCTTTCTCTTGCAAATTGTTTGCAGAACGAGGACTTGTGTAGCATTCCTGCTTAAAGTCAACTCAGTGAAATCCACAGTTGAAACACACGTGACTTGTATTGCTATCTCTTAATTTTCATAATCTTTTGAGATCTCACCAAATGTCATTTTTTTCCATGTGACAATTCAAGATGGAATTCATCTTGATTTTCAGTTTTGCCTCTGCTTAAACTCATCTGTTTCTGTCTGAGCCCCCTTAGGTGGATAAATGTAAGACTGCGTACTCCTTGCTGCCTAATTTATACTTTGTTTAGTCTGAAGAAAGAAAAGTGTAAAGAAAACACAGCATAGATGAGCAGCACTATTAACAGTGAGCTGAGACAACCTTGGTACCATTAGAAGATCTTTTCTTAGAGAATATTAAGTGCCTAATCAGAAACTTGCCTGTTTTCCTTAGAGGGGAAAGACACACATGACTTACCAACCTCTCCACATTAGTAGTTATAATATAAAACATTTTTGACATTATGCCTATTTTTAGCTATAATATTTATCACTCTTTAATATGCTAGTGTGTATTGAAAATCCTCAAATTTATCTGTCAACAAGAACTATTTCTTCTGGACTACCATGCTGGACAAATCCTTTGTTGAACCTCTTTGGAGAAAAAGCTGGTTTCCAATGCTTTCTTTTCATGCTGTCATTATCACAGTGATAAATAAGGAGGGGACGGTCTCCTTACATATTGAGAGAGTCATTGTAGAAGGACTTTACCCAATTCTAAAATTTTCTACATGCATCATTTTCAGAGTTGGGCTTGTCTAAATGGATGAACAAAGTGACTCATATTATACTCCATCCCTTTGCAGCAGGAATTCTTGCTCTGTACTATTTTTTTTTTCCTGCTAATGCAAAACAATTTTGGGGGAGTGAGAAGGTGTGAAGAAAGGGAAAAGAAAGATGCTGATTCTGTTAGCCTTTGCCAATATATACACTTCCCCAGCTTCCTTGCAGCAAGAGACAGCGAATGATCCTGTAGTGGCTAATGCAGCAGAGGGGAAAATCAGTTACAGATGCAGGTTTCAGTAAAGTTTGGGCTTCTTAATAGGGAAGGGGGTATCTTTTCCTGAGCATCACTTTGACCTTCAGGCCACAATCATTTCCATTGGTACATAAATAATAATAACAATATTAAACAATTATCAGCACTACTTTGTTTTATTATATTTCCATTTCAGAGGAATTTTTTCCCTTTTTGAACATGTTTGGAACTGGAATGAGGAAGATACATTCCTGATAACGAAAATCTGATACTCTGAGATTGTCAAACCAGAAGGGCAAAGGGAATTTATACTTAGGATGACGTGGTTGAGCTGCTGTATTAAACTCGGAACCACTTGCATCCAGACTTCTATTTATGTAAACTATGAAAGCTCTAGTGCTTTAAGTGGCAGTGTGTTAGGTTTTCTGTTACTGGTTGCTGAAAACATTCTAATGGATAGAGATTTAAATTTCTTTGTTCTTGGTATGTGTTATGTTACCTTATTTTCTTTCTCCAATACTTGCTTTTTAGATTAAAAAACATATTAAACACCTGCCTCTTAATTTTATGGACAGTGTCTCAGCCTGTGAATAACATTTTACTTATAATTTAAAAGCTATTAATTTGCTTTGCTTTGAATTATGATTCATTTTTTAAAAATTTACTCAAGGTGTAAAACGAGGAAACTTAAGGAGATTTCCTTTCATTCTCAAAGCATCTGGGTGTATGAGCAAAGCAAAAGATTTTTAAAACCTGAAGATACAGATATAAGGGTGTGTGCGTGTGTGTGTGTGTGTGTGTGTGTGTGTGTGTGTGTGTGTGTGTGTGTGTATCAGGACGAATATTTGCTACTTACTTTTCAAAAGTGATTACTACTAGGTCAAGATACTAGCTTGCTGAGAGCATATCAAGCAGGATTTAAGTCACAAGAGTGAGGCTTTTCCAGACTTTGAAGAACACATAATTATCCTCTTGCCTGCTCTTCTGTGTTTCCAAACATGTGGCAGTTGAGCTGGCAAGAATGCTCCCAGGGGTTGAATTGCAGGTATTCAAGGGCTAAGGAAATTATAAGGAATCCAAGTCCTCACAGAGTCATGCGCAGTTATGGATTTCAGGGATAATCAAGATATGCTGTGGGATAAGTGCATGCTACTTAAAATGCTTTCTTATTTACATAGACTATGCACAGCAGCTGATGTTCTCTTTCCTGACATCTGGTAAAATCACCTTGCACTCAGGTTCTCAAACTGCAGCCATTCCTTTGTAGCCCCTTTCACTCTGGACCATCACTGGATCTTGGGGAGATCGTGTCTGCTGCCTTGGTGTCTGAAAGGAGAACAAGCAATGGTTCATGGAAGAATGACATCTATGTACCTGCTTGTCTTAGTATATCCATTTACCACATTCTACCTAGCTTTTTGAAAAAAATGCATATCAATTAAATTGATAAAATGCTTTCTCAAAACAATTGAGGCTTTTCTTAACGTTACTTTGTCCTTAACAACAGACGTAATTTACTCAGTTTCACTGAAGTGTGTGTGTGTGTGTGTGTGTGTGAAAGATTTTTATAATTAAGAAAAATTATAAATATAATGTCAATTAAATGGACACAGACTTTACTGTGGCAGATGCTTTATGTAGTAAATAATGTTGATAAAAATGATAGTGAAAATGAGAAGAAGAAAGTTTCCCTGATCTTGTGGTAGATTTCTACCAGAACCAATAAAGTCATTAGTTCACTGAATTATCCAATTGCTTATCCATTAATTTTTTTTTCCACTTGCCCTCAGACTGTCTCTCTCTCCATTATTTTTCAGGACTTTTCGAAATACCCATCATTTTCTAAGCCCTATGCTAGTTGCCCTAAGGAATGTCAGGTTTGTATTTAAAAAGGAGGAAAGAGGTAGAATCTGACATCAGAAGCTTGAATTTTAACTCAGGAGAGGAAGGACACTTGAAAATATATATTTTTTAATAAGAGTATATATGAGTCTATTTGTGCTTCTATAACAGATTACAGTTCTCCATTATCACAGTTTTGCTTTCTGTGGGTTCAGCTACCCTTGGTCAACCACGGTCTGAAAATAGGTAAGTACAGTACAATAAGATAGTTTACAAGAGAGGGAAAGAGAACAAGTACCTTCACATAACTTTTATCACAGTGTATTGTTATAATTTTTCTATTTTATTATTGTTGCTAATCTCTTACTATGCTTAATTCATAAAGTCAACTTCATCATAGGTATTATGTATATGAAAAAATATGCTATTAATATACAAATGGTTCAGTGCTACTGTGGTTTCAAGCATGCACTGGGGGTCTCGGAATATATCCCCCAGGGGGAAGAAGAAACTACAGTACCCGAGACTGAGTAATTTATAATGAACATAAACTTATTGGCTCATGGTTCTGGAGGCTGAGAATACCAAGATCAAGGCACTGGCATCTGGTGAAGGCTTTCTTATTGCATCATCATGTAACAGAAGGCAGAGGGACAAAGAAGCAAACTAGGGCCTGTGTCATCCTTTTACAATGACATTAATTCATTATTGAGGACAAAGCCCTCATGACCAGACACCTCCTATTAGGTCCCATTTCCCAACACTATTGCATTGAGGATTAAGTTTCAACATGAGTTTTGCAGGAGACAAAACCATTAAAACCATATCAGAATATAACACAGAACATTAGAGAAATAGGAAAACATTACCTAGATTGCTAAATGTAAACTCAGCTACTATTATGATTTTATTGCAACCTTGTATTAATGCAAAGAGTTTTTCTTAGTTATAACCATAGTTTAATATATTTCTGTGTCTCTAGTGGGCACATGACATTGTTTTTGTCTAATCTGGGTCTAAACATTCCTGAATGAATTACATCTTACTGTGCCTAATTTATGAATTCATAAATTATAATTCAGAGATTAAGCACAGTAAGACTCCTTCCCTTATAAGGAGAAGCCCTTATAAGAGAGTCTCTTGTATTACATGCCAGGTCGCTCTTTTTCTTTATCTTCAGGGTGCTTATCCATGCACTATTAGATACATAAACCTCAAATCTGAATTTGAAGCTGGTAATGTGAACGGACAGGGTCTGCCCAGTATCCACCCTGGTGAGAGTAGCAGTGGTGGTAGCAATGGCTGTAGTGGGGTTTCCAAAGCTGCAGTTACATAATAATCTCAGGGCAGCACCAGGCTTTGTTGTCAGTGCCGTCGGCAGTGCAAGCTGTGGTGTCTTTCTCAGAGGCTCACCAATGGTATTTTCCAGTACTGTGGTGTGCTATGAAATACTTTTTTGTTTTTGGCTATGTTAACTCAAATCCTACTTCTGCAGCCCTCCTTGTGTTTCTCCTTGTAATTCTTTCAATTGCTCAATGTTGTTATTTTATGAGTTTCTTGTTAAAATTATCCATTGTTGACTTCTGGCTCTTGCAACCAAAAACTCAGGCTGTTAAAGCATTCTGCTCTTTGAAAAAAGAGAAGATATCATAACCAAATGTTAGGCTGCTAAGTAGTATTTAAACATATTTTAAAATATCTGAAAGTTTGAATGGATTTAGCTTAATAGATTAAATAAATGTCTTATTGTCAAAAACAGTAGGTCCTTTATAAACAACTGTAATGTGAATATTGCTGTGTATTTGTGTTTTCCTACTTTTGATTTCCCTTGGATGATCACCAGAGATGTGTTTACAGAGTCAAAGGGTCTAGAGACCTTTTTTTATATTTCATATGCTGTCAGTTTTCATGAATGGTAGCTTTTAATTTTACTACTATTAGGGCTCATTACATTATTTACACAAAATATTAAGTTCAATATACATTTCCTGATACTCTCTATATATAGAGAGATAGATGTTATGATATATATAGATATGTATATGTATATTGAGTAATTTTCCATGTAAATAATAAAGTACACACACACACAGAGATGTAGAGAGATTTTAAAGTACCTAACTATTCTAGTTTATATTCTGAATATGAGGAAGAATGACATGTCTACACATTTGCTAACTGGTTGAGAATTTCACTAGTTTTCTGTTCATGAAGTAGGAAATTTTATTACAAATATTGAAGGAAGAAATGAATTGCTGAGGCATGTGGCATTTTCAACATCCTGGTTTCCTTAAACTTGAGCTGCACAACAGATGAAAGGGGATGTAGTAGGAAGGGGGTTAAAAAAGAGGAAGCTGAAGCACTATTCAGAATAGCAAAGATACAGAATCAACCCAAATGCCTATCAGTGATAGACTGGATAAAGAAAATGTGGTACATATATATATATACCATGGGGTACTCTGCAGTCATATAAAGGAAGGAGATCATGTCCTTTGGGAGGACATGGATAGAACTGGAAGCCATTATCCTCAGCAAAGTAACACAGGAACAGAAAACCAAACACCACATGTTCTCACTTATAAGTGTGAGCTGAACAATGAGAACACATGGACACAGGGAGGGAAACAACAAACACTGGGGCCTATTGTAGGGGTGGAGGGAGGAAGAGCATCAGGAAAGATAACTAAAGCAGCTGGGCTTAATACCTAGGTAATGGGTTGATAGGTGCAGCAAACAACCATGCCACACGTACTATGTACCAAACCTGCGTACCCTGCACATGTATCCCAGAACTTAAAAAAAATAAAAGGAGAAGCTGAAATAAAGAGGCTTTGAGTCAATTTCAATCTGCAGAATCCAAAAATGTTAGTTGGAGACAGGCTATGCAGAGACATAGAATGTCTGAAGTGCTAAATTCAGAGTGGAAGAATCTTCAAGGTGACTCCTCCTTCTACATGTTGCCTCATGTCCTAATTTTCTCTCCTGTTCCTATTTCAGTGCTTCCTAGGGCATGTCATCTTGATAACATTTCTGCAATGGTCACTTTCTGATTAGCTGTTTTAAGCTCAGCCAAGTTATAACTGGGCATTTGCTTTCCTTCATCCCTAGGGCCTGAAGATCTTGCATTGTTGCTTCAAAAAGCAGAATTCCTATCAGTAAGTTGTCTTTTGAAAACAGGTAGCAGTAAGTGGAGATAAGCATAGGGGTGTGGTGTGTAAGAGATAACTAAAAGTATTGGTCAGATTAAAAGGCTGCTGGGTCTCCTTGATAGCTGGGCCAATGTCGCAGTTTCCTTTACTTACATGCAAGGAGAACACAATTTAAAGGCACACATGGTGTGTGAAACATAAAAGTGTGTGATTGTTTTGTTTGACATTTCTAAATATGAAATGCTTTGTTTTTTTTTTTTCAAACTTTCTTGAATAGATTAGCATAAATCAGAGCACAAGGGCACCTGGCCTGTCTTCCTGTTCCCACAGGGCTCTATCACTCTGCTGAGAAGCCAAAGCAGGGAAGAGTGACAGAAAACATTGTAGAAGATTCATGGTAAATTCTGCGTCTGCATGTGTTAAGCCTTTTCTCCACATTATCAATGGTGGAGTAGGGAGACAAAGGAAGGGTCCTTTTTGGTTTTTACAGAAAAATCGGTTTTATTTTTATTGAAAAAATGGTAGATACACTAAAAGCTAAGACATCACCACTATGCAATATATGCATGTAACAAAATTGTACTTTTGCCCGTTAATTTTATACAAAGAAAAAATTTGGTTGATCAGAATTTTTTGGGACTACAATGGCTAAAGAATACCTAAATCAACAAATCTGTCTTTCAAACTTTAAATAGATGTGCTTAAGTAATTCAAAAGGAATATAAAACAGCTTGTGGAATAAGCTTCAGAGGAGGAGTATGTGGATCTCATGCTGGTTGTGTCCCTGAGTTGTGACTTAGATACATGACTTCGTATTTCTGGGCACCGGTTTACTCAGCTATCAGATGAAAGGTACAGACTGTCAATCTCCAGTGCCGTTGTCCACTCAAAAATTTTGTGAGGTGGCCATCTTTCATGTCTTAAAAATCACTATGACGGGCTCTGGGACATGTGCCTGTAGCTCCAGCTACTCAAGGGGCTGAGGCAGGAGGCTCTTTTGGACCCAGAAGTCCAAGTCCAGCCTGGGAAACATAGCAAGACCTATCTGTAAATAATAATAATGAAGATGTCACTAAGCAATGCACTCCCTTGTTTTCCCCATTAAGTAACTATTTAAACTTGTGGAATCAGAATACATTTGTGTTGGTTCTAAGAGATTAGTTTATGGAATTCAAAAGATAGTGTCCTTAAGATTTCTAGTCATACCTTGTCTATGCTTCCTCACATTTATCACTTGGTTTGTTACCAGCTGATGATCATAATCAACTCTTTTGTGGCTACGTAATTAAACTCTCTACTGTACAGTCATATGGGCTCTAGAATCATATGACATGTGTTGGAATCCTGGCTTTTGCTTACTTCCTTGTTAAGAGAAGCTCAGTACTTATTTAACTTCTTGGATGTTGGTTTTCTCAACTATGAAACTGGCAAAATATTTCTAGCTACTTAATGAGGTAGTCAAGAAAATAAGATAATCATATGAAACATTGTACATAGTACATAGTGAATATTCGACCCATAGCAATAAATGTAACTTCCATTTTATCCATCCATATTGGTTGTTAATTTTACCTAACAAATGGCTAGTGTCTAAAATTAATATAGTTAATCCAGCTTTTTTTAAAAGAAATAATGCTAGCATCATATATTTTTCTCTATCCATTTACTTTTAACCACCTGAGGTTTTACATTTTTTTTCCTTTCAAAAAATCCAATCTGAGAAGCTCTGCCTTATAATTAGTGTGTTTTGACTATTCCGATTTAAACTAATATATTACTGGATTAAAATTCACCATCTGCTAACTGTTTTCTACATGCTTGTATTTTTTTCTCTCTCTCTTCATCCCTCTTTTCCTGCCTTAACTTTAAAAAACCAAATCAATTTTTAATTCAGATTTTTTAGTTTTCTATCCTTTTCCATTCCAGAATCCTGTCCAGGATGCCATATTACATTTTGTTTTCATGTGTGAGAGTTTCTAAAACTTTTCTTGTTTCTGGTGATTTTGATAATTTTAGAGTACTTTTCAGGTATTTTGTAGAATGTTCCTCAGTTTGGATTTGTATATTTCTCTCATGCTTAGACTATAGTTACGTGTTTCGAGAAAACGTATTTCAGAGATAAAGTACCATACTAATCACATCACACAAAAGGTGCACACTGTTAACCTGACTTATCACTGTTAATGTTAACCTTGATCACCTTACTGAGGTAGTGTTTAGCAGGTTTCTGTATTGTAAAGTTACTCCTCCCCAACTCACTCCAATTTTCATACTGTGCTTTGGAAAATAAGTCAGTATGCACAGCCCACAATTAAGGAGCAGGGAATTATACCCCACTTCCTTGAACATAAAGTATCTATTATTTAGAATTCTTGTGCATGGGAGAGTTGTGTCTTCCCCTTCAGTTTTTAAAAATAATTTATTCTATTAGTATGGAATTGGCTTTCAGTTCCTGATGAATATTACATTCTATGGATGTACCACTGTTTGTTTCTTTATTCATTAACCTATTGAAGGACATTCTGGTGGATGCTAGCTTATGGCAATTATGAATAAAGATGCCATAAACATTCATGTGCAGATTTTGTGTGGACGTAAAGTTTAAGGTTATGTAAATACCTAAAAGCATAATTGCTGGATTGCATGCTGAGACTATGTTTAGTTTTGTAAGAAACTTCCAATCTGTCTTTCAAAGTGGCAGTACTGTTTCATATTCTCACCAGCAATATAATAGAATTTACGTTGTTCTGTATCCTTATGAATTTTTTTTTGTTTCTTCTTTATATTGTCATTCTACTGGGTGTGCATTTAAAAAAATTCAATTTTATTTTTATATTGGCTTATTTATTCTTCTCTTAGTTTTTCACTTTGATAATAATGTACATTTAAAAATAATCTAAGCTCACCTTCATGTAATAATATATTTCTTCATATGAAGTGAAGATGTCCCACAGCAGTATATTCCCAGTTCCATCTTCCTGTGTCAGAGACATTGCTGTCATTTATTTCATTTTATATATACTTTAATCACTTCATGTAAACTGTATTTGAACACTTCACATAAACTTTAATGGTGTTATTGTTGTGGCTTTAAACATTTATCTTTTAGATCAATTAGAATATAAAACATGAAAGATTATATTTCATCCATTGATTTCTGAATGATCTTCAAGTTTTTGATAGTTACCATTTTTCTACTAACTGAAAAACTTTTTTAAAAAAATTCTTGCGGGACCACTAGTGATTAATTTCCTCAGTTTTTGTTTGTTAGGGAAAGTCTACATTTTTTTCTTCACTGTTGAAGGCACATTTTACTAGATCTAGAGTTTTGGCTTAGCATTATGTTTTCACTTTAGTTTTTTGTTTGTTTGTTTGTTTGTTTTCCTCTTGGCACATCAAATGTTTAACTCTGCTGGCTTTTCATTTGCATGTTATCTGCTGGAAACTCAGCTATAATTGTTGTCCATCTTTCTCTGTAGGTAAAGTGCTCCTTTATCACCATGGCTACCT